>NC_064765.1:8012412-8359992 GCF_011397635.1 Epinephelus fuscoguttatus
AAACTACAGTGCTTGTTTAATTTTGAAGCTAGATGAGAGTAACTAATCCAACACTTCCTTTTGAGTTCATGGCCGGACTCTGTCGTCTAAGTTCTCTGTGCTCCTGTCAGAAAAGACATTGACAGCCGCATTGATTAACAGAAGTGATAAATATAAGCTTGTAGTCCTGTAAGTGTCTTGCACAGCGGAGAAACGTGCATCTTTGCTCTAAAAAACAAAACAAAACACAATTCCAGCATGTTTTGTGTTTCTTGAATGTCTGTAATGTTTTCATTGAATGTTTCATAAACTTAGAGGATAGAATTTTGAAATTTGTCTCCAAGTCCCTCTGTGTCCCGTCACACCATACAGGTTAGATTCAGTCGAGTGGTGTCTCATATATCCATTATCTCCATACTTGTGTAATTTGTACACAGATGACTTGCGCAGGCAGTAAATTGCTTGTGAAATGAGTTGTGTTTTTGGTAATTAAACAGTATAATTAACAATTTCTTGCATGCAGAGGAGTTAGGCAGTTAGACATCTAATTAGCAGCCTAATTAGATGCAGAGAGGATGGAAAATTATGTTTCTTAATTGCAGTTAAGTGGAGATGCTCTTGAAGTGGGCGGTGAGGTCAGACATAATTTTACAGAAGATTTGATGGACAGCAGAGAAGAGTTGACAATTATGCACTGAAGTCGGCATGCTTATAGAACTTCACATATACTCAAGGCCTTTCTGTACTTGTTAACTGTAGGCTGTACGCAAACACACAGTCAAATAATGATGTGAGGAAGATGTTTTAGTTCGTGGCAGCTTTATGTGCAAACGGTATAATAAAGTAATTATAATATAACTTTATTTACAGTAACTTTAATATTTGAAACACAAACTTTAAGTGGTGGAATAAGCAGTTGCTGCTCAACCGGTTAGCAGAGAGTATGTGAGTAAATACGTGAACCTAAAGGTGCTTGACAGGTGGATATCAAATACAATGGGCCTATCATAAAATACAATAAGAATTTCAGGAAATAGGCAAAAAAATAGAAAGAAATATGACAAGAACAACATGAAACCACAGGAGTAATACGTTTTACTGTGCATTTTAACCTCCTGTCAACACCAGACATGGGAATGTGTTGACATCTGCTGCTTGTGAGCACCTTGCGCCTCCATTTTAGCAAATGTCTGACCAGATTTCTGAATGAATGAATGAATGAATGAATTTATTTTATTTCGAACATAAAAAAAATAAAAGTTAAAGACAGAAAAAAGAATACAAGCAAAAAAGAACAGTGTCCGAAAAGGAGCAGGTAGAAGTAAAACTTATAAACCACAGGAGTAATACGTTTTACTGTGTATTTTAACTTCCTGTCAACACCAGACATGGGAATGTGTTGACATCTGCTGCTTGTGAGCACCTTGCGCCTCCATTTTAGCAAATGTCTGACCAGATATCTAACATGAACATGGAATGTGAAAGACTGCCAGGGCTGGGAAAAAGAGACTTTGTTCCACAGCAGTGTGCCTAAGATCAGCAGCTATTTACAGAGTAGTGGTTATAGAGTGCTGTAGGGATGACGTTTCTTTTAAGTTGACTTGAAAGTTGGCATTGCCCTGGTTGACTTGTCAAAAGCCAGTGTGATTTTTCAATTGGATTTTGGATTATTGCAGAAATAAGCTCTGTGGTAAACAAGTTTATGATACACATTTTGTTTAGCAAATTAATCTTCACAGTTTTTGAACATAATTGCAATCGCCAGAAGTAAAGTTAAGTTAGGCTATAAATGAAGTACACTACGAACACATGACTTAACATTGCTACCACAAGCACAGTGACATTCTGTAGTCTCATTCAGCCACTTGTTAGCAACCGCTGTTTTTTAAACACCTGAAGGCTTCAAAATTCAGGAGTGGGGTATTTACTGAAGTCTCTTAAGCTTGTGTTAGCCACAGACCTTATTTCAGGCATCCACCAAAAACCCATATATGTATATTAAGTGAAGGAGGTCAAGTATCTCAGGGTCTTGTTCATGAGTAGTGCAGCTGAAGGGTGTCTGGGCTCAGCCTTAGCATCTAAAGGGGTCAGTTGAGGTGGTTTGGGGAGCTGATTAGGATGCCTCCTGGGCGTCTCTTGTTAGAGGTGTTCCGGGCACATCCAACTGGTGAAAGGCCCCCGGGCAGACCCACTGAAGGGATTATATATCTCATCTGGCCTGGGAATGCCTCAGGATCCCCCAGGAGGAGCTGGAATGTGTTGGTATGGTAGATATATGTAATATATAATATTTATAATAAAATATATTTTTATATTATATGACATAAGTGAAAAGATATGTTTTAATTCATGTTGATAAATCAGATTCCAGACCATCAAAGAGAAATATGATGTGCTTCAGTAACCCTTTGTAAAGAATCTAATAAAGCTGTGTGCCTGTCCCTTTAAGAGGACGTCACATTGTGGGTGGACTGTTGCTATGCTGTTGTCAAGCTAGCTCATTGAACGCTATCTCTGTAAGCTAAAAACGATATTAGCATACATTTTGTTATGCTTTTGACAAGATAAATGCATGGTTTCTACCCTCCTGTGAAAAATTGGTCGACGTCACTGCGGTAGGATGGTTTAACTTACCGAAACAAGGTATGTTCCTTTGTTTTAATGTGCTCTTAGCATGTCTCTGGGCGCTCAGATTGAAGCGCCAATGTGCGTATCTAGCTAACGTTAGCTTTATATTTGCTTACACTGAGGTAAAATGACCTTTTTGTTCGTGAGTAAAAGCGTCCTTTAACCTCCTCATCACGTCAATAGACAGTAAATGTTTATCAGCTACAGGCCAGGTCAATTTTAATTTTATCCAGTTTACAGATTTGCTGTCAGTGTGTGTTTTGATGTTGGGAACGTTAGCAAACAGTTAATGTTAGCTATTTACACAGGTGGAAGGAAAGTCAAGTTTATTTATATAGCACACTTTAGCAACAAGGCAATCCAAAGTGCTCCACATAAAACATCAAAAGCATCAAGACAGGGTGCAAAACAAACGCATTATAAAATGATATTTAAAAACAATTCATGAAAGAATCAGTGAATAGAATATAAAAAATTAAAATATACTAAGACAGATATAATATACAAGAATAAAAGCTACAGGTGTAAAGCTAGGTATGAATTTTTTAGAATACAAGACAGCTATTAAATATAGGAATGATACCGACAGGTGTAAAGCCAGCTATAAAATATAAGAATAAAACTTACAGGTTTATAGCCAGGTATAAAGTAGAAGAATACAAGACAGCTGTAAAATACAGGGATGAAAGTTACAGGTATAAAATAGAAGAATAAAAGTTACAGTGTAGTGTAAGGAATGAATAAATATTTGATTTAATAAAAGGCATCAGCAAAGAGAAAAGTCTTCAGCCTTAAAGGAGGAGTGCTCAGATCTTGTACTTACAGGGACTGTTCACCACAAAATCAAAAACATATTTTTCCCCTTATAGCACTATTTATCAGTCTAGATAGTTTTTGTGTGAGTTGCTGACTGTTGGAGAAATCAGCTGTAGAGATGTCTACCTTCTCTCATATATAACAGAACTAGATGGCACTCAGCTTGTGATGCTCAAAGTGGCAAAAAAAAATACATTTGAAAAACTCAACAGCAATGTCTCTTTCCAGAAATCATGACCTGCATTTCCTGCATGAAAAATTACCCAAATCTTCCACATCACTGGGCCAAGGAAGCAAGCTCTCGAGAGACTTTGTGGTTGAGCATTTGACTTCCGCCAGCTGAGTCAGCTACTTCCAGTTTAGCCCTCCACTAACTTGAATGGTGATAAAATGATGAAAGAAATGTTCCCAATAGTGAAATGTGTCATTGTGATCTTCAAGATGTATAAAGTACATCTTAGTATTAAGAAAATGCACTTAGTTACTTTCCACCACAGGCTATTTAAGCATCCATCAGACACAGAACAACATTAGCATTCGTTAGGAGTTGTGTTTCTGTCCATTGGATGAATTTAGGTCTAATATTCACTTTATTTTATTTCTGTTTTGCACTTCAGCGACTCCTGAGGAAAATATCTGTCAGTTTAGCTGCTAAATGCTCCACTGTGTTGCCCTGCTGGATGTTAGCACTGCCTGTCTACTGTTTGGTAGCTGTAGTCTGTGAAGATAACACAGTGATATCATCGTTCATCTATCGTACTTCCTCTGTAGCGGTGCACTGCGGACATGTTTGTGTGTGAATCCTTGAAACGTTCATGCTGCTCCCCTGGAGAGGCTGAAAATGAGGTCACTCTCACCTGAACCTGGTCAGAAGCTTTTTATAAATCCTCCAGCTACACCGACCTTTAATAAAGCGGCACAGAATAAAGCGTCATCCCTCTATTTCATTTTTCTCTTTTCGCCATTCTCTCATCTGTCCATCTTGCTGTTGCTCCTCTTTGATGACAGCCACTGTCATCTGCTTTTATGTATTCACGGGCTGTTTTTACCTCCCACTCGGCAGTGTTAAAGCTCCTTGCGGGGGAAACCCATTAATTACTGAGGATTTTATAGACTGTATTTTGTTTTGATGAGTGCCCATCCCATTTTGCACTGTTAGCACTGACACGGTGAACTGAATAAGAAAGTAGCATTTACATTTTAATCATTTGGCTGATAGTTTTCTTCAGACTGGCTTAAACGTGAGTGCAATGGAAGAACACAGTTTAATTCTCAGATGAGCAGCGTTGCAGCAGGATTACAGTGCAGCAGCACAGCAGAGTGGTGGTGTACACGGCTTTTAGACTTTTCAGACATTGCATGAATATAGAGGTAGGACACTTTAATCCAGGCTGCCGAGGCTCAGGAGGCTGAGCGAGTTGTTCATTAATCTCAGGGTTGTTTTTTTGATTCCCAGGCAGCTCCTTGTCTTCACATGTCAAAGTGTCCTTGAGCAAGACATTGAGCCCTAAATTGCTCCCAGTGGCAAAGCCATGGTGTGTGAGTGGGTGTAAGAGCGACACAAATTGTAAAGGGCTTTGTTCACTAAGGCAGGAAAATGCTAAGTCTTTTTACCATTAGTTGATCAACAGGAATTTAATCAGTTTTGTTCCACTGTCTTACATCAGTTTAAAGCAAATGTCTTTGTGGAGCATGCAATATCATTTTTAACCATAAAAACAGCTGTTTGTTGGTTTCAGCTAATAATTATTGTCATTGTGATGTGGTATATGAGCTGACTTCATCATCAAAAGGAGGGGAGGGGATGGTGTGACACCTAAACTGCAGACAATAAAGACCAATAAACAAAAAAAAAAATATATGTGATTTAGCAACCCATCATTTTGAGGCAACAAATGTGGGTGTATTGTGGTGACCTGTTGATGTGTTTCCAGCGCAGATAGTGCCATGAAAAGCAGTTGTGTTTAACTGAGATATTGCTGCTTTTTTAGCGGGGATTGTGCCAAAAAGCAAAGGAATTTAACTGCACCAATAGCAGGTATTTTAAGCCATAACATGTTTCCTGACCATGGCCAAGTGTTTTTTGTGTCTAAACCTAACCACACACAGCATTATTGACCTGTAACATTTCAGTGTATCTGCTGTATAATAATGTGCCAATGTAATTTTCCTAGTCGACCAATAGTAATCATTTAGGTCCATTAGTCGGCTAGTCTCCTGCATGTTTCTGATATGAATGTAATGATTAAATGATATATTTTGGTGGTTTGAGTTGAAGGTGTGAGAAAGAATTGTATCAGTAACATTGTTAACACTGTGCTACATTACAGAGAAATACAAAACCATACTAATGAACCTTCATTAATATAGGCCTATATTTTATCTCCAAGTGCACGTCACACACTGAGTGAGCCTCCTGTTACCAGCCCTGGAAATTAACCTGACTCCTGTCTGACTGCTGAGCGTGGACACTTCCTCTGTCTGTCCTTTCAAATTAAATTCCCACATGGTCCAGTCATATGTTTTGTTTTTGTTTTTTTTTCTGCAACTAAGTGACCAATGAAATCTTGCCAACCAGTGACCTTTCTGGTCGACTAACGTTTGGTTGACTATTAGGGGGCAGCCCTACAAATGTAACATATCCGTGATTTGCAGAAATGTACAATGCCAACAAGGTGACGTCTTCACTTCTTGTTTGGTCCAACCAGAAGTCCAAAATTTAAAGATATTCAGTTTACACTGATATAAAACAATGAAGCGCAACTAAATTTCCTGTTTGGGAAGCTATAGTCTCTATATACAAACTCTACATTCAGTGAATGTAGAGTCTGTAGGCAAACCCCGGAGATCTTGCGTCTGGAAGAAGAGCGGAAGAGCCCTGGTTTCCAGTGCTAGGCTGTTTGTAGTCCGCGTGATATTGATCAATCACGTTTGAGCTGGCTGCAGTTGTTGCTAGGTTAAACAGTCCGTGCGGTGAACTAACGGGGCGGAACATAATTGACGTCACTACAAACTCTGAATCCATCGCAATGTTTCAGCATATTTACTTATATGTAAACGGAAGTCGGAAACGGACATTCACCTCCTTGGCCCAAATCAAACCAGAATTCCAAAAAATCGGGGATCTACCCCCAGAGGCTGTATCGCCGTCTGCTGGAAGTCAGACGCCGAATACAGCTGATGGGTTCTGAGAATGGGGCTAGAACTGGAGAATGTTCAATGTTTTTGCTTGTAATCAATTATCAAAATAGTTTTAAGATTAATTTTCCCTTGAATGAATTGTTTCAGCTTTAGCAGTTTGACAGACACAAAAAACTTCCTAGCATTTTTCAGGTCTTTCAACCCAATGTCTAGTATCATTAGATATTGGATTGTTCATCAAACAACTTAAGAAATTTGAACCTTGAGCTCTTGGAATAGCTGATGGACTTTTCACAGAATTTTGTCAATCAAACATTTAATTTAAAAAATAAAAAAAGAGAAGATTCATCACTGGTGAAAATAAAATATGTGTTAGATGCAGTTCTAATAAAAAATACTATATAAGCCATCGTATCTGGTCAATATTTTTGTCCCTGCCTCCGTTAAACGTTTAATTGGTCTTTGCTGAGAAAGATTTTTGACCTGAAAGTCTGTGAAATGTATTCAGAGCCAAGAGGGAAATTTTCAAAATGAAGTGCTGTTTTGTTTTCTGAGCAACTAATTAAGACAGACAGTTAAAAAACAACCTTCCCTTTATGATTATGTTGCGTGTGGCATGCAGCCATTTCATGGTAATAATAGATGTGGCAGCAGAATAGTGTGTTGACAGTGAAGGAGTGGAATGTTGACACCAAAAACAACTTAAACTGCTGTTTGCACTTCTGTGTGTTTACATGAGTGACAGGGAGTAAAGTTGTTTTTGTTTGACTTTTAAATGAGGTGACATTTTTAATTTTTAATAATTTATTCTTTTCTTGACCTGACTTTTTGTAGTTTGTTTCTGCTGAGACACTGTTTAGATGTTAGTACCTTGTTGTTCTGGCTGATGTGAATATGTAAACATCTTGTTATGTCCCCCGCAGGTGACCCAGCCCCCGCGGGCAGAGCAGCAGGGCCAGCTGCTGGGCGGCTTCGATGAGAAGGCCTATCTGGCGGGGAAGCAGCTGAAACCAGGGGACGACCCATATAGAGATCATGCGTTTAACCTGCAGGAGAGCGACCGCCTGGGCAGTGAGCGAGCCATCAGAGACACCCGACACTACAGGTGAGCAGGGTTAATGCCTCCGCCCAGGTACTGTCTGTCCATCTGCTTTGATCTGCACAAATAGATTGAGGACTAATCTTGCGTGAGCTGCACATGGGTTTGGAGTTGTTTGGAATAAATCTGTCTTGTACACTTAAAGGTAGTTGACCTCACTGTTGGGTGTACTCCAGGCCAGGGGTCAGCTACGGTAGATGTTGAAGGATCTGCTTCTCTCAGTTTCAAACACTGTACGATGAGTTGAGTTCCTCGCCACATGTTGAGAAAATATGTCGTAATGCAGTTGCAGCTCTACGTCTCTGTTCGCACCTGGCCGGCTCTATATGCAAATACACGCCTACATCATGTCTGTTGGCAGAGACCACATGCGTTGTGGTGTACCTTATTTCACTGTGGAGCTGTGTGCAGGTAATTGATTCACTTAGCCCCCCTTCTTGCCCCGCTCCGTCTTTCTCTGTATCTGTTTATCATGAGACAAGCGCACCCTGCGGTGCTTCGTGGGTACATTTGGTAAGAGTCTGCCTGCACACACATGGTGACACTATTAGCATCACATGGAGACGATTATTAACAGAGTTAACAACACAGTCAACTTGTTTCACTGTTGGTGTGAGATTGCTGGGACTGTTTAACAGCTGCTTCTGCTGCTGCTGGGGAAGCTTGTGCCAACTGGGCAGACACTAAACTCACCTACTGGGAGGAGAGCGGCTCTAGAGACGGTCCTTCAGCGCTGAGTCTCACCTGTGCAGCACCAAGAGATAATTGATATCCAGTGGGGAGTTGGATAAGTTCAGACATTAGGAGGTCTTTCAGTGTGGCCCAGGACACATACGCGTGCACACTAGGGGTTTAAATCACCAGTTTCATCACAATACAATATCAATATCTTTGGACAACAATACGATATTTGCCGACGTTACAAAGTCTGCCATGATACGATTTCGATTCAGTGCGATTCAGGGGTTTGCAATTGACACAAGACGGATTATCTGCACCTTGAACACAGCTGAATACAAAGGAAGCTGCCAACCCCTTTCTTTTTTGCTTTTGGACGTAAAAGATTTAACAACTCATAAATAATTGTAACCCCTTTAGTGCAGTTAAGTTTACTTTATACTGACTTCACTAACACATATTACACAGCACTTGGAATAAGTCAACCTTCAGGGGTTCCAGCAAGAAAGTTCTTTCGGTAAAAAATCTTTTCATTTGAGCTCAAACCATCATCTGTTTCCTAAAACGTCAGGTCTATCTGGTTTAAAGTACTTAAGGCAAACTTCTCCCAGCAGCCATAAAACATGGATTAACAGCAACATAATTTAACAGAAGTATAAAATTCAGTTGGATAACTGTCAACTCTCAAGGTTCACAGACATGTCGGTTGTTTTTGGCTTGTCACACGTTATTAGCTTAAGCATGGTTCCGTTGCATAAATTAGCCTCGGGGCTAGCGGACTTCTATTCATTCATAACTTAACAAATGACATTTCATTATTTACTTTTTCTTACTCACTGTTGGTTTAAGTCACTGCATTTCCCGACAGAACAGCTCGGTTGAATTTCAGCCTGCATGCACATTTTTTCAGCCGAACGTTGTTGACACAGAGCAGCTAATGTTACTGTAGTGAGAAGTTAGCAGAATGAGATGCCCATCGCGGCAGGTAATGTTTCGTCATGTTTCATCTCATAACAGCATTTGCTTTGTCTGCTGACCCATTTTTTCGAAATTGAAAATATTTCCACGCTGCTGATTTATTCCTGAGTAAATAACATTATCCTCATCGTCTTTCTCTCGGCTGCTTGCCATCTACCTGCTGCTGTGTGATGGTGACTCAAAATAAAATCCTAGAGATGACAATATAGATCGATGTTTTCACTTTGCATCGATGATACTGGATCGTTGATCACTGAATCGATGTATCAGTCCAGATCGATGGATCGGCGCACCGTCAGTGCACACTGCTGAAAGCATGCGGACACATGCAGCCTGCAAAGCAGTTGGATTTCAAGACGCATTGAGAACACATCAGGTGCATTAGAGCTGTCCACTTACAGCTAAGTCACCCAGGACAGGGCCTTTGTTGGTTGGCTTGTGTTCCGTGTTCCTCTCTGTTGATGCAGTTTGTCTGTTTGGCACAATATTGTCATGATTTTTTGAGACTGTTCCTCTTTCTGTAGAAAACAATTCAGATGCACCTGTGTCAGAATATTTAGCCTCTTTGGCTTTTGGATCAGCAGTTTCTTATTGCATTTGAAAACTCACATATGAAAGATTAAGAGACTTCATTTATACTGTCGCTGACTAATGTAAACTGTATTTATTTAAACAGACTGGGTAGGTTGACTGAGTGTGCACGCTCTTTCACAGTAACTGCCTGAGAAATAAAATAACAAGAACAAATATAAGTTACTCATAATCAAAACAATAAAATAGATGTGTATATTTTTTGTAGCCTTATGTTTTCTTCTTTACTCGAGGGCGAGAAACAAAGGAACACTTATGTTATTATTTTGTCGCAGTGAAATGTTTTACAACAACAGATTCAGTGGTGTGTAATGAATTCATCTCCATGTCTCCTGACCTGGTCTTAAAGCTCCCAGCAACAGGTAGCAGATTAAAGCAGAAGGCCAGAAATCTGTGCAATTGTTGCCTGGCAACCATATATTTCCATGTCACTAAGGCAACAATGCTGAGGCGACTCCACCGCAGGGCTCCGTGGCTAATCACAGCTGCCCAGCGTGTTTGTACCGTACATGTGATTTTTGAAGAGACAGATGTCAAACTTGCTCTTTCTGTGTGATGATGAATGTGATAAACTCTCCTCTCTGCAGGTGTGCGTCTCTGAACTATGACACAGACCTTTCCTCCACGAGTATCATCATCACTTTCCACAATGAGGCTCGCTCCACTCTCCTTCGCACCATCAAAAGGTAATGACGTCGAACGCAAATGGCTCGATTAGTCAGGAGCGATGACAATGACAAGTGTTTTCTGATCTCATCTCTCCTTTGTCCCTCTCAGTGTCCTGATGAGAAGTCCTCCATCTCTGATTCAAGAAATAATCTTGATCGATGACTTCAGCTCTGACCGTGAGTTTCTGTTTTGTTATTGCTGGTGAAAGCTGTGGTGAATGGTGTAGCTGCCACTGTGCACACTGAGGTTTAGTGTTCTGTGTCTCTGGGAATTGGTGGAGTTTACAGCACAAATTACATAGTAGTTTCTTGTATGGCTGATTTAGATAACTCTTTAAAGGGGCTAAAATCTGTATTTTTACACCCATTTGTGTCTACAACTTAAACGTTGCATTTCCTTAGGTGGAAGTATTTGGAGACAAATCTGGAGTCATTTTCAAAATGTTTCAGACTGGCTGAAGATATATCAAGTTGAAAGCTGATCATACTGTATGTCAGTGTTGTCTCCGAGGCTTGTTTGTTATTGTAGGTGTTGGGCTCATTCAGATTTTTTATATGTGATATCTTGAAATTTTACTATTTATAGTTAAATTAAACATTGTTTGGATTTTATTTATTTTGGTTTTCCTACTTTGTAAAGTGGCCTTGAGTACCTTGAAAGGCTCTATATAAATCCAAGTTATTATAATTATTATTATTCAAATTTAAAATGAATAGTGATATATAAAGAATAATTACATAAAAGGGTAGGGCAAGACAAAAAATAAATCACACTTCCAGGCCCCAAGACAATGCTAAATAATAGTATGGCGAAGGTTTTAAAACAGTATTAATTACTATTTACCTTAATAAAGATACATTTCCACAAAGTATAACAAAATAGGATAGAAAATTAATACATTAAATGTGAAAAAAATTAATACATATGGATTATCAAAAAAATGATTTGGGTATACGAAGGAAATTTGGACTAGGCCTTCAGGAACAGCACTGGGCTTTGACACCAGTTTGACATTGTGGCCAGTGAAATTACAACTTTCGAGTCCAAAGAGACTTTTTCCCATAGTCTTACATTGTCAAAGACATGTCTGTAAATGAGAAGATACATGTTTTGAGTGTCACAACCCTGCAAAATGACTTGTTTCACTCTCAGGATTTCAAAAGTCTAGAAGAGCTGCATGATTAAATCACTGTATTCCCATTCAAGTTAGCAGAGGGTTAAACTTGAGGTTAGCCGCTCAGCTCATGAAAGTCCGTAGTGCGCTTCCTCTATGGGCGCAATGATGCGGAAGATTCAGGTAATTTTATACAGAGGACGTCGAAGCTTTTTGGCTTCATGCACCGCTTAGCAACTTTCACAGGATTAAACCAGGCCACATCTCCAACACTATATACAGTCCTCTCTATACCATGATATGAACTGCTGTATTTCTCAAATCTGGATTAACACTGTGGGTACCAGATGTTCAACCCTTTTCATTTTGTCTTGAATATGTGTGATGTAAATATGAAAGGAACGTTCCAGCACATGAGAAGGCCAAATGAAAGGAGAATGTGGGGCAAGGAGTATAATGTCAGGAGACAGGGGTGGCTTTGAAGATGTGTCACACTGATGTCTGATACCACAGAAACTGAATCGGGAGGTGAGAGCATCCTGAGGATTTGCTCACTCGTTATGTAACTGATCAGTGATGCTGCTGAGGGATGAAAACACACCAGCAACACAGCAACAGCAGAAATGAGCTGGAGCTGCCACCACCATGAGATGCTGCTTAGGTTTTATGTACAAAGCAAATAAGTGGTTTAATTGACCTTGACATTTAGAACACAAATCAGTTAATAGCACCGTAATGTGCGGGGTGTGTTTTTATGTAGCTGACCATAACTGTGGAATTAGAGGATAACCACATTTTCGGTAATTATCCCCCTTTGTCAAGACTTACATGAGCTCATGCTTTACACTGTCCACAGCGCTTTCTGTAATTACCACCACATGCATCTTCTGTCTGTGGGAACAGCACAGTGACCTACATTCACTGTGTACTCAGCCACTGACACACACACGCTAAATGCACACACACACACACCCATGGAGACACACTCGGAGGTGTCAGGGCTGGCCAGACATCTTAACAGCAGTGTCTCAGCGGCAGTAGCAGTGAGAGCTCTATTAGCTCACTAATGCCTTGTTTATGTCCTTCTGCTGCAGTCGGTTCACCTGCACACACACACACGTTGAACTCACGGCGCTAGAGCCAACATGGCTGTCTGTTTCCTGTCCTTTTAACCTCATCCCTGTTTTGGATGTCAATTTTTTAGCATTCATTATCACATGAAACAGTTTGAAGCAGACTTTGGTTCCAGTTTGTGGCTTTTAGTTTTGACTCAGTCTGACTGTGAACAAAATAAGCCTCCCATTAGCCGACTGTTCCGTCTCCTCCAGCTCTCCTCTGCGGTCTCCTCGTGTTGCCACTTTCTAATGCTGTGTTTTATTTAAAGTCAAAGTAATCCTTGCTAAGAAAAGTCAAATAAAACCGCTGTTTAAGTTGCGGTTTGAAGGCGGGAGGCCGGTCATTACTGATGTTTTTCTTTGAGACTGCACACACAGTGAGGTGTGAGCTCTGCTCCCACAGGCTTTACATCCCAAACCATTCTGACTATTCTGCCTTTATTAGGGTGTTTTCTTTTGTTTTCAGCCCTGTCACTAGAAGAAAATGTTGGTGTTGGATGTTTTTGCAAACCACAAATGATTTACATTTCCACATTTCATACGTCTCATATCAACATCTCAAAAGTGACGTAATATTCAAGCTGAGGGGATGGTGGATGGTGTGTCACATGGGAGAAACGTCAGCCACACTGCTGACTATTGCAGGCAGCTGTTCAAGACCAACACACAACAAAACTGGTTGTTTTCTTGTGAGTCATTGCTGTGATTCCATCAGCTTTTTGGGCACCGAATGTGGTTGTTTTGTAGAGACCCTTCAATTGGGATAGTGCCACAAACGACTGTTGTTTTTTGACAGAGACATCGTTGCTTTCCCTGCAGGGTTAACCTGCCGCCCCAAAACGGAGTATTTTAAGCCCAAACATGACCTTCTTCTAACCATAACTAAGTGGATTTTGTGCCCAAGCTTAACCACACACTCACCGCAGTGTTGTTGAAACATAAAGTTTCAGTGTATCCGCTACATAATAACATACAAGTGTAACTTGTCAGTGGTTTGCAGAAACAATACAGTTCAACACAAGGCCAACATTTTTTCTGGTGACTGGGTTTGTTGGGTTGTTCTTACAAATTACTCCGTAAACCAAACATTCTTTTCTAACCCTCTAGTTTTGTTGTTTTTACAAAATGTTATAAAAATGCAGAAAAAAAGAGAAAAAAACAAAACACAAACAAACAAAAATAAGTAAATGAATACATAAAAAGGTCTGGATTGCCCTGTGACTCAATCTCTCATCTTGTCGTTGACATGCAAACATTGTCCATTTCTCCCATTTCTCTCACCATCGCTCTTCTTTCATCTTTATCCTGAGTTTCATATCATATATTTCATTCACAATTTTCAGCCAGTCATCTCTTCATGATGGCCCCTTTACAGGCTACCAACAAGATTTTCAGTTGCTATCCGTCTTCTCTTAACACCCTTAAAATGTAAATGTAAAATAAATACCATACACGATCATAGCCCAAAATTTTGATGATAACTATATGAGCATTTACCCAAAACTACAATTTCAGGACAGAGCCAGAATACATGGGTAAGATAAAACCAAACATTCTTATAATGATTTTTAAGTCACATGATTTGTCAATGGATTGGATATGTCAAGATACAAAAATAACATCCGATACTGATGAAGAAGAAAAAGACCTAAAATAATTTGAGAAATACAACATGGTATGCTGGATGGGAGATTTAGGTTTAAATAAAAATGCATTCTCACACCTGGTGCCTGGATAGTGTGACATGTGTGGTTGTGCTGCTGCCGTGGTCCTGCCAGGTGCCTCCTGCTGCTGCTGTTTTAGCCTTTTTGTGGCAGCTTTCAAGAGAGCAGCGGTAGGTTGCGTCTGAGGTTGCTAATCAGCCTTAACAAGTACTGTTTCGCAGCCTATTTACCTGAAATCCTGAGTGCAGAGCTGATCTTCTTTCAGGTGCTGTTTATAAGTGTGTGGGCCTATCGTCTATGGGACAGATGTAAAGCTCTGGGTAGCTCTGCACTAAAATAACTTTTCCGTATTTATCAGATTGAATATTTACAGAAGAAGGGAAAGATATCTGTCGGCTGTGATTGGTTAGTTGTCACATGACATGCATTACGCGCTGCTGTGTTCCAAAAGTTGAACTCGGGAATGCGTGCGTGCCACTACGGTCTTGCTCTGGTGTTTGAGCGCACCTGCCGTATGTCCTCATTGAATATAATGAATTTGAGGGTGCAAAAAATGCAGCATGTGTACAGCCCTTTAATCTGTAAACAAATGTTACTTCTACAACATTTAATTCTAAATGACTCATTTGAAAGTCAGATTTTTAATGTGGGTTGTTTTTACTGTAAAGTACTGATCTCACTTACACAAGGGTCCTTGTTTTTGTCACCTTGATAACACACAGAGTCACCAGTGTGTTTCCTAATTACAGCTTCTATCTTTCAGTTGTTTTTTTTTTTTTTTTTTCAGTTTAAAAGTGTTCCTCTGTGTGAGCAACAATCACAGACACGGCTGACAAGCTGACAAGGAACATCCAGTACATCTTAGTGTTGACAGAGTAATAGCATCAGTTCACTCAAATTACAAAAACAAACATTTTCTGAACAACCTTAACACAATAAATTTTGTAATAGATTTCTTTTCTGTTCCCCTCTTATTAAGAATAATCATGTATAATCACAAAAAGCTTGCAAGACACAACAGAACAGTTAGAGTGTGTAAGTCAGGGAGTCCGACAGGCAGTGAGAGTGTGGCCTGATTGGTCAGTAGACGTGACCCGGCAGACAGACGGTGAAGGAGATAGTGGTGGGGGATGTCGGTCAGCAGGCAGGGGAAGGATCGTCCTGCCTGAGTGTAATCCTATTAAGTCTCGCCCTAATCATCAGGACACCGTCCTCAGTTAAGGACAGTGATCTTTACTGTGAGTCCAGACGACAGCATGTGACTCCAATAGTGGCGAGACAAGAATACACTGCAGTAAACTCTATGTGCTGGTGTTAATGTGCACTATTTTGGCTGTTACCGTACAAGAAAAGAACAGCCTTTACTCTGCTGCACTGACAGAAAATCACGCACAGCGTGGCACGAATTACCCCAGTTACACTCCAACAGCTTGTTTAAAAAATTAGATTTCCTCATGTTTTTGTTACTTTATTTGTTTCTTGCCGTTTTTTAGTTTTCATCAGCAGGGAGAGGCTCTTTTATTTCCATTGTGCTGGGGCTGGGCGGTATGACCTCAAATCAGTATCACAATAAATTGAACATTTTACCTCAATTATGATTAATGAACGATATATAAAAGATAAATCTGTACATTTTCATATGGAGTCTGGTCTTTGAAATTATACTTCATTTAGCTATTTGTCCTGTGTGAACACATTTCATATTTGAGACATGGATAAAAGCAGCGCACAGTGTACAGTTGTGTGCATGTAACTGTATAATGCATGCAAGAGCACACACACAACACACACATACGCAATCTGGCTACAAGTACACAACATCTGCTCAGTGGGTGTGATCTATGACTTTCTGCTCTTCTTCCCTGAGTGCTTAAAGCCCCCCTCCTCTTCACTCCACACACACACACACACACACACACACACACACACACACACACACACACACACACACACACACACCAGCTGTCCCCTCTCCTTCTGAGCACCACTACAGCACTAATACGCTTCTGCGCTCACACACTCGTCCCCTGTGATAACACAGCTGAAATGCAAACAAACAGGTTTGTACACACAGCAAATTTAATCAGAGAGGATTACAACTTGTCATGCTTGTTTCTGCCAGCATACGGCTATATCACTGCTGGGGAGGGGAGGGAGGTGTTGGGGGTCTCTGCTTGATCTACCCACAATCCCTCGGCAAGGTCAGACTCACTCTCTCTGCGGCTAATGCTAATCCTCTCAAGGATGTGTTTGTGTGTGTGTTTACCTGTGTTTGTGTTTTGTTTGTAATGATGTCCATCCCTGCGCATCAGCAGAAGGGTCTGCGCCAGAGATCGCTCATGTAGAAAAAGGGAGTGGATGATGGGAATGAGCTGCTCGCTGGATTTGTTTATGGAAAAAGGATTTTGAATTTAATTATCCAGTGAAATGAAGCCCTTTTGTTCGAGCACTCAGTCACTCTGAACTGCTTTTTGCCTTGATGTGTTTCTCATTATTTGCAGGACTGTGATGGAGCTGTAATGGATGTATACTGTGGTGTGAGTGTGTTTCTGTGTAACCATCTCCTATCGTCACTGTGTTTATGTGTGTTTAAGTGCCCTAAATTCACATATGTGTGGCCCTGTGGCGAATTTGTGAGTGACAGAGTGTGATACAAGGCGATGAGGAGGTATGTGTTTCACTGTGTGTGTTCTGCTTCCACCATAACATCCCATCTCCTCTGCTCTCCTCCTCCAGCTGAGGACTGCCAGCTGCTCTCTCAGATCCCCAAAGTGCGTTGCCTGAGGAACGGCAGGAGAGAGGGTGAGTGTGGGGGGACGGGGGGAGGTGGGGCAAATTGGCTGCATGGAAAAGAGACTGGTCCAACATCATAATGGTTTTTCATAGTATCTTAAACTCTCTAAAATCTCAAACTGCTTTATGGGAGGCAAGGAAATGTGACTGCAGTTGGTTCAGATCGAGGTCAGAACACGTTCTCACCACCAACGAACTGCACCAGAGTTCATTTGTAACCGGACTGAGACCACCTCTTCAAGACGGTGTGTGAGTGTGATTGCTGTGTTCACACCTGCCCAAATGACATGCACTTAGGGGGCAAACAAGTTTGAGTTTGATTGAACCAAACCAAACAAGGCAAGTGTGAAAGCACCCTTAAACTTTAATTGCGCCAGGTCAAAAAGTTTGCATACACCTTTCTCTGCAGTAGCTGCTCCTCCCATCCATCAATCTGATCTGATTAGCTCTGATCTGATAGACTGATTAATTATCCGGCTTAAGATGCGCACTCACCAAGTAACTGCTGAGGAAGAAAAATGAACTCATGAAGAACTCGCCTGTGCTGCGTTCATGGACCTACAAAAGCCTACAAATTTAGAGAGGGGACACAGATTGATACAATATACCGGCATCAGCCACCGCCACACTATAGCCACTTTTCCACCAACATTTCCAGGAACTTTTATTACCAGCAAATTATTTACCTGTTTCCACCTCAGCGTTCTTCAGCACACAGCCCCGCCCCCCAAGATTTCCGGGTTATCTGAAAAGTCCTACCCCCCTACTAGGTACCTTTTTCAGGGAATGTTTGGGGTTGAGGGAAAGTTTTTCCCCGGGTAACATCGGTGGAAACGCGCCGAGGCTTTTCAAAATCCTGTGTGAATGAAAAAAGTTTCTGCGGTGGAAAAGAGGCTAATGAATCTGATTTGATGCAAAATGCGCCATCTACCAGTCATAGAACAAAGAACTCCTGCACACTGTCTGCTACACTTACAATAATAGGACATTTATTGGGATCGAGGACAACATTTTGGCACCGAGACCTTAAGCAGGTTATCTTACAAGACAGTGGGAGAGACCATCTTACAAAGATTCAGTGTCCTATGTAGCTCAATCAGGTCCCACTGCAGAGCTACATCTACAGTCAAGTATCATAGTACACCATATATCCATAATGTAACTATACAAAAATAGACTATATATTGGCTAAAATGCACATAGTAATAGAAGAGAGAGACTGTCATACACAGATAGAAATATATAATATACAGATGAGCTTGAAAACACTGTCTCATTAAATCTGTCTCTAAACAAGTAAAAGGGGACACAGGATTAGACAGAAAAATGTCTTGTACAAATATAAAGAAGCTAATAAATAAGAAATCGAGCCAAAAAGATAGCTTGGCCTCTAATAAAATGGTTCATACAAGATGACTCTAAAATAGACAGTAACAAAAACATCACTGAGCTAGATGGATTAGCCTTTACAGAGCCTCAATCAGCACTAAAGAACCAAATGTTCTTTGTGCACCTGTCATTTTCTGTGTACATGTGCATAAACCTGACCTGAGAAATGTATTTGGATATCAACTCCAAGAAATGTCATCCCTGCATTAAAAACCAGAGCGTAAAAAAACTGTTGAAAAACATAAAAGCACTGTTTGTTTCATCATGCGTATCATTTCACCTGAATTGAATTCAGTTAATCCCTGAATTAGATTAAATCCTCGAACCACAAAACAAGAGAGTTCAGCCAAACTAGAAGCCAAAAGAACGAGTGTTGCTGATTGGTGTGGACGTCTTAACGATAATCCTTCTTACTCAGGTTTCTGCCTGTGTTGCTGCTCTCTCTCTCTCTCTGTGCAGACTGAAGACTTTGTTGGGCTTACGAACCACATGCTGACAAAACATAAGCATATTGAATTTAGGCCAACAGTTCTCAACAGGCATCCGAGGTACAGGAGCCGGAGCGAGCTCAGGTTTACTTAAAAGTTGCCTCCAAATCCATGTCATGATGTCAGAATTTTTTGAATCCTTTTGTTAGCTTTTGTTCTGTGAAAATATACAATAATCAGTCGTGTTTTAAACTGGATGACCCAAGAAATACAGAGATGTAATCAATACACGTACAAAAGAACTGTGCTTGTTATTTTAAGAATTGATTTTTAAGATTTTACTCCTACTTTATGCAGCTCTTAATGGTTTCATACCTGCAGGGCATCATTTACATTTCCTCCTTTGATGTGTCAGACTGGTGCCTGAGGTCATGAAGTGCTGGAGCTGTTGTTATAGTTGTTACAGAGAAAAACTGTGGAATAGACAACCAATAAATATTAAATATGCAACATTTGTTAACTCCTCTAAAAACAGCTTGCAACTTGCAGTTTAAAGTCATTCTAGAATTATTGTTTTTCAAGAGGAAATAGTGCAAATATTGTCATTCTTTGCAGTTAGTAGATTCATTGTTTGGTCTGTAAGGTTGTAAAAAAAATGCCTATCACAGTGTCCCAGAGACCAACGTGAAGTCTTCAAATGTTGATCTCTCAGACCTACAGGACAAAACCCAACCATATACAATTAGACACACTGTTATCCCTCCATTAAATAGGTGTTAGTAGTGGTTATCAACATTAAAGATGTAAGTTAGAAGGCTTCTGCTACACTAATGTTATCACCTTAATAAACAGCCTGTGACAAAACTTCATGTCTGTATGTTTCAAAAACGCTGCGGTAAATATGTGGTTTTGTTTAGGCGCAAAAATCATTTGATTATAGGTAGGAAAACGACACCAACATTTAGTGGCACAAAAGCCACTGGAAGCAGCACCCACAAAAATAACAACTTGCTAAAAACACAACTGGAAATGCAGTGACAGGCCACTAAAAAAACACCCAAAACTGGGGGCAGAGATGCAGCTGGAAACACAGAAATAGTTCCACATTTGGTGGCATAAATGTAGCTTAATAGCTGACAACAGCATCCTGAACATACTAGTTGGTGTAGCAGGAGTCTATAATCCTGATAACCACTACTGACACCTGTTTAATAAAGTGACAGGGCTTGAACCGGGTTGTTAAGTAACATTTATCAAAATCTACAGTGCCCAGTTGTGTTGGGAAATTACTGTTAGTTTTCTAAAGTAGTAGTAGTAGTTAGTAGTCGTTATCAGCATTATAGATATAGGTTAGAAGGCTTCTGCTACACTGATGAGTATGTTAACCCTTCATTATGCGGCATTTGGCAGAAGTTCCCATTTCTGTATGTTTTAACAATGCTGTGGTTAATGTGTGGTTGAGAATAGGCACAAAAATCACTTGGTTATGGTTAGGGAAGATCATGCTATGGCTTAAGACACCAGTGTTAAGTGGCAAAAAGCTGCTGTAAATGGGTCCCTAAAAACACATCCATGTTTGGGGGCACAATAACTGCTGAAAATGCAGCAAAGGGTTGCTAAAACACCCACATTTTGGTGCAGAAATTCCACTGGAAATGCAGCAATGGGTCACAAAAAAATTCCCATATTTGGGGGTAGAGATGCAGCTGGAAACACAGAAACAGCTCGCTAAAAAATATCCACGGTTGGTGGCAAAGATGTAGCTCGATAGCTGATAACAGCATCCTAAACATACTAGTTGGTGGAGCAGGAGTCTTCTAACCTAGATCTATAACTCTGATAACCACTACTAACACCTGTAGTACTTGAACTGAGTGGTTGAGTAACATCTATCAGAAACTACAGTGCCCAGTTGTGTTAGGAAATTACTGTTACTTTAGTAGTTTGTAGACATTATCAGCGTTACAGATATACGTGAGAGGGCTCCTGCTACACTGATTAGTATGTTATCACTTTATTAAACGGCCTGTGGCGAAAGTTCCCCTTTCTGTAAGTTTCAACAACGCTGTGATTAATGTGTTGAGTTTAGGCACAAAAACCACTTCGATACGGATAGGGAAAGATCATGTTTTGGCTTAAGACACCAGTGTTTAGTGGCACAAAACCGCTGGAAATAGGTCGCTAAAACACCCATGTTTGGGGGCAGAAATACTGCTGGAAACGCAGCAACAGGTCACAAAAAACCATCCATGTTTGGGGACACAATTGCTGCTGAAAATGCAGCAACGGATCAATAGAACACCTGTGTTTTGGCGCAAAAATGCTGCTGAAAATACCTCCAATATTTGGGGCAGAGACACAGCTGGAAACACAGCATTCGATCAATAAACGCTTTTAGCACAGAAATGCCACTGGAAATGCAGCAATGTGTCGCTTAAAAAACACCCAGTTTTGGGAGCAGAAACACCACTAGAACGCAGTGACAGGTTGGTAAACAACACCCATGTATGGGGGCAGAAAGGCTGCTTAGTAGCTGATAATTGCACTCCAAACCTACAGTCGGTGTAGCAGAAACCTTCTTATTTTTATCTGTAACAGCAATAACCACCACTAACACCTGTTTAATAGAGCAATAACATTCAAAGAGGGTGGTAGAGTAACATTTGTCAAACACTGCAGTGCCCAGTTGTGTTTAGAAAATTGCTGATCGCTTTCTAAAAATAAAACTGTATTCTTGACCTGTTTTTAAAGATTTAAGTCTTCAGTAGGAACCAATGAGCTTTGAGCTGAGAGCAACACAGACGGGGAAGTGAGAAAATACTGAGAGGCAGACTCACACATTGTTGGTTTCGGTCCTTAATGGGATTTATTGACAAAAACACAGAAGGTTGCAGGTCTCACCCTCAAAGTAAAGGCTTAGAAAGAGGCACTGTGTTTATAGTTGGATGGTTTTCATTGTTCTGGACTGCTTGTTATTTATCAGGCCTTTTTGTGTTTGTATAAACACTGTTCTAGCAAACTGCAGTGAGCAGCACTGAGTCACGCCACTTGATTCCAGTTTCTGTTAAATCCTGTTTATCTGTATGAACTCATTGTTTGAGGCTGTTTGAGACAGAACAGCCTTCAGAAAGAGGTAGAAAATAATCGCCCCTTTCTTATGACTCATATCGCACAAAGAAATCCATCTTTTTCATCCCTGCTGATGCTTCAAGCTGCTCAGGTTGGGAAAAGTAAAAGCTAAGTGCATCTGAGAAACGTGACCTCTGCATCAAGTTTTAACACGGATAAACCTAACAGGTACAAATAATCACCTGAAAGTTCGACTTGAAGGCTGCTGTTTGTGCTCTTTAAAAAAACAGCTGTTATCTTCACAAACATCTTCACAAGTTTGTCCTATTTAAATGATCTTGACTTGAGAACAAAACTCTTTTAATGATTAGATGCATCTGTTTAATTAACTTTAGATGCTGCAAAAGACAATTAACCTTCTCCACATGCCATGTTAAATGCAAATTACTGTGATTGCAGACACACTTCTGATGAGCAAAGACACCTTTATTGCTCTTCCTGCTCCGCCTGTAGTGATTCTTTGTGTCTATTAAAAATAGATTTAACTCTTCACTTCAAATTTACACTTTTTTCCACAAGCATTGGTTGGCAGGGCAAAAAGCAAAACACAATCTGGTATCTGCTTTAAACTAATCCAATTAACTGGCTTCATTTCAAAAGGATTTTTAACCTGAAGCAGCCTTTAACAGTCAAATGTAAATATCCCAAAACCACAGATAATTCCCTCCTAAATGAAAAACAATTATTTAATGAGTAGCAGTCTTCAGTTGTTAAGAACTTAAAAGGAAATGGGACGCTGATAAAAACCTTACCTTTAGACCTCCTGTTGTTTTGAAGTGTATGTTTTTAATTTCAGGCAGACAACAGATCAAACAGAGACAGTGTGACCTGTGAAAATGTTTTGGAGTTTGATGGCAGGAAAGTCTTTGTCCGTCAAACAGAATCACTTCTTATCGTGCTGTGAGTCACTTGTAATTAACAGCTTTCTGATGTCCGTTAATAAAACAGAGAAATCCATTGTAAGGAGGCAGAGACACATTTTTTCTGTCAACAGTTGCCTCCGTAGACTAAAATGCAGCGCAGCCATCTGGAAGAATTTTACTTTTGGCATCATTCTCTCCACCTTTTCATACAATCCATACCTGAAGCACACCTGCTCGCTTGTAGCTATTTCAAGGCAAACAAAGGAGGAACAATAAATTTACTGTAGTAAAAGTAGACAGGGCGCGACAGAGAGAGTAGGTGCATTAATCAATACTTGGCAGCAGTTTTTTGTCCTTTAAAAAAGACTTAGTATGCTTATTTTCAGGTTCATACTGTACTTGTATTTTTGGTTTCTACTAGGGATGGGCAGCACAAGCAAAAACACTATTCGAAAATCATGGCAACTATTCAATTATTTTTCGAATAACCCCCCCGGACCCACACACACAGAGATCCATTCATCATTACAGCCGGGCTCCACTGGCTGCAAAGCGTCATGTCAGCGTAGCATCATGGCTTATTCATTTGGGCTCCACTGACTGCATATGGAAGCGACACGTAGAGAAGCCAGCGGGGTTGTTTACTGTTTGCTGAGCCGAGAGGCTGCATGTAGGCTGCATGAAATGTTAAAGCATTTTCCACCTAAGTTATTACATGTATTTGAGTTACCTACAAGTTTACTGTACTGTTTGTCATCTACTCGCTTTCAAATGTCCGCCACGGACATTTACACAATGTCACGGATAAACATGGGTAAATGCATGAAAAAAAAACCATCACATATCACCTCTGATAATGGTTTATTCATTTAAAAACACATTGTGCACATTGAGCACACTATTTCATGTAGTTTTTATCTGCTGCAGGGTTGTGTAGGGGAGCGTAGCGCGACAAAAATAGAAGAGCCACGTAAAATAGAGAGTTGTTGCACGACAGACGGGGGTTGTCGCGCTGCTCCAGTTGCTGGTGGAGCCTCTGTAATTGATTAACGGGGGCGAGCTGCTACGGGACTCGCGCTGCAGATGTGTCACGCCGCTGAGCCCGGCCGTACGGTCCCTTGTCGCCTCCTGCGTGCCTCGCTCTCAAATGACTGTGGATACTTGTTGTAGACTTGTGATACAAGCGTGGCCTCACAGAGTTTGCACTGCACCTCATTTTCGTTTATTTTGTCAAAGTTGTTCCACACGGAACTTTTTGATGACTGTAGTAGTCTCTGCATGTTTCTCCTGTTTGTAGAAGAGCATCAAACTAGCTGGTAGCCCATCTCACACCGCTGTAGCAATCCTATACTGCCCTCGTGCGGTTAGGAGCTGAATTGCATGTCAAATAAAGGGGGGAAATAAGACGGCGAATAGTAATTGTCGCATTAAAAAATCGATTTTTTCAAAATAAAACGACTGTTGGGCATGTTCCAGCGAGAATATAATCTTAAATTGGTAGAAATTAACATCAGCAACCAAGATTACATGCTTCCCTGACATTAGCATGAAGCTACATATAGCAGTGTACTTGCAGCCTGGGAATGACTGTAATGCAGAGTAGCTGCACTTTCTCCTGTCAGAAATCGCCAATAAAAGCTTCTTAACACAGTTGGACATGGTCTCTCAGGAATATGATCCAAACTTGGGGAGAAATTTATAAATCAGCAATCACGATTACATGTTTATCTGATGTTAGCATGTAGCTACATGTAGCAGTGTAGGCTACATAATGTAAACACTTGGAGTAGCGTGCCTGGAGCAGATGGCCATATATAAAAAATGTGTGTAAGATTCATAGGATTTAGTGGCATCTAGCAGTAATTATTGCAGATTGCAACCGCTTTAAACTTTTCCTGTGTGCCAAGTGTGAACTCCCGCTTAGTGCTCATTGTTCAGGAGGTTTTTAACGGGAGCTGAATCATCCACAGAGGTCTCTTCCTCTCCAATTAATTCCACATAATAAAGCAGTTTCAAGGTACAAATCTGTGTTTCTCTGACGATGTTTGGCATGTCAGAGATGGCTGTTAGCCCATCACCGGTTAATGTCTGCTCATCTTTTCCTCTGATAACTTAAGATCCAGATGTTCAGGAGGTTTTTACTGGGAGCTGGATTATTTCCTTTTTAAAACAATGGACCCAGTGATTTAAACCTGTCGAGACACTGAATAAAGCAGTTTCATGTTAGAAAATCAGTGTTTATTCCAACACTCTCGTTGCAGAGCAGCTGCTAACTATGGTGGGCGATGCAAAAATGTGAATGGGCCCACCTAGAGCCAGTGTTTGGTTTGTCCCCTCTGGGCTGCTGTAGAAACATGGCAGTCCAACATGGTGGACTCTGGACGAGTAATCACTCCCTATGTAGATATAAACATCTCATTTTAAGGTAACAAAACACAACAGTTCTCATTTTAAGGTGATTGTGCACTAAAGAAAACATACTAATTATACTACATTAAATTTCTGCCAATATATATATTCCCCTAAATCCTTCACACTGGACCTTTAAAACTGACTCCAGACATATGTTATTGGACTTCCATGAAGTTAGGGACTTGCAAGGTACAGTTTCTAAAAAGAACGGTCAAGAAGACCAAATATCCATACAATACTAGAGAACATCCTGCATTATAAAGACTCAGCAACTCAATAAGAGTAGGGGAGTCGACATTGTGACGAGTATATTGACTTGGACATGTTAAATCAGTAGAGTGCACCTTTAATACTCTACCCCACAATGTTCCAGCCGTCCCTTTGCAACATTAGGCATCAAAAAAGTTGACATCCCTACTTGCAGTGAAGCAGCATCTAATGTGATCAACTCTTAGATATTTGACTGGTTTTAGATGTCAGTGTCATTTCCTCCTCCTTGTACTCTTCCCGCAGGTCTGATCCGATCACGTGTGCGAGGAGCCAACACGGCCTCGGCCTCCATCTTGACCTTCCTGGACAGCCACTGCGAGGTCAACACTGATTGGCTGCAGCCGATGATCCAGAGAGTCAAGGAGGTACAGACCCACAGGCACACAGTCTGCCGTCATTCACACTCTCCAATTAGACACTTAATACACGCAGCTCACACACACACACACTCAGAGGTGGAACAGTTGCCCTGTGACGTAACGCTTCTGGGGATTTTGCTCCTTTTCATGGTAGATTTTACTGGCTGTGATGTAATACCTTGGCATTGCTTATTGTTAAATAAACAATTTGTTCAGCTGACATTGAAGTCACACTGTACCAGAAATCACACTGCACTTTGCCACTGCTGGAAAGAGTCATGCATTTCCCAACTGATCCGATTTCCACTTGACTCTGAAATGTTTTACTACATGAGTTGGTCTGTTTTGTGTTTTGCTGTTGTGGCTTGTGTTGGTGACATCTTCCTGCTTCAGGCTGCATACTGTTTTAATTTCCAATCAAAAACAGTCTCTTTTTGTGATGTAGTGGGAAGATTCTCCCGCTTTCACCGCATCCTACAAATTTAATCATGCAGTCCACCAGGGACACTGCCATCACATTCACGTGTCAGTGTTTCGGAATTCAGAATGTGACCAGAATTAAATGCAAAACCAGCCACTTTTCATTATCAGGGGGATTTTTTCTCTCCGTCGTTTTTAATTTCACTGGATTTTCATGTGAACCTTCAAGGGCACTTTGGCTGTGAGCCCTCATTGTTTCTGTCTCCTTTTCTGTATCAATTTCACAAAGTCACACGGGCAAAGCACATGCAGCATGTAGATGCATGATTTAGAGACACAAGTGTCTGCAGAGATGAGTGTGTGCACTCACCGAGACACGAGTGTCTGGTATTTTGATAAAGAGACATGTAGCTGTAGCTCAGTAATGAGTTATAGGCTGTTTGTTGGCTGTCTCTATCCTCCCCTGACATTACAAAACTGCGACTGGACTCAAACTAGCACAGCTGCTCCCCCAAAATCCTCTGCCATCCCCCATCACAGGCACACATTCCCACTGACTGCAGCAGGAGCTGTTTCATTTCAGGTTTTTCTCAGTAATCACTTCTTCCCTCATGTGTGCTCGCACTGAAGTCAGACACTCAGACAGAGCTGCTTCCAGTGTGTCACCTTATTTCATCCACTCCCTTGGTTTAGAGGAAGTGCTGTGTCTGTGTCAACCGCCTCGATCCACTGAACTTTTTGTTCATAAGACTCTCTCAGCTCTCCTTTCTACTGTTCCTCCTCCTCCTTTGCTTTTTATCAGCTTCTCCAGTCCTGTCAAAGCACAGAAATTACGAGACACATCGTGGACATTTAATTAAAGGAACAGCTCAAAAAGTTTGATTTTGAGAAATACGTTTATTGACTTTTTTGCTGAGAGTTTGCCTTCAAGATTGATACTTCTCTCATGTGTGTACAGTATATCTGAGCTGGAACCAGCAGCCACTTAGCTTAGCATATAGACTGGAGATGAGAGGAAACGGCTTGCCTTGGAGTGTTTAGTCCCTTTCCCACTGGACAAAAAAACTCCCGAACACCCACTAACATCTGGCTCATCTGGGAACGCTTACAAATGGCATTCATTCCCAGGACAAGTGATAGCACGCTGCCCTTTACCCACCCAAATTAGCACGTGTGTGCAGGTTCTTTAAACAAAAAAGTTGTTGTTTTGTTTTGTTTTTTCTGGTGTGTCATGCTTGTCGTCATGGACGGGCTGGACAACAGGGAAAGTAAACAGTAGAAAGCAGTATCAAGGACAGTGAACATGTTTGTGTAAAATGTACTTTTTTTTTGTATCGCTTACTTATTCAGTCTCTCTTTCAAACTTGGCACCAACTAGATTTTAAATTATGTTTGACCTCTGCTTGGATGGCATTTTGTGGCAGCATGTCATTGTATGGCACTGGAAAAAGGGGCTACATTTAGTGTGTCCATAAAGGCTTGTATTTCTATCACGGCCGATCAGAGCTGGAGCCAATAAATACCCTTGACTTACTGCAGAGTCATTTCAATCAATCAATCAATCTTTATTTATGTTGCACTTTCCATACAAACAGAATGCAACACAAAGTGCTCCACACACACAGTTAAAAACAATAAAACATCGGGTTTATACTATAAATGCAAATCTGATAAATAGGTAGAACTAAGACCATTAAGAGCTTCATAAACCAATAAAAGCATCTTAAAATTAACTCTGAAGCACACAGGAAGTCAGAGACTTTAAAATTGGTGTAATGTGTTTTCTCTTTCTGGTCCTTGTCCACACAAGTGCAGCTGAGTTTTGTAATAACATGAATCAGTGGCACGGTATGAGATCGCTGCTTGTTCTCGCGATATTCCGGCCACGCTTTGGAAAGCAGAGCTAAATGGTAAACAAACATGGCACCACACCGGTAAGGTAAGACAACACGTTTACATGTCGTTTTCTGTATGTTCTCTGACATTTATCCTAACGATATGAGGCGGTCTTTGTGGAAAAAAAAGCTTGTTTAGTGGACTAACTTTGCACTTGAAGGTTGCCCGTTCACTTATGTTTTAACAGGTCTGACGCTACTATGCACCCCAGCTGTATCTAGGCTAACGGCTAACATGCTAACTATTATTTCTATGTCACTGGTCACTTGAAACAAATTTAGGACGACAGGAGACAGGTTGAAATAAACTGAAATTTTCCTTTAAAGCTCACTATTAACACATTATATCTCTGTTGTTACAAAACCTTGCAGTTTTATATGTGAGAGTATTGTTTGTCCGAAATTGCTGTTGTTAAACTTTGATTTTTGTACAGATAAAGAAAGGACATATAATGTGCTTGTAGGTCTTTTTTTGTTCACTTTGGACAGAGCCAGGTGAACTGTACCCCCCACTTTCCAGTCTTTATGCTAAGTTAAAGTTCAGTATACAGACATTAGAGTGGTAGCAATGTTCTCATCTAACTTTCAGCGAAAAAGCCAGTATTTCTTCAAAAATGTAGCACTATTCCCTCAAAAGAACAATAAATAATATATGTGTTCTTTGCTGAAGGACAAAAGTCTTGTGTTTGCTCGGAAAGTACACCAGACAATAACCCAAACTAAAACCCTCATTCAAAAACTCTGCATGCAACACGACTCGATATATTCAGAAATCTCTACTGTACAAAAACCCCTCCATGTTTTATTCACAAGACTCTACACATCCATCGTGAGTGTGTGCACGTCGTGTTTGTGTTTCTGTACACTCATCCTTGGCTCTGGGCAGCTCTGACTCATCCAGCTTGCATTACAATCTCTCAGTCTGGCGTTCATGAGAGCGCCGGGCTCAGTGTTAATCCACCAGCTCCTCGGCCCGGCTGCACCCGGTCCTGGATTCATTAGCTTGCCTGAGACCTCGATCCGGGGTTCAGACAGGCCTCTGGGAGCAGGAATACTGATGAAGGATCACTGTCTATTCTTTAATGCAACATAATGACACTTTTCACTTGTTAATTTAAAGCAGCAAATGAAACCACTTGAATTTAATTAGTAATTAAGTACAAATAATGAGCTCTGCAGTGGCAGATGTTGAGGGATTAGAGATTTAAGTTTAATGAATGGTATAGCCTTATCAAATGCACTCTCTCCAGGCTGGGGGGTCATTTAATACCTTCTTACAATGCATTGCCTTTTTTAGATCATGGGGACTAATTGAAATGTGCAAAATAAATTAGCTGCTGCAGTAATACAATTAACAAGTAGCTGATAATTTAGCATTAATGGTTGTATGATGCTCCGCTCCCCTCTTTTTTTCTGATCTCTCTTCACTGATCATAACTAATGCAGTGGCCCGCAAACTTTTTGAAGCTTCTACTTCTATCACCAGCTCAAGATGCTGTTTGTGGGTTTAATTTCAGTAATTTCAGAGTCCTGGAGAAGTAAAATTATCCAGTAATTCACACGAAAATACAAAGATCAGAATAGTAAAATGAACTGCATTTATATTGTGCTTTTCTAGTCTTAGCGACCATTCAAACTCAGCCATTCACACACATATTCGAACACTGGTGGCCAAGGTTGCCACACAAGGTGCCACCTGCTCATCAAATAAACTCTCAAGCAATTTAGGGTTCAGTATATTACCCAAGGATACCTAGATATGTAGACTACAAGGTCCAGGAATCAAACCACAGACCTCACAATCAGTAAACAGCCATTCTACCTCCTGAGTCACAGCTGCCCTGAAGAAAGTCTGAAAAAATATGAAATACGCTTAATTCTGTAGCAGAAATATGTTTTAAGTTCAGAAATATGTTGTCTTATTCTTTCCTATCCCATTAATCTCCATGCAATCCTTCAGCCCCCTCATATTTATCTTGGGACCCGACCCCAGATTTGGAACCATTTGTCTAATAGACCAGAAACAGTTGGCATTTTAGCACAGAGACGTTTCCCAGAAACACAACTGCTCTCAACACAGAGACAGTCCCATTGATTAAGTGAAAGCTGGTGCCAGAATTTTGTTAGCCTGACATTAGCATGAATTACTATTTTAAAGAATCGAGAGAAGAAGTAAATTTCATGGAAGCAATGACTATTTCTTGGTCAGCTGGTTTCTTAAAGGCACAGTTCACCACAAAAACACATATTTTTCCTCTTATCTGTAGTGCTGTTTATCAATTTAGATTGTTTTGGTGTGAGTTGCCAAGCATTGAAGTAGAGATGTCTGCCTTCTCTCCAATATAATGGAACTAGATGGCACTCAGCAATGTCTCTTTCCAGAAATCATAAACCCGGATACTCAGGATAATCCACAGACCTTGTTGTGAGCAGTTTCATGAAGGAACTATTTTCTCTCCACCGAACCACACCCACCAACCATATCACCATATAGAACGAAGCCTGTTACTGTTATAGTTTTAAATCATTAATACTGATGCATTAAAGTACTTAAATGTTTCGTCTGGTCAAGCTGGAGCTGTGAGCTCTTTTTATGTTGTGTAAATAGAGTAAAATCTTAATATTTATCCACTTGAAGGCGGACATTGTGCTATTAGGCAAAATGTCAGACAAAATACGAAATGAAAATGATAAATACTTGTGGTACTGCGTGTTACAGTAATGAAACAGATGACAAGAAACTGGCTTCAAGATTCATGCCGCTTGATAAACAAGTGGAGAGACACGGTTCAGCAAAATATATCAGATGGATTACTTCACTTATAAAATGAGGGGGACTCTGAAACTGTTTGAAAAAAGAAGTGGTCAGATATCACAGTCATATGGGAAAAGATGAATGAATAGAAGTTCCTGGAATGTTGGTCTTTGTATCAGGTCTGACAGACATCCTTTTTATTGATTTGTCCACAGAATAAAATACAATCTTACATAGAAACAAATCCCAATCAGTCCGTCGTTACACTACCAAATTTTTATTCAGTCACCTGTTATGCTTCCTCACTAGAGTCCTCAATAAACACATATTGAAACCAAAACTCCAGTAGCATGAATCAAGCAAAGGTAAAAACTGGTCAGGTCCAACCACTTTGCCTCTTCTCCAGGATGACACAAATTATATATAGGAAACAAATGCAATTTTCAGTAATTAAGACAAATATATTGTCCTGGCTGTGATTCACTTTATCCTATGGGTTCTATTTTCTTTCCTCCCTGTGCTTCAGTAATTTTTAGAGTTGTTTCTGGAGAATATCTCACATAGGTGTGAAATCTAAAGGATTTTCAGCAGAAAATGCTTCACTGTAAACACAAAATGAGATGAGCATAAGATGAACAGAGCCTGCAGGAGTAAACTAGTCCAAAATCAACAGAGACAGCGTTACTGTCTGCATTGTTGTCTTTTTGTTTTATAACTATATATAACTGCTTTATAACTAACACCTATTCACATAATTTCTCACTTCAAAAAACAGAAAAAGTGTCATCAGTACATGAGGTTTGTATTGAGTAAGATGCATGAAATGATATGACTGTATAAAGTTTTTCAGAGGGAAAGTATAATATTTCACCCTGAAATGAAAAAAAAATAGCCAAGCTCAGTACAAATAAATCAACATTGTACTAATGCTTTCAATGCCAGTGTTACATTTTTAATTTCCTGTATTGTTTGACCAGATTTCCTTCTTAATCACTCAAGACAACATGCTGAGATTAAACATTATCCAGTCTGTGAGTCTAGTACCACAAACAACAGAATATCTCCCCACAGTGTATGAGCAACAAGTATGTGGAGAAGAGAACATGAATCAAGGCAGAAAAACAAAATTCTGGCCGTTGACCTTTTAGCCCAAACTGGACAGTGCGTCCTCTGTGTGTCTCTAACTCAGAGACTGATATGACATTACTGGACGATGAGGCAAAGGAACAAAGATCTCCACACACCAGCTGTGAAAATCAGTGTGCGCAAAACACATTTCCATTGACAGAATGTAAAGCTTTTTATTCTGTCCTACAGCTAATTTTCCTTTCCTTTGTTTCTGGTGAATTATCATACTTTTTTCTGACATACTGTAGAAGAATGCGCTTAAATTCCTTTGTCAGCGACATTAAAAGCAGCCAGATGTGAGGGACAAAATGACAGCACTCTGACACCATGATAAATTCAGACGGAGAAAGGGAGAACAAAAAGAGGGAAGGAGATATTGAGAGATCATCGTTGACATCCATTTTGGAAGTGGAAGCCTCCTCATGCATTATCAAATCATAGAGGCTCATTAAAAGCCCCATAAATGTCTATTGCTCAAAGCTGTTGAGAGCATCACTTTCCAAATTGCTCTCTGGCAGAGTGGCATTTCACACCCGCTCTACACCCCCTCTGCTTTTTGGTGCAATGAACACAAAGTTCATGGCGGGTTCAACCTCTGAGCAAAGAGAGAGGGACGGCTCTAATTGGAAACAGTCAGTTGGATTGTCCCGATGCTAAGCTGTTGGACTACACAAACACATACACATGCCTCATGGGCAAACAGCAGTGCTGGCACAGACGCACACTGGCGGACAGATGCAGCACGCTATCAGCAGTCAACAGTTCTCTGCTGTACTGTGTTTTTACTCTAAGCTTCATGTTACATCTCCAGCAGGAGTGTGTTTGTCATGAATTAATGTCCACTATGAGCCGTGGGAAGAAAGGGGAGGTTTGGCAGTGATGCTCATGTTCGGCACAATACAAGCAGCAAATAACGGGTTTTTACTTTTCAGTTCTTCACTCATACACTAAAGATTTAACTTTCAACACCACACAGGTCAAAAAGAGAAAGGTTAAAGTCCGCTTTGAGCTTACGTGTATTTGTGTTCTGTTCCAGTTCACTGGAAACAGGGAGGAGGGCTGTTACCAGTAATCATCCCTCCTCATCAGGATGGGCAATTAATCAATCACCAAACCTGCTTTTAGTCTCTTACTCCAGCAGGAGACTAATTCAATGCCCCCAGAGCACAATCTGACATTTAATACTCATTACAGTGATACATATTGATTTATTTTCTTGACACACACAAAGAAAAACTTAATTACTTTGCTGAACTTTCTTGTGATCCTGAAAAAGATTCTTGTCTGACTGAAACGCTGCTCGATAAAAAGTTTCAGTCTGTGGCGCCTTTTTTTAATCTTTTGACAAAAGGACAGAATCTCTAATGTATTATAATTCTTATCTAGTTCAAAAAACAGCAAGAGGACTTGGATCAGAGTGGGATATTGTACCATTTGTTGGCTACACTGACAGTTGTTTGAATAAGATTGGGTTACTTATTTGTCTGGACACTTAAGGAGTATTAAGAACAACTTTATTGTGATAACAGCAGGTTTAGTTTTGTGCTCTTTGTCATACAACACATTATAGAGATAAAAGGAGAGACTAGCACTAAGAAACATTAAAGCACAGAAAATTAAAGTGTTAATCAGATAAAGAGGAACAGGAAGTTGGCTAACCCACTACTGTTTAGCTTTTATAAGCAGTACATACACCCTTAATTATTGTTTTTGAGCACATTATAATGTAGTTTTCTGCCGATTTTAGGACGTTCTAAGTGTTTATTAATTTATTTATAAATAAATTTGTACAAATCATTGACAGAAGAGTTTTTTAATGTGTTGAAATGACTTGTGAGGACATGTTATCTAAGATTAAAACTGTGTTCGACTGTAATACCAAACATTAATCATCTGTTTAAACATAAGTTACGGATGCATCATAAGAAAAGTTATAGTTGTTGACAATTACAGTCATTGCATTTGCTTTAATCTTCATTATAGTGTTGTCAACATCTATAAAGTGTAAATTAATTCCAAACAAAGGGGGTAAATCACAGTGTTAAAGCCTTTGCACACCAAGTCTTTATTTTTGTGTGCTTTTTTTCCCCAATTCATCGTCCGCCTTTTAGTGCCTTTTATTGTTCTGTTCATTAAGAAAATTCCCAATATGAGACACAATAGAAGACACATTTGCTTCCTTGCTTCTCTCCACCCTCCACTAGAGTTCCCTCCCTGGCTGTCAACACTCCCTGCCTGCCTCTTCCATTTGGCACTGCGGCTGCCTGAGTTATGAAATGATGTGTGGCTTTTAAATTGCACTCTGCTGTAAGCACCATCATTGCTGTTGCGCATTACTGGATGGGCAAACGTTAACGTCTCTTTGTCATGGAAGATTTCAGGAAGGACATTGCCTCCATATATTTCCCCCTCTTATTCCCGCTGGTCCCCGTCCTCTTCTGTACTGTTCCTCACTCTTGTTGCAGGTGTATGCCACATTTACTTTACTGCTTCTTGGTCAAACAGTTCTCTAAAGCAGTGATACTCAGCCAAATCTGGCCTGCGGCATGGTGCCATGTGCCCCCCAACCATTTTCTAAATCTCAATGAAAATAAGTTGGTTCACAATGGGATTTTTTTCTTACTTTGAATGTGATAAAGGTGCCAGGGTGCATAAATAGCATCAGAATAGAGCTTATTTACTGTATCAAAAAAGTGCCCCGCATGTTCTCAAATCTGAGAAACGGTCCTGTGTAAACCTGACCTGTGCGGGGCTTCTCTGACTTCAGCAACACCTGTCATTTTGCAACAGTGGCCCCCAGGCAAAGCAAGTTCAGTATCTCTGCTCTAAATCATGGGTTGGCAACCTTTCTGATATGAAGTGCCGTTTTTAAATTTTCTTGTTAATCAGAGCAAAGTCAATCTCTTGCTCCCCAAAATGCTCCATGAAAACTTTGGTGATGTCGTTACCTTTGTTTATTTGAGACATTGATTCTAAGCAGCAGAGCTCCTCCCTTACAGTACAGTCGCAGTGTCTTGCCATGTCTGCCAAAGATGGTATGTCATTTACATTTACACACTGATGCACTGTAATGTTCTCACTTATTACCACACTTATTGCTAGTGTGCCATCGGTTAAGTTACCGTGTGCCAGCAGTGACACACATGACCAAGATTGCTGGTTTCAGAAAAAAATGCAGAAAATTGAACCTGTTCTGAAAACTTAAATGATGAGTAAATGTTTCAGAGTCTGTGTGTAAACGTGACCAACGCATGATGAGGTTGTAATTCCTTTTTAGATGTGCGACAATTTCAAACAAAATAAAAAAAATATACTTTTTCATTCAGGTTCATTTTTGTGCCTCTTGGGATAAAAATCCCAAATGCTTTTCTTTCTTCCAACATTACCACCTCTTTGGCTGGGCTTTATCATATCTATGCTTAATTAAAACTAAATGAAATGCAGTGCTTCAGTTCACTTAAACGTCTTCCTGCAGGATTAGTTACATCATTCCTCTTGATAAAACAGTTTTGACCTCTTCAGACTGTTTCCCGTCTCCATGCACCTTGGTAGTAATTAACGTCGTGCCATAAATCCCTTCTCTGTAATTCATTTGTTATTAAAAAGAGCTGCAAGTTCCCGTCCTAATTATTCAGAAACATAAAGCTGTCAAGGTGTTTAATCGACAATCTGGTTAATAAAGGGAAAATTACAGGATAAATGAGACTGTTTGATGTTTATACCAGGGCTGCAACTAACGATTATTTTCACTGTCGATTCATTTGTTGATTATTTTCCTGGTTATTTTTTTGGTCTATAAGATGTCGATCAGTGCCAAGATGTTGCCCTTAAATTACTTTTTTTATACACAACCCAAATATATTCACTTCACCGTCACAGAGGAGCAAAGACACCAGAAAATATTCACATTTTCGACTTTTTTTCCTTAAAAAAAAATACTCAAACTGATAGATAAATATATAGTTGGTGATTAGTTTAATAGTTTACAACTAATCAATTACTTTATTATTATTGCAGCTCTAGTTAACAGTCTCTCCACCACAAGAGCTTGATTATAAATTGTTCATTCTGGTCTAATGATGACGTGTCTGTGTGTCCTTCTCCTCCCATGCAGGATCATACGCGAGTGGTCAGCCCCATCATTGACGTCATCAGCCTGGATAACTTCGCTTACTTGGCAGCCTCAGCTGACTTGAGAGGAGGTCAGGACACAACAAACAAATCTCATACAGTAACAGCTGATAACAAACAGCTGCTGTCAAGGAAAAACCCCTGTTTCACATGCTCTCATTATATGACATCATGATCCCTGCCAAAATAATTTGAAACTCAGGTCAGACATTTCTCAAGTCAGTCTGGAAGTAAAGTTTGTGAAGTTTTCATTCAACAGCCGCCCATTTAAAAAGTGAAATTGCGCAAGTTAGTTCAGCCAAAATCAGAAAAGCACTCTTGTCTGATGTCCAGGCAAAGTGGTTTTAAATTTAACTGCTGGATCCGTCTCTGTTTTGTGCTCCTTCTCCTCAGGATTTGACTGGAGTCTCCACTTCAAATGGGAGCAAATTCCCATCGAGCAGAAAATGGCGAGGAGCGACCCCACACAGGCAATCAGGTCTGTGTGCAGCGCTCATCATCATCCCTCTTTTCATGGAAAAGTGATTTAACACAACTAAATTGAGGGATACATAACATGCTCGCACAAAACTGAAATATTAACATCAAAGAAGTAGATTCATGACGCAAGCACCCTCCAAAAAACCACTTTAAGGTCTTTTTCTGTCAGCTGATGTTGTGCTTTATTCCCAGACAAATGTTCAATTCACAAAGCAGTGAACACACAGTAAGCCTGATGTTCAAGAGTTGCACCCTTGAACATCTTATTATATGACTGATTATGATGGCAGTGTGGGAATTCAAGCTCATTTATTTACTTTGATTTGTTGTCTTCCCAGGGTTATGGTTGTAACTCTAAGTTTGTTTATATTTGTAACGTAACTGAAGTTTGACAATCTTCTCATCATCATCATGATCATTATGCTGTCTTCAGGCTTGTAAAATCTTTCCAAACTCCTCTGGCTGCACTAAAAACATCTCTCTGAATCAAAGAGTGACAGTAAGTAAAAGATGTAAATGACTCCTCTTCTCTCTGCTCCGCAGGACTCCTGTCATCGCAGGTGGTATTTTCGTCATGGACAAGAGTTGGTTTAACCACCTGGGCCAGTACGACACCCACATGGACATCTGGGGAGGAGAGAACTTTGGTGAGCTCACTGATGAGTTTTAACTTTTATTTGAAGAATGACATTTTGTTTTTCATCATCCCCAGGCAGCCTACTCACAATGGGTCTCATTCATGAAAAGTGACTAAATCTGTGTGTAGATTTGCACATAAAAGCCTACTCTACTAAAAACCTACTCTGGATTCAGGAACGCCGCGGGAAACTCAGATTTGATCGTAAACACGTGTGTATGATCATGAATGCCAATCCATCGTAAAGTGACAGCGCGCTCCTGGTAATCAGCAATTAGCATAAATCCCCGCCCATGAATAGCCAATGACCACCATATAAGAAGGTGTAGATGCATCCTGTCGACCTGTCAGTCATGGCGCAAAGAAAGAAAGAGAGAGAAAAAAAAAGAATTTTTCCGAAGCGGAGATCGAAATAATTTTGGGTGAAGTGGACTTAAGAAAAAACATTTTATTTTTTTCAGTTAGTAGTGGTGTGACAGGGACAGGCAAGCGAAGGCCTGGAGGGAGGTAACAGATGCTGTTAATGTTGTCTCCGTGGTACAAAGAACCATGTCAGAGGTGAAGCGTAAATGGTTTGATATGAAACTGGAGGCAAAGAAACGCATAAGCACACACACAAAAACTACAGCGGACACCAAACAAACAGAAGATTCATTTGTGGGGTTTTGAATGAAGTGGGAACGGGAAACCAGAGATGTTTTGTGTGTAATGGATAAACTCTAAATCAGTGATGGCTGTCGGAATGTAGAGCTATTTAACATTTATTTTAACAAATGATACGGATAACATATAGCCTACAGCAGTTTGTATGCATCGTCTTCAAATTATTTGAATCTTAATAGCTTAAAGCTCTGTTTAATACAACGTAGATTAAACATTTTTCAAATCAGATTTATTCATTCAAATGATCAAAAAGCCACAAAAAAACCCAAAAACGTGTTGTCTCAAATAATTCTTTGAGCTGGCGCGTGCTCCTTCGTGCTCCACCACCTGCTCCTGCTGCCCCTGCTGAACCCAGGCACCGAGGCCAAAGAAGCTGTGATCCGGCTGTCATCCTTACGGATATTTTTATTATCATCATTCAACATGTAGAAAGAACATGTAATCTATTGAGTCAATTTACATAGATAATTCACAATCATGAACCTAATCTGGATCTTAAACCTGCTAATTGCCAACTAATTTAACTTAATGTGTTATATTTTTAATATTTTTGTCATGTTTAGATTACGTGTTTCAAAGGCATCTGTGTATTGTGTACATAACAGAGTGCAATACGAATTAAAATTGTAATTTCCAATAGTGACAAGCAATATTTATGTGCTTTACTAAATTTACACAAGTACTACGAGTGGTCAGGAGCAGGAGTAGATTTTGTTAGTAGCTACGTAAAGATCGGAGCTACTAAAATATTGATGAATGCAGACATGCACGTAAATTTCCGTCTGCGAACAGTTGACACACAAATTCCTTCTGCTCACGTTTCATGAATGAGACCCAATGTCTTTAATAAGCACACAAAACTAAGCTTGTCTCTGCCCCGCTGGCAAAGCTCACACCTTTTACTGTTACTGCTACTCTATTTCATTTTCTTAAACTTTGCTTTTCGAAAAGATATTTACATTTTAATATGTGGACTTTCACAGAGGTGGTAAGAAGAGAATAAGTCGGTGGGCAGGAGATTATACACTTTACAAAATAAAAAGCGTACTGAATTGGATTATTTAACCAAATCTTTATACAAGCTGTCTCTAGACTTAAAGGGATACTTTGCCATTTTTTACACCAGCTTTGTATCATAACGGTGTAGGTAGTATGTGTAAATTAACTGTGGAGGTAGACACTCCTCTCTGTCTCTCTCAAACTCAGACCAAACTCAAGATATTTTGGTGCACTGTTCGGCTGTAACACTACAACTTGTGAACAGGAAGTGGGTGCCATACTGTTTCCTGCATCATGAAAAAACTGGCTGAAAAAACTTAGATCAAACAGTAAAACTAAGCAGCACTGATCAAATATGATAAGGTTTGTTGCCTATTTCTCGCCTAAGATGTTCTCAGAAACATGTTTTACTTGACTGTTAAACTGTAATTTGAGATTTTTTTGTTCCAGCAGTGAAATTCTACTTTAAACATCTCACAAGTCACTAATTTTAAAAGTTCAAACAAGGAAAGCATTAATGCCCAAGAAGGTGTCCATCATCAGGAATTAATGGATGATGTGCAGTGCAGGACAGTTGCCTCTGTGGGATTCATTAGTTCCTAATTATGGACATCTGGAAGGGTATCATCCTGGTTATACCAGGGCCACATGGTGAAGGAAAAAAATTAAGACCCTTGAAGATCTAACACCTGAGGTTTTGACTAATAACTTGGAACAATCACCACCCTGTAAGGTTCTTATGCAATGAAATGTTTCTCATTATTCCAGTACATATCATGAACCTCAGAGTTGGCAATGAGAGATACTTACAAGATTATTTTTTGTGGCTTTTGCCTTTATAAGACAGGACTGGTTAGGCTTGAAGGAGGGAGGGGGGTGGATGACATGCAGCAAAGGGCCGTGGGTCGGACTGGAACCCACTGCTGCTGTGGCAAGGACATGGTCTTTGTACACTGAGCTACTGGGGGCCCCTGTAGGAGATATTTCAAGTCCACTCAGCTCATAGAGGCAGAAAGCTAACATCATGCCAGCAAGATTCAAAGTCAGTAACACTGTGTACGGCTGACAAGCAGTAAATATAACATGAAAGTCTATTTAAGATCAAGGCTAGCTATCTGACCATGTCATTGTCCCAGAATCAATATTAAGATTCTCACAAACAGGCATTACATCATGTGTAACGTTACTGTTGGCCACAGCCTGAAGTAGCCAGTTGAATAATGATGGGATGTGAGATTATTGATGATGTGATACAAAGTATGAGTAAGTTCAGATGTCCAGTTTACGTCTGGCAAGTTGTGTGTTACAGGTTCAAAGAAAAGTTGAAATCACTCATTGTTGTGTTTAGATGTTTGAGAGCTTGTTAACATGTTGCCCTCGCTTTCTGGTCCTCATCAGCACACGTGCAGCTGAGCATTAGTTTACTTACAGTAATTACAAGAACAATGTTTTTTCCATTCTCTGAACTCACTATCACGAGTAAGGAACAAAAAGGAATGAAGAAAGCAGTGCTTATTCTTGCTGTTTCTAATGACATGTTACTATACTTGGAAATAATGATGAAAAGCTCAAATTTAACTGATGAAACTGGAGGTTTTAATGTCTTCATTGTATTTAATGGTGTTGGCTCTGGCCCAGTGCAGATGCTTCTGGATGCTGCAGAGGCTCCGCAGCCCGCTCTCAGAAATACCAATTGTGTCCTTGGAATATGCAAGGCAGCAGAGCATTAAATTATCCGCTACAACAGCTTTCATATTGCTGATTTACAGCTTATAGCCATCTGCTGCGTCGGAAAAATGTATCAGGTGAACATGGAATGATGTCTGATGCAGATCAGACAGACAGACAACTACCTGCCCACATACTTGACCTCACCCTCTGTGTCTCTCCTCCCGCAGAGCTTTCTTTCCGGGTGTGGATGTGCGGAGGAAGCCTGGAGATTCTTCCCTGCAGCCGTGTGGGTCACGTGTTCAGGAAACGGCACCCGTACGACTTCCCAGAAGGCAACGCTCTCACCTACATCAAGTGAGTGGGTTGATATGTAAGAAACCTGACATGAAGTCTGCTGCATGGCGTTGTTACACCGCAAAACAATTCACCAACTGCCAAGACGGTTAATCTTTCAGTCAGCTGTCAAAAATCTCAGGTGTCACATGATTCAGTGAAGTTCAGTCAGTGTGAAGTGAAGAGCCTCACCAGGCAAACTTCACACCTCTCACACGTTTTGACTCAAGCGGCAATGAGAGATGAGTAACTGAACTTTGAGAAGTTTGCAGAACATCTTCACCCAGGCGTCATGTAGCATTAAATATTGAACTCACTCCTCATCTTCAAATTGTTCTCCTTACTGTCCAGGACACTGACAACAAAGATTTCCAGCTCTAAAGGAAACAGTATGATTTAGGAACAAAAACTGAATAATAATTCTAGGCTTAAGGCTTTCGAGGTGTAATCTGAGCAGCATTTTTGTTCATCACTCACTGTCACACCTGCCAGAGACATCAGACTGACTTTTAACAGCAGTTGAGTTTACAGTTGGTCAGGCAACAAGTCTGCCATCACCACCTGTCAGCATTTAGAAGTACATAAAAACTGTCAGGCCGACCCCCAAGTGTTTTTTCTCTTTTTTTGTATTTTTAATTATATTAATAATACATTTCATTTAGAGGCGCCTTTCAAGACACTCAAGGTCACCTTCCAGGCAAGGACAGAGAAAATAACAAAAGGTTAATTAAGTCAACGAGATAAAGTAACATAAAAATCAGCAAAAATGAGGTCAAACTGAATAGGCTATTTGAAAAGGATGAGTTTTTGTATTTGTATTTTTAACCTAGTAACTAACTACTATGAAGTACAGAACAAATAACGTTAAAGGAACACTTCACCCCTGAAATGACCAGTTGTATATCAGTTACTCACCCTGTGTTACACTGAATTTGTGAAGAACAAGTTGTTTTCATGGGGTTTGCGTTTAACAACAGCAAAACTATATCAAAATCTCCGTTTATAAACTCTCACACAACTCGTGCAATATAATCAAAGCCTCATTTATCAGGTCGCATGCTCAGTACATCCCAAAACCAATCATTTTTGCTAAAACATTAATTAAAAGTGAAACTTATCGATGCTCTCTTTATAGCCAGACTCCATTGACTAAAACAGTAATCGATCAGTTAGTGTGTTTGTGTTACTGTGTGTCTTTGGTGAATCCGAACTAACCCTTTTAAACACCAAAGTCACACAATAACACAAACAAACTATCTGAAAGAGGCAGTGGTAGAACAGCAGCTCCTGTGTTCAGTGAGGTAAAATTACTGTTTTTGTCAATGGAGTCTGGCTTTGAGGAGAACATAGATAAGTTTCACTGTTGGTTCAGTTCCCTGTAGGAAAGGGCTGTCTGTTTGGGCATATGAGTAGATAAATGAGACTCGGATTATACTGCATGAGTTGTGTGAGAGTTAGTAAACAGATCTTTTGATTGGTTTTCTTTAAGGTGGACCCTTATGACTTCAATTCATCAACAGAGAATTTTCTGTTTTTGAATTCTTTGTTCATCATGGACACATGCAAGAAAAATGTGTTCTTCATGAATTCAGTGTAACACTAAATGAGTAATTTATATACAAATGATCATGTTGGAGTGAAGTATTCCTTTAAGTTTTGTTTTCTTGGCTGGTTCCCAACAGTACAGTGTTAATAAAAATGATAACAATCTTGTGAATCGCTGGATTAGAGGCTTTATGCTGTGTTTGTTTCCCTCTTTAGTTTTGTTCTCTTCCCTCCTGACAGTGTTTAACACCAGTATACTGTACAAATATCATCTTATGCTGTAAACACTGCTGTAGTTCTGTGTAAATATCTGCTCTGAAAGATACTGCTGCAAGTCGGAGTGCTCTGAAACATAGCGCCTTTTTTTCTTCACTTGAAAATACACTTTTTGGCATGATGCAATCCCTGATGGAGATGTGGGGATTTTTTTGGTGTCTGACGGCTCTTGTGTGTGTGTGACACTGGCATTAGAGCTGCCTACAGGAATGCCAGCAGCACTGTCATTACTGTGTCTGAGCAGCTGTTGTGTGTCTGTGTCCGCGCAGGAACACCCGGCGGGCTGCTGAGGTGTGGATGGACGAATATAAACAGTACTACTACTCTGCAAGGCCATCAGCCCAGGGCAAGGCCTTTGGCAGGTTTGTCCATTATTCTGTCACCTTCTTCTCTCATTGTACAGTGCAGTCAGTGTTTATCTCAAATACCATGTTTTATACTCATTCTTTAATGTTTCAGTCAGGCGATCAATAAAAGAGCTGTTCAGTAATTTCATTTACAGATGTTTGTTGCCATAAAAACTCTTGTGATAAAGCAAGAGCTCTTTGATTTGCCATTTTCTTATGTGCACTGTTTTAAGGACAGTTGTATGTAGTGCTGAAACTAACAAGCATTTTCATTGTCAATTCATTTTGGGTTTTTGTTCTTAATTTATCAGTAATCTTTTGATCTATAAAATATCAGAAAACAGTGTAAAGTGTGTATTTTAACTTCCCACAGCCCGAGGTGGGTTAGCACAGCCATAAACATTCAATTTACTGTCATATATGACGAAGACAAGCAGCAGTGGAACCAGAAAACAATCGACATTTTTACAAAAAAAAATAAATGAAATGATAAACTGAGGAGCACAATTATTGCCAGTTGTTGTTGGGTTGATTGTCTAATAGATTACTGGACTAAATTCTACTTGTATCAAAAGTCCAACAGCAGATAAACTCAAGAGAGCCCTCAGTGCTGTGGTTGTGGATTACAGAAATCCCTCTCTGGTATTAGCAGTTAAGTTATTTCTGGTTCAGCTCTATTAATAAGATCCACATTAGTTGAGTCTGCAGGTTCAGTTGAGTTCTCTGCATCAGGATCTCACTTTCTCGTCTCCCCATCGTTTCCTCTCCATTCTCTCTCGATCTGTCTCTACATTCTGTGTTTTCTTGTAGCATTGCAGACCGTCTGACACTGCGGCGGAAGCTGAACTGCAAACCTTTCCGCTGGTACATGGAGAACGTTTATCCTGAGCTGAGGTACGACACTCAAACTGAGCTGCTGTCACTGTCAGTCATGTCGAACAGGTTGATTCATGCTATATGACAAAGCTTGTTATATGGAGGTATGAAATGTTAAAGACTCCCTGGAGACATATTTTAGGATGTATACAAGTTTATACAAGCTTTGAAAGCTTTGAATGATGATTTGTGTACAATGTTTTTCCACACAATAAAGTTCAAAGGAGTTGTATGTGATATTTAGAGTGCAACTTTGATTCAGAGTCTGATTCAGATTGTCTGCACACGGTTCTCAACCTGGAGGTGGCTATCAGCTAACAGTGCTAACTCCATAACCAGTGTTGACAGAGCTGCCATTGATATCTGGAGGGGCAACTGGAGATGGGTGGTGGTGCTATGCTTCATTGACACCACCATGGGTGACGACAGAGTTATCAGCAGTAACCATCATAGGAGTGCTGTGCAGAGTGGCTGCGATTAGCTAGCCAGCGGGATACACACACAGGGTCTCACATAACATGCACGAGCCACATGACCGTCTACCACAACATCAGACAGAGAAGCTCGGATTACCACACACACAGAGGTAGCATGACTTCATTCTCAGGTCAGGACAGCATTACTCAGCCAAATCTTTACATAGCATATAGGTGTTTGCCATTGTATTAATGCTCTGAATGTCATCTGCAACTCCTTTTATTATCTTGTTTAAAGTTCTTAAAATTACATTTACTTCTTCATCTCATTAAAAACTCCAAAACCCTTAAATAATTTTCATTTTGAACTGATGAATTTCAGATATATCCCACTTCTCCACAAAGTCCATTCTATTTGTGTGTGCTGGAGGCTTCGAGTGTCGACACCACACTTGTGAAAGCTGCATACTGAACCACGATTGCTTCAAAAACTACTTGTGATGTCACAAACTCGTGCTCATACATACACATTTTAAATCACTGGTTCCCAAGTGGTCCAGCAACGGGGTCCTAATTTCTTCTTAGTCATTTATTCAAGGTCCACACAGTGTAATACATCAGCATCATACTTACGTTTGGCCATGTCAGAGAGTTAGATTACTATCTCTGTTAAGTATCTGTCCATTGGTCCCTCACTCTACAGCAGGAAATGGCACTTCAAAATGAAAGATCTGCGCTGGAAATTTACTGTACTTCAGAATCAAATGTGTTTTTCCAAATTTGACAAGTTTGCAAGTCACTTGCGGTCCATTCAGAATAGACCCGCAGCCCACCAGTTGGAAACCACTGTCTTAAACTAAGGTGATCATAGAGACACTTTCCCTCTTCACCAGATGAGCGTGAAAACAACCCTCTACATATTGAACCTCAAACATCCAAGTTAAATTTTTGAGTGGAAATGCCTGACCCATGACTATTATAAAACGGTTATTATTTATTATTTTGTGTGTCTGTTATTTAACGCTAAAAAGGGCCAATGTTTCCTTCCAAACACCATTAGAAACCAACAAATGGAAAATACTATTGTGTTTGGCTGTGTTTCTTTGATTGATTATTTGAGGCTGAAATGGGGTAGAAATGATTTTCAGCCTTCATTTCAAAAGAAAAAAAGGTTCTGAGAAAAAAAAAAGACTAAAATTATTGTGGTCAAAATTTCCTCTTCCCACACATGTAAATCTGAAATAATCTCTGAGTCCTTGGGGCTGTTATGACCCCCAAGTTCAGAACCAGTAATCTAAATATATCTGATTTGGATGGGAAAAGCTGAGTGTGGTATCAGCGTGTATCCCACCACCTCAGCCACCACCTCTCAGGCTCTATCTGCTTCGTGTCATGCTTCCAAACAACTGTGGTTTCTCAAATCGTAATTGTATATTTTCATAAGAACGTGTTGTAATAGGGCGCATTACTTAGTGGTGCGATTCAATTACTCAACGGGGAAGCCAGTCAATACAATCCATCTGTTCTTTATTGTCGTAATAAGACCTTTCATTGGCCTCTCTCCCTCTCTGCTCTGTCAATGGCTCCCTCAGGGTCCCTGAGCAGGAAGCAGTGTCCAGTGTGCTGAAACAAGGAGGTTTGTGTCTGGAGACCCGTGGGACAGACGGCCTCAGCCTGGCAGAGTGCAGGGGCATTGGAGCCAACAGGCCACAGTCGCAGGTCAGGACTCTGCCACCAGGGGGAGACTGTGGGTTGTACACTTAAAGGGGACCTATTATGCTTTTTCTAATTTTCTAAATATAATGTTGAAATGACAGATGTTCATATTAAACGTGGCCCAAGTTTCAGATAATGAGGTAAAGGTATGTGAAAGTAATTCCTGTGAGCAAAAATCTCTGGAGCGTTCTTAATCCTACGTTTTTTTTTCTACTTTCAAGACAAGCTGACGTCAGCTCATGAAATATTTCTTTGTAGACCGTTTCATTGCTCTTCTGTTGCCAGGGGCAACAGCTTTACTTATTGTCAGCAACGGCATTAAGAAACATTCCAACAGGAAATACACTTGGACCTATTTAAAATGTTTATGTTGCCAAGTTTGAAACCGTCCATATGGTCATCTGCTCCAGGCATCTTATTGCAAGTGTTTACAACATACCCTACTACATGTAGCTACATGCTAACATCAGGGAAACATTTAATCTTTGGTATGGTTGTTTTAATTTCTCCCCTATTTTGGATCATATTCCTTTAGGTACCATGTCCGGTTATGGAGATTTTGGTTTAGAAGCTTTTATTGGTGATTTTTTTCATAGTTGAAATTGCCACTCTACTCCGAAACAGTCATTTCCCAGCTGCAAGTACACTGCTACATGTGGCTACATGCTAACGTCAGGGAAGCATGTAATCTTGGATGCAGTTGCTGTTAATTTCTTCCCATTTTTGGTTCATATTACTGGGGGAACATGTCCAGTTACAAAGATTTTGATTTGAAGGTATTTACTGGTGATTTTTTTTGACAGCTGAAATTGCCGCTTTACTCCATTGCAGTCATTTCCTGGATGCAAGTACAGTGCTACATGTGGCTAAAGACCAAAGTCAGGGAAACATTTAATCTTGGTTGCAGTTGTTCATTTCTACCCAATTTCTGATCATATTCTAGCAGGAATATGTCCAGTTATGAAGATTTTGAGGAAATTTTTATTGGTGTGTGTGTTTTTTTTTGTTTTTGTTTTTTTGTTTTTTGTACAGTTGAAAGTATACTCTATTACAGACATTTCCCAGCTGCAGGTACACTGCTACATGTGGCTATGTGCTAACATCAGGGGAACATGTCATCTTTGTTGCTGGTCTTGTTAATTTCTTCCTGATTTTGGATTGTATTCCTGCTGGAACATGTCCAGTTATGAAGGTTTGGGTTTAGAAGCTTTTATTGGGGATTTTTTTTAATTAGAAAGTGCTGCAGTAGGGACTTTGTCATCATTATGACTAAGTCCCTACTGCAGCAGCCTGGGTTCAAGTCCAGCTTGGACATCCCCTCTCTTTCTCTTGCCTTTTCTTTATCTTATTATCAAATAAAGCAGAAACGTAAAAAAGATCTAAAGATAAAGAAAGTGCTGCTATTCTGCGTTACATTCATTCCCTGCCTGCAATGACGGTGCAGAGATGCCAAGATAAGAAGGACCCAGAAACACTGACCAATCAGTGCAGACTGGGCTTTTTCAGGCAGGTGCTAAATCGGAGTGTCTCAGACAGAGGGTGAATACAGGTGTTCCAGCAAAAACAGTATCAGACAAAGTCTTTCTTTTCTTTTTTTTTTACCAAAGAATGTAAACATGTAGCCTAAATAAAAAAAACAAAAAACATCCCTCTGTTGCTAGGTTACAGAGCTGATAAACAGATGTTATCAATCAACACATGAGGAAATACATGCCAAACCTTAATCTGATTTAAGTTCAGTCAGCATTAGTCACTGCTGAGATTTTACAGTTATATTAATGATGAAGAACTCAGCTGCACATTACAGGTAATATCAGGTGTTGTGTTTGTAGCCGGCAGCCTGTGGCTCACATCAAAGTTTAGTGGTGATACAAAAAGATCCAAGAGTACGTTGCTGACAAAGAAATATGGTTCCACTGATTGTGAGAAAGACTTGGAACAGTTCTCCCCTCTCCAGGAAGTACTCTCAGCCAAGGTTGTCACTTTGAGGCCACATGTCTTTAAATCAGTTGTGGTTTGTGAATGATAGCTGCAGAAATCTGTAAGCGAGTAAGGTTAAATGTCTGCAGTTGTAACCTCTGAGTAGCACGTAACTGGAAACTTTTAAACCTTTTTTTTTTTTTTTTTTAAATTTTTGGGCATTTTTGGACAGTTAAGCGTGAAGGTGGGGGGTGGGGGTGGGGGGTAATGACATGCAGCAAAGGAACACAGGCCGAACCTGGGCAACAGCCCCGCACATGGGGCGCCCGCTCTATCCACTAAGCCACCGACGCCCCACATAGCTGGAAACTTTTAAAGACAAAGATTGAATGGATTTAGTCAATAAAGTCATATTTATACTTTATAAGAGAATAAATGAAACCAAATGTACCCCTGAAAATCACGTGAACACAAACATGTCTCAGGGTTCCTGTGAAACCTTCAAGTCTTGAAAGAGCATTGAATTTAACGATCTAAAAATAAGGCCATAATTGGTATTAAAATGTCTAAAATCAATCTTTAGAAAGTCTCAAAACTGTTTGGGACATGGGAAGTAGGATTTTATGAATCGTCTTTTTCTGATTTTGCATTGTAGACTCAAAATAATTGGTAACGTCTTTTATTTATTTTATTTTTTAATTAATTTACCGAATGCTTCTTGCATTAATGTCAGGCAGATCATGATAGTAAAACCAACAACACTCATAATAAGCCCAGTTCAGACCAAAGATTTGCGATGAGGCGAGTTGAAACAGACAACTACTTGCACTGCACCGTTCTGCAACGTCCTAAAAACCTGCTGAGTCACACCAGTGCAACTAGATGAGACGGTGTATCATCTCTATGCAACAACTTTCTGTACCTCTGTTCTGATTTGCAGCTTTTCAGGTTTATTTTGTGCCTGAATATAATTTGTAGCTTCTTAAAATCTGAATGAGGATAGTGAAATACTGGCTACGGCTGCATTTGTAGTAGTGATGAAACGGTGAAAAACAAAGCTAGCATCAGATGGACTGTATTCATAATAAATACTGATGGGCTGTAGAAACAGGTGACGAGCTTTACGTCATCTTTTTCTAAAACCAGCCGCCAGCATTTTGACCAGCTGAGTTTCAGGTGACACCATCAGCCAGCCTGAGTTGAGCTCAGACAGCCAGTTCACAACGCTGCAACTTTTCTCTGTAAGATTCTGAAACGGTTTTGTCTCACTGCGAATCTTTGGTCTGAACTGGACTTCAGAGCAGAGGATCCACTCTCTGGTCGATGGTTGTCACTGTACCCTGGTCGACATGGGAAGTGCAGATTAAACAAAAATTGGATATTTAACCAAGATTTCACAAGTTTTTCAAACCCTTCATGATGAGAGTCAAGGGAGTGGAATCCAACATGCAGAGTGAGAAACACAAAATAACCAAGAAAACCTGCCAACATGTGCCGAGTGTTTCCCAGTGCTGTCCCACCCTCGTCTCCACCATGCCTAGAAAGCGTTTCTGTTTTGTCTTTTTCCAACATTTAAAGCAGATCACCCAACTCTTTAACTGGAACAAAATAAATGTGTTTTATATTACAATGAACATTTGGGGGAAAATGTCCCTAACCCTAAGTCATTGATGTCAGTTCATGTTTTGGGGGTTTTTTGGTTGTTTTTAATTTTGGTTATTGTAAAATTGGTCTTCATTCCGTGTGGCATTAAAAAAGTCCTGAATCTTATTTGCCTTAAGCTGCAGGAACCTCTTTATGTTTTCATTACGATGATAGCAGTCACTACAGTTATATTTTTTTCTGTGTTTTGCAGAGATGGGAGCTAATAGAGCCACTGCTCCGGCAGCAGGACCTCTGCCTGGCCATCTCAGCCTTCACAGCAGGGTCAAAGGTCAAGATGGAGTCCTGCAATGCAAAAGAGCCCAGACAGGTAAAAGTAACTGTGGGATTTTAAGTGTTTTTAAGTTCCACAGTGGATCTAAAGACAAAGAAAGTGTCATTTAGTTTCTTTGATCAACAAGATTTTAATCTGTGAAGTTACTGTGTTAACGAAGGGTTAACAAAAGAAAGTGGAATTTGCTTTAATCTCGCACTATCAGTCATTTCAACAGCAGGTCTCAGTTTTTCCAAATGGTTATCTCATTTTGGAATGTAGCAGTTCATTTGTCCTCAAAGTGCCACTCACAGTGTCGAACGCAGACACGAAAGATTCAGAAGTAAGAGGTGGTTCCAGGACAGATGCAGAGCAGCCTTCCTGCTGATGATGATAGTGACGATGATGATGCCAGGAGATGATCTGAGTGACCTTACTGGGGCTCGGGCCAAAGAAGAGCAGTTGATTTTATAGGTGCAGTAGAACAAGCGCTCCCATAACTTCAGACCACACCCTTTTCCTTCCTCGTTTTCCCCTTTGTGAATGTCAAACATGCACGTCCCATGTGGACCCGCTTTGGCTTCACGGTTGATTTATGGCATCGAAGAGGGAGTTATTAACTGGAACCATGTGTGTGAGCGTGCGGGACCCTTGCCAGGCCATCCTCTCGTCTCTCTGCAGGCCCATCGCAATCCTTTGAGAGTTCTCTGGAGACCTGCCCATCAACAAGCAGCCCGTTCTTGCTGTGGGAGACGTTTGGCCTCTTTGTCCTGACGCTTTAATCCCCAAGAAAGGAAAAAATACTTGTGTTTTTGACTTTACTCTTAGAGTACTGGAGTGATTAACTCTTGGAGCGACAAGTGCTGATGGCCCCTTTTTTTTTTTTTTTTTTTTTTTAAAGAAAAAAGGGAAATATGTAAAACCAAAGAACGATGATGTCATCCTCATTATTCAGTGTTGGATATTTTTCAGTCAGGTTATCCATCACCAATATAACAGAGGCTTTCCCCTGATCACTGCTGCATGAAACAGCCTGGAACGGCTTTACAACATTTTATTGTCTCAGCATTAATGTTTTATTGAAATTCTCAGTTTTTTATATATATATATAAATTCTTAATCTAATCCTCAAAGAATTTCATTAGTTTGGGTTTCGCTGCAGAGTGTATTCCCCGTCGCCGGTCTAAACGTTGCTTCAGAAGTCTGGCCAATAAGGATCAATGTAATGAAATACTTGGCATGAATTGGCCATATTTAAAAACACTAAAAAACTCTGCAGCTTCACCACAAATACCAGTCGAACCTCAAGTTCATGTCACATAACATGAACACTTAATGTACAAATTACTGTTACTAAAGGGACCTCTCAGCCCAAAATTAAAACTACACATTTTTCCTCTTGTCTGCAGTGCTATTAATCAATCTAGATAGTTTCGGTGTGAGTTCCAGAGATATCAGCCGCAGAGATGTCTGCCTCCTCTCCAATATTTTGGAGCCGGATAGCACTGGTGCTTAAAGTGCCTGAAAAATATAAACAGCAATATCCTTTTTGAGAAATCATGAACCAGTTACTCAAGATAATCCACAGACCCTGTTGTGAGCAGTTTCATGTAGGAACTATTTTATTTCTACCGAACTACACCCGTATCATCGCACAGACAGAAGCATCAGTCAACTCATGGTCAAGAGGTTCGTGCTCATGACAGCCAGGCCTCCAGGAACACCGCTCAGCCTTGATTCCAGTTTGTTTTTTAGTGGCCTCAAAAGCATTTTTCCCATAGACCACCATTGTAAAAAAAAATAAAATAAAAATAAAAAAACAAGGTCAGTTATGAATCTTTTTTTTTGCGAATTTTTCATCCATGGGGGTTTTATATTTATAACACTTGCCTGAAGCTGAGAAAAGTAATTTAAAAAGCGGTGACATCATCAAAATTTAAAGTCTATGGGCTGAGCGGGAACTCACATGTGAAGCCAGTGTGAGATACCGCAGAGGTAACCTAGGCATGCAATTCCATTGGACTGAATATGCACCACCTTAGGGTTCAGTATCTAGGTATGATTATAGATCTAAACATCGAAGTTGAGCTGTAACGGATCTAAACCTCCTTTACTGAGCTGTAACGTTAGCTAGCTCAGTGGAGCTAGGTGAGCTTGCAGTAAATGCACGCTTCCTTCTGTGCAGTGGTTTAGTTGGTGGGTGTAGTTCATTCATTCATTCATTTTCTGTAACCGCTCATCCTAAGCTGGAGCCTATCCCAGCTGACATTGGGTGAGAGGCAGGGTACACTCTGGACAGGTCACCAGACTATCACAGGGCTGACACATAGAGACACACAACATTCACACTCACATTCACACCTACGGACAATTTAGAGTCACCAGTTAACCTGCATGTCTTTGGACTGTGGGAGGAAGCTGGAGCACCTGGAGGAAACCCACGCTGACACGGGGAGAACATGCAAACTCTCCACAGAAGGGCTCCTCCAGGATCATGATTTCTGGAAACAGACATTGCTGTTGAGTTTTTCAAATTTATTTTTTTGTCGCTTTGAGCACCACAAGCTGAGTGCCATCTAGTTCCATTATATTGGAGAGAAGGCAGACATCTCTACGGCTGATATCTCCAACACTCAACAACTCACACCAAAACTATCTAGATCAATAAATAGCACTACAGGTAAGAGGCTGTCCCTTTAATGTTTTAACTCTGATATTTCATTCCCTCTTCGTCTCTGTTGCACAAACATGCACACACAATTAAATACACACCAGGCACATATAACAGTTCATGTTTACACTATGTCACACACACACACACACACACACACACATGTATACACAGACACACTTGCTCTCCTCTGGGATTTTAAGATTAACCTCTCATTCACCTCTCACCACTTTGATAAGCCTCCATATGGCTCCAGGAATCTGTACTTGGCACTCTCGCTCTCTGCTGTTCCCTTAAGTTCAGCTCTGACTATTTAATCAGCAAGTTAAAAAGGGAATCACTTATAGCTGCTGATTTATGGACAGTCTGTTTATGAGGAGCTCACTTTCTCCCTCTCTTTACTTCAGTCTCAAGTTTCCTGTCGAACTTGCCGCGGCACTCTAACACACAGCGACTGGACCCTGGGGACGCTCTGTTGAAAAGAATATTAGATTTATGGAGAATCAAAGGAATCCAGCTGACTCTGTTACTCAGAGTAAATCATGTTACAAACAAAATCATAAAGTGATGTGTTTGTAAGCAGGAATGCTACATTTGTGTCCTCATCAGTGTCCTGTGAGGGATTTGTAGGAGGCTGAAGGAGTGTAAGTGATTTACTGATGAGCGTAAATACGTATTAGGAGAAAGTACAACAATAAAAAAGAGATACAACACCATGTTTTTTCCAGAGAGGGTGATCACATGAGCCTGGGGCCTTTACAGGTCCTTCTGTAAGTAGACGTACTGCAGGACACACTCAGTGTGTGCCTAATAAACTGACAACTAATACAATTCAACAGCACCACAAACTGCAGCCAAAATCATCATAAAGTTGACATTCAGAGGGCTTTAGTTCTGCTTAGCTGTCCCTAATAAACTGGCAACTAAGTGTAAAAATATTCCATTACAGTTATTAATGAATATATTTATTGGCCTGCACATTAAAAAAACAAGTGTTAATGAGATGTACACACAAATATTCACACACACACACACACACACACACACACACACACACGTACAGCCAGTCTGTCAGATATTGAATTATATGATGAGATTGTGGCAAAAATCATTGTCACAATTATTTTTGGTCAATATTGAGATGACAGTTTTAGCAAAAATAAATGTTAACACATGAGATGAATAAATTAAACAGTTATTGATCCGGTCTCCCCAGTGAACTCTTCAGGGTCTGTTTGTGTTTCTGAACCAACGATGAAGAATCCAAAGGACAGAGGGCTCAGCTGCAAAAATCTGATTATTAGAAACCGTTTGACTCCGCTTTTATGGTGTCAGTTTTAATTATTTATATGTGTAGCTGGGACAGAGAGAGTCATTTGTTATCATATTTTAGCGATGACATCACTGTTGCACTGATGCAAAGCGCTGCACAGAGACGACGAAGACTGATTGATTTTATAGGTTTTTTTAAGAAAAGCGTTGCAACTCATACTGTTGTAACCCTAATTTGTATCAGCGTGAAAGTTTGTCAATAAGTAACATGAAAATGCAGTTACATAAAGGCCACACTGCTTTGAGGTCATTTAGAAACAGTTAGAGTTTGTCCAACAGAGAGCATCAACAAGTACAGTCAATTTTTCAGCTGTAAAATGTCTCTGTTTGTATATGGATATCAGTATCTGCTTAAAAAACTCTGGTAACAGTCGGGCTATAACTCTAACGCACCTACACCCACGTGTAGTTCTCACACTGTTCCTATTGGATAAGGATATAAAGATGAGATTATTTTTTGAATATGGTATATATTTATATTTATTTCCTAAGTATTTTTGTAACTATTTTACTTCTTGCTGTAAGACAAATATTATTGGTAATTAATTAAATATATTAAAGTAGGTCTCTGAGAATTAATTATTGTACAGCTTTATACTGATGGGGAGATATATAATTGACTATAATTGATATGTGGAGAAGAGGTGGGAATAAATAAGTTTGTACTTCCTCTCAGTCCTTTTTGGACGTGTAAATTAAATCATATAATATTTCAGTTTTCATGCTTCCTTTAGTTACCTGTTTTTTATGTCTGTCTACCACTGTATGATTATTTTGTGTATTTGCACATTATTTATATTTTGTAACAATAAATCTTAATTTGTACAGTAATTAATGACTAAAACTGTTAACTGTAAAGGAGTAAGAAGAATTTTTCCTTTTTAGTGATATAAGTATGAAGGAGTATGAAAAGTAAAGTACTACAGATACTATAAACAGAGTTACTTCCATCATCGTTAAGATGAGTAATAAATGGCGTACAGAATATTTCATCAGTGACAACAAATAGTTTCTTCAGGCTGACTACAGCTGGCTCTACTGTGATTTTTCCACTGTGAGAGCAGCGAGTCAATCATTCATGTGATTACTGTTATCCAGGTCTGATTCAGTCCATTACTCACCACTAACATGAACCTCCTGTGCTGATACATATCATTTATGATCAGAGAAAAACACAGACCAGAGAAGAAACATCTGCGCGCTCTGTCGAACTAACTAACAGAGATGAATTCATGTCTCTCTTTTTTTTTGTTTCCTCCCTCTGCAGAAGTGGAAGCCTAAAGGCACGGCTCTGCAGCACATGGTCAGCGGCCTGTGCCTGGACAGCCAGGCCCCATCGGGCCCTCCGGTCATCACGCAGTGTCGCGCCCAGGTGGCCAGCCAGACCTGGGAGCCACAGATTATCACCTGAGCCACGGCGTGATGGGGACGAGGCAGAGGGAGGAGCGGATTCTGGACCCGACCTGCAGAGGGACTCATGGGGATCACGTCTGCACACTGTCTGTCGCCTTGCTGAGGGATGAATGGAGTGAGAACTGTACTTTTGTGATGTCAACTTCAAGCTCCTGCTCACTGGCGACAGGAGAAAACATTTTAAGGCCTTGTTGCGTGAAACATCCGAGGTCCTTCGTGTACAGTGCTCCATCCTCCGAGGATGCTGCAGTTCTTCTACGTAATCTAAGCTTTTCACTGAAAACTGTTGCACATTTCACTTTTTCATTTCTGTATCTATCCTGGTCAACAATTCCTTAAAATCAGAGTAGTGCGGATCGCCTCAACACAAGTGAGCTCACACTGCAGCAGCTGTGTTGAGGTGGGCCGCAGCTACTCTGAGTCAGAGTCACTGCTTGTCTTGTTGCCTAGTCTTAGGTTGAGGCATGTCTGGTGACCGTGTGGACCGGGGCAGCTTTATGTATAGCCAACTAAAACCTGAGCTTTTATTTTTTGTCTCTTTAATGGCAGAACAGCAGTCTTGAAAGCACCATGCAAAGCACCGTCAGGAACATTATTTATTGTTTTGCATGGTCAGACCCAAAGAATGTTTTATTTTCTGTCTCTCTACAAAGTTTTATGTAAATATTTGAAGCAGATAATGGCCTGGTTTTTGTGTCAAGTACTCTATATGTTGTTTGAGAAATAAAATGTGGTAACAAAGGAATTATCGCTCCAGTTATTTACAAAATGAGATGGAGTCAAGGTTATAAAAGTAAACTATACATGAACTAAAGACTAGGTGTTACCAAAATAAAACTAAGCTAAACAATATTGTAGACTTACAAATATAACTAAAATAAAATGTAAATATAGGAAATGTCTTCGGCCACTTTGTCAACACAACATGCGCAAGGAAGCACTGGTGCGATTATGTATTGAGACTGGGACGTCTACATGACTGTGAGTCAGTTACCTTTTCACAATGTTGTGTTTTATATGTTATACTTATTCTGAATTTATTAAATCTTGCCCCTTACAAATACTGCCCATATTATTTTGGCAGCTGTGGCTCAGAAGGTAGAGCGGGTCGTCCATTAATCGGATGATAGGTAGTTCAATCCCCGGCTCCTCCAGTCTGCATCTCAAAGTGTCCTTGAACAAGATACTGAACCTCAAAATGCACCCAGTGGCTGTTCCATTGTTGTGTGAGTGTGTTAAAAACTGAGGAGCAGGTGGCACCTTGTACGGTAGTGACTCGTGTAAAAAGCACTTTGAGTGGTCGTAAGACTAGAAAGGTGGCGTACAAGTGCAGGTCCATTTAAAATAATAATACTAAAACTGATTCAAACTGAACGAATACTAAACGTTTTTAAACAACAAAAAATAAACTGAAAACTAACTGAACAGAAAACAAAAATTAAAACAAAATAAAAATCAATATTAAATTTTATGTTTTTAAACAACAAACACACTTGTTAACAATCGGAATGTACAGAAATCCTGATTCATTACAAATACAATTGGCAGCTAAATATTTAAGAAGAAGAGGATATACTTTATTAATCCTGAGGGGAAATTCAATTTCTCACTCTGCTGTTATTTACACACAGGCCTGAAATACACACACAAGCACAAACAGGACCTACATGTGCATTAAATGGAGAGATGTCAGAGTGAGGGGGGGCTGCTCATGGAACAGTTGGGGATGCAGTGCTTTACTGAGGGGCACCTCGGCAGCACCCTCAAGGATAAACTGGCACCTCTGCAGCCACCAGTCCATGCTCCATACTTGGTCCATACAGGAACTTGAACCAGCAACCCTGTGGTTCCTAATCCAAGTCCCTATAGACTGAGGTACTACCACCCCATCCACTTGGAGACATTTATTTTAGTATTTCAACAGTCTAACAAAGAACATTATAAATATTTTAGCTTTGTGTTTGAAATGCTGGTGGTGTCGAAAGGTTAGTCTGTTGGTCTGACACATATTTCAACTCTCCGTCTACCTCGTCTATTCTATGAATCGCCATTAAAAGTGGCACAAACTTTAGTTTACTGACTTTGAATTCAGTGCTACCAACAGGTCAGACTCTTCACCTATTCTGAACTTCTGTTTATTGCAGGATAACTCTAAAAGCATGGTGTCAACCTTATCATTTGCGGGCCAGAAACCAGCCTGCCAAAGGGTCCAATATGATCCACAGGATTACTTTGCACCCCTGTTTCAGGAGCAAGTTAAAAAGTGAGAATCATACTTCATGTAAAATGCTGCTCAGAGGCTTTTCCACCCTGACCAGAAAACAATGATTACTCATTCTGGTCATATTGAACTAGATATTTAACACTGAAGAATATCGTCTATCAGCAGCTTCAGTACTTACTTACTCCTCTTCATCTTCTATGGGTTTCAGTTAACTCTTTCCATTGTATGACATGTTCATAATTTCCAACTCCAGTGTCACAGTTCTGCGCCAGGTGGTTTTGGGTCTTCCAGGTTTTCTTTTGTCTGGTGGTGTCCATCTTAAGGCAACTCTCATGATCCAGCTCTGTTCCATTCTTAGCACGTCCTAGACATCTCAAACGTCTCTGTGTGATTTCCTTGGTGATGCTCCGGCTACCTGTTTTTTTGTACAGTTGAAGGAGATTTTGTTTGGTCAGAAGATCTGGCATATTCGTCTGAGGCGTCCAGTGTGAAAGGCTTCCACTCTCATCATATCTGTTTTGAGCACTCGCCAACTCTCTGATCCGTACAGCAGAACACATTTGACATTGCTGTTATACAAGAGCATCTTCGTTTTAAGGCTGTATTGCTTGGATCTCCAGATGGACCGGAACTGGGAGAAAGCACCCTGAGTCATCCCGGCCTTGCTTTGATGTCTTTTTGGGTCCCGCTGTCCTGATTTGGCAGGTGAAGTCTTCCACAGACTCAAGTGGTTCCCCGTTCACAAGAATGGGTGAAGCCTGAAGTCCCTAAGCCTGCTTGTTCCTGTGTAAGTCTGGTGTCAATGTCTGCCTCCATCCTGTTGAGAAGGACCCTGCAAAACACCTTGTTGTCACAGTACAAAATAATCTAAATCACGCTTCTGTCTTTAAACAATGTTGGTGGAACCCTGCTGCTAAGGCACTGCCAAAACTTCAGATTTGTAAATGGTTTGTAAGGCAGGAGATAACTTAACATGCTCCCTCAATAGCTTCCACTATAGTTTGTAGTAGTGACAGTGAGTAGAAGCTGACTAAATGGAAAAACTGATACACATTGTTAAAACTGCACTTAATTTTCTTTTAGACATCTCAGGCTGTTCATCGTCTGTTTCATAAATGAGCAAACATTTACAGAACGCACTTATTTACACTAGAAGAGGGGAGAGATTGTTGGTTATGGATTATTATAAAATGGTTTTACTGGTGTGTGGCCCACTTGAGATTAAACTGGGCTGTGTGTGGCCCATGAACTTAAATGAGTTTGACACCCCTGCTCAATGAAGTCTCAGCATACTATGTTAGCATCCTACCAACACTTTTGTTCTTCTACTCAGGTAAAATTTTGAGTTCCAGGACTTTAACATGTGGCGAAGTGTTTCTACACTGTTTTATTAGTACTATTACGAAAGTGACAGAACTCAGTACGTCTTCTAACACTGACGAGTTCAATCATGTCATGAGAACAGATTTTAAATGGGTAACATATGATGAAGTGACAAAATCAATGCAGGGAAATAAGTGAGGTGTAATTAAGCACAGTGAGTGAAAACAGGTGTGTGTGTGTGTGTGTGTGTGTGTGTGTGTGTGTGTGTGTGTGTGTGTGTGTGTGCACCAGCTGTGTAGCTGAGTTTACACATATTGACCACAGGGGGGCAGAATGTCCTCACAGATACATGAGAGGCTCCTCAGCAACATTTAGAGCCTCTGACCTTGACGGGTTGATGGATGAAGACCTGGTGTAAAAGACGAGTCATAAAGAAGATTGGACTTAAGATAGTTAAGAATAAAGGAGAGTGGTTGTAAAAGGAAGATATAGACTCTGTGTGTGTGTGTGTGTGTGTGTGTGTGTGTGTGTGTGTGTGTGTGTGTGTGTGTGTGTGTGTGTGTGTGTGTGGCTGCAATGAAATACATTGGCATGACATTTGTCAGCATAACCGGCTTGACAACTTTGTTAGTTTTTTCTCTCTGGTGGTTTTGTAACCTTCCCCGCTGCAGCCCAGTAAGCTCCACAGCTATGTGAGGAATGCAGGTTAATGCTGATAAACTTGTGGCCTTTAAAGGGGGCCGAGGTTTCATCATCAGGGGAGGAGAGGGGGGTGGAGGAGAACAAAAGGGTAAATGACAATGAATATTTTTGTTAAAAAATCAGTTTTTAAACACAGCACCGCGAGTGTCGGTCAGTGAAACATGGCCACAGATCAAAACTAACCAAGATACAAGAAGAAGACGACTTTAATGACTTCATGTAAAACAGGAAGGATATAAATGAGACTGTGGTGTCATCCAAATGAGCCTTTAAACTGTGTGGTTTAAAGAGTTCCCTCTCTGACCGGGTGTATTTGCGTATCAGACAAATATATAATGAAAAATGGGTCAGGTGCTTCACAGCAGAGGCAACATGTAAAGAAGTATATTAACTCACCCACTCCTCTTACTTAAGCTGGGCATTACGATGAGTAGTTATGCTACGTTATACTTCTAAAACTCTAGAGGGATTTCAGAGAGGAGAAATCCTATTTTTTACGCTTAAATTCACAGTGTTAGTCACAAGTTACTCTGTGCATTTTGATTTTTACACACAAAGATCAACTTAATGTCGACTTAAACATAAATGTTGATGCATTTTTATTGTTTTAGATTACAACTAACGTTAAATCTAGTTCCATCTCAACCAAATACAAAAGTACCATGTTGTTTTCAGAGCACACTGATGCAGCAGTAATAATGATATATTTTTAAATGATATAAATAACGTCAACACTCATGGGGGGCGTGGAGTACTTTTACTTTCGATACTTCATGTACATTTAGCTGTTGGACTTTCTATTATTATACTTTTAAATGCCAGACTTTGACTGGTAAACAATTATTTGTTTCAATACCTATGTATTAAGATCCAGTGGTGAAATGTAACTAAGTACATTTACTCATGTACTGTACTTAAGTACAGTTTTGAGGTACTTGTACTATACTTAAGGATCTTATATTTCCAATTTACTTCAGCTGCACCACATTGCAGAGGGAAATATTCTACTTTTGACTCCACTATATTTATTTGACTGTAGACACACATTAATTTGTAGGTTAATATTATTAATACACAATATAAATCAACTAATAAATTATGATGTATTATTTTAGGTAAAGCCTAACCCTGTCCTTGCAGTATATAAAGTAAAAAATGTGAGTATTTCTTTAACCTCTGTAGATAGATAGATCGACAGATAGATAGACAAACTTTATTGTCAGCCTCAGTGGAAATTTGTCTTCGGCTTCTCTCAAACAAAGACACAATACATCATTACAAAGGCATACATGTAACAGGGTCAATTATACAGCAGTAAAATGTGTAACAAAGTCAAATGTACATTTGTAATATTAAGTATTATAATTACACAAAATTTGTTTCATTCGTTATTACCTGACACACTCAGGCCTCGATACTCAGTTTCTGTCCCCCTACGCTCACCTTTGGAGGTACCCCACCTATAAAGAGGTGTCTCTACTCCATGGGACAGGGGCTCGAGTTTATATGCTCGAATTTGATGGAGGATTTTGTTTTTAGCGCTTGTCGTCTGTTGTCAGGAGTAAGCTAAGATCGCCTCCAAAGATATCCACATTCTGGGCCTCTTCATATCAACACCACTGAGACAACACTAGAGTCCACCGGTTACATGAACACACAGTATAAAGAAACAAGATAGTGTGAAAAAGGCAGATAGGACCAATAAGTTATATAAATAGTAAAAGAGACAAATGTTTGGACCCTGAGAGACAAAGGTTTGTGGGTCCTCTGTTTTAGTGTATCCTTGTCTGCGTCAATTTATGATAAAAATATCTTTAAGTTTGTCAAAATAAAAGTTCTCTGCTGCTTTCATAGTTTTATCGGGGCTGGGACAAATTCTCTAAATAGTAAGAGGGGGTCGTGTCCCCTGTGTCCCCCCTGAAATCTACACCTGTGCTTCTCCTGCTACTGCTGGAGACTCAGATACATATTGCATGGGATCATATATATGTGCTTTAAAGTGTGCATGGAGGTGGGACAGAGAGGACAACTTCCATCCTGACATCTTTTTATCACGGGAACACAGTGGCATTTGTCCTAATTCCAAAATAGGACAACCATAAAGGTTTTCAAGCTGGACTCTGTGAGCAGGTCACAGCTTAGTTATTTAAGCTATTTAAAGTATTTGTAGCATCTGATGTTTCCCTCACAGTGAAAAGTCTCCTGGTTTGAACATGCAGTAACAGTCCGGTGTGACACAGGCTGCGCTGCCGTCTATCGATCACCTCCACTCTGCACGCGCCGGCCAATGAGGTCGCGCGGGGGCGGTCCGTTGCTAAGGAGGAAGTTTGGTTGAGTCTCCGAGTAGCAGCCATTCAGCGGCGGTGGCTGAAGCGATTGGACTGCGAGCGTCTCTCCCGACACTTTCTGTGGAATTTGAATTATTTCGGCACTGCACGGTTCGTGGTACACGGGGCGACGGCTTTAACGGGGCATCTTCTGGGTCGCAGCGGTGATCACAGGTAGGTCGGTGTGTTGTAATTAGCCCGCCCGGTGACGCTTGTTAGCCCGCGGAGCTAAGCTGCACTAGCTTGGGATTTTCGGATGCGGCACACGCAGCTACGTTAGCTCCGCGGCTCATAGCGCCCCGTACACACAGTTACACGGCTTTTAGCTTGCTTGCTAACCTGACCTGAAGACAGAAAAGCAAAATATAAGCTGTGAGGGTGTTTACCATATTTTATTTGTGTTAAAAAGGGTCTGCTTCAGCGCTACCGAGCGAGCTAAGAGGTGTTTTAGCTAGCTAACGTTAACTTACCTCAACTTACCTGGTTAACTTTGAGGTGAACGTTACTCAGCAAAATAACAAAACCAACTCGGTGTAAAATTATGGCAAAGCTACCTCATAATTCGTAATATCATTTTCAGAGTCACACTTGTGTTATATCACTGTTGCTAATACAGGCTGGCATTAACAGGGTGTATTCATTTGCAGTTAAGTTTAGTGACTTGGCAAGTTTGTAAAAAATGTGACACAACGCAGTTACAATCGAGACATAAGGTTAAAAAAACCCAGCTGCTCAGACGTTCAGCACTCAGCCATCAGACAGGTTGATTGCCCTCAAGATATAAACTGTGACTCACCCTCTTAACACACTCTGAATTTTTGTGAAGTGTGATAATGTGCCCTAGATTCTCTTATATGGTAATGATATCATAGCTTGAATGGGAGTTTGCTTCTCCACTGCCACAGAGCAGGAGATTTCCATTCTTATCTGCCGCCCTATGATCAGATACACATCAGTGGTTAGATTATCTAACACATGCAGACTTTTACAGAGATAGCCCCCATGATGGATGGTGTTTTATCCATAGCAACACGCCTATTGGACTGAAGCATCCGGCTTATTGGGCAGTAACCACATTTGGATGCCCTCATTAGCCATAATTGTTGAGTCATTACTGTTTTGTTAATGGGGTGGTGATGAGGTTTGTGACTTGAATAGCACATGCTGGATTATTCAGCAGCATAAGGCGTGGAAAACATTGGTGTATTTCACTGTTTTATTTCTATTGTGAAGCTAGAAACAGGCAGTTTAATTTTCTGATTCTACTTGTATGTTATGTAGACTGCAACTAATGATTATGTTTATTGTAGACAACTATGTTCGGCTTGTGCATGTGAGAAAATAGCAGAAAATGCTCAAGATATTGTCCCAGACCCTAAGATTACATGCTTGTACTGCTGGTTTTGTCCTACCAACACTCAAAAACCAAATATATATTCAATTATCTAACATATGTGTAAAAGAAAAGCATGAAATCCATCCATCTCAGAGCCTCAGCCCTGCAAATGTTTTGCTTTTAAAATCACTGAAACGATGACTCAGTTATTACAATAGTTGCAGATTTATTTTTGTTGATCCCCTTATCAAGTAAATCAGCATTTACTTCAGCTCTAAAGTTTCACAGTATCTATAGTAAGGTGGTCCAAAGGGTTTCTAAACATCTGAATATACGCAGGGTTGGTGATTAATGTTTAGGTGGACAAAAAATCTTATAGCATAATCTGCTGATTTGTTCCCAAATTGTTTTGGCTTGTAGGCCTACATGTCAGAAAGTGGATTATTTTTATTATAGACAAATATGTTCGGTTTGTGCATGTGAGAAAATAGCAGAAAATGCTCAAGATATTGTCCCAGACTCTGAGATTACGTGCTCATATAGCATGTTTTATCTTACCAACACTCTAAAACCCAAATATATTTAATTTTCTAGCATATGTATAAAAGAAAAGCATGAAATACACACATCTCAGAGCCTCAGCCCAGCAAATGTTTGGCATTTCTGCTTGTAAATCACTGAAACTTTAACATGGTTATTAAACTAGTTGCAGATTTATTTTTGTTGATCCACTAATCAATTAAATAAGTAGTTACTTCAACTCTAAAGTTGCACGGTATCTATAGTAAGGTGGTCCAAAGGGTTTCTAATCATCTGAATATACCCAGGGTTGGAGATTATTTTTTTGTCCACCTGCCACTGTAGCTGGTGGACTAAATATCTTATAGCGTAATCTGCTGATTTGTTCCTGAATTGTTTGGGCTTGTACATGTCAGAAAATGCTCAAGATATTGTCCCAGTCCCTAAGATTACGTGCTCATTGCTTGTTTTATCTTACCAACACTCAAAAACCCAAATGTATTCAATTTTCTATCATATGTGTAAAAGAAAAGCACAAAATCCACACATTTTAGAGCCTCAGCCCAGCAAATGTTGGCGTTTTTGCTTATAAAATCATTGAAACTCAATTGAATAAGTAGTTACTTCGGCTCTAAAGTTGCACAGTATTTTTTGTGAGATGATCCAAGGGGTTTTTAACCATTTGGATATATGCAGGGCTGTCACTGTAGCTGGTGGATTCCAAAATCTATCAGCCACTCAGTAGATTGCTATTGTTTTTTGGCTAAAGCAAAGCTAGCACTACTTGCATATTTTACCAGCACTTGGCTGGTGGCTGGTGCTAATTTCCAACCCTGTGCGTGTCTGCTGGATGGGAATTTGATGTCTCTCCCATAAGAAGAGATAAAAGTGATTTTTTTTTTCTCTCCCCCAAATTCTGTAAGTAACTCATGGCTTAGCTCATCTCACAGAACGAGGGAGGCGAGATTGGCTATCTGCCACCAAAGCCCACTGTGCAAGTCTGTCAGCTGTTTGAGAGAGGAGGAAAATGCAAGAGCAAGAGTCTCTATCCAAAGCTTTGTGATTCACTCTGTGGGAGAAACCGGCGTTACTCTCCGCAGTTCGTTCTGTTCCCAGAGGAGAGGCCCTTTGTTGGCAGTGAGCTGTACATGTGAATGCTGAGCAGTGATGCAACATGGGTAGATAAAGTTGCTGCGTGATGACGACGCAACCACAGGGCTTCACTTTTGTCCCCCTCATAGCAGCGAGATAGTCTTGGCACTTATGGTGAAAGCAGAGTGAGCGTCGATGTCAGCTTAGCTTTCAGTCCAGCGGTAATTGAATAGATATGAGATGACAAGGATGGGAGATATGCTGCTGTGCCTCTGTTCCTCTTTTACAACATCAAAGGGTCTGGATCAGGACAGTTTGTCTGTGTCCATCTCTTGACTCCTCACCTATCCTATCTATTTGTCATGTTAATCCTTAACGTTTGGCCAGAGGTGGAAGAAGTATTAGGATCCTTTTCTTAAGCAAGAGTAGCAATACCACACTGTAAAAAAATACACCACCACTAAAAGTAAAAGGCTTGCATTCAAAACCTTCCTTAAGTGAAAGTATGCAAGTATTATCAGCAGTAAAATGGTACCTGTCCCTGTTTTACTACTACCAGTATATATGATATTTTTGGATTAAAATTTAGCTGCATTAAAGGGGCAGTTCACCCCAAAATTAAACATAAGTATTTCCTCTTACCTGTAGAAGGAAGCATGCATCTACTGCTAGCTCACCACCGAGCTAGCTAATGTTACAGCTCAGCCGAGGAGGGCACCATTAATGTTAACATCTCGCGCTGTTAGGAGCACGAGCCTTTCGCTCATGATGCACGATTCCCTCTGTGTGTTGACACTTGGTGGGTGTAGTTCGGTTGGTAGAAAATGGTTCCTATGTGAAACTGGTCACAACAAGGTCTGTGGATTAGCTTGAGTGACAGGGTCATGGTATCTGGGAAGATGCATTGCTGTTGAGTTTTTCAAATGTAATTTTGGCACTTTGAGCATCACAAGCAAATGCCATCAAGCCAGTCAGTCCCCATGGAACCTCATGTTAAAATGCACAACTTTACAGCTAAAATAAACATGTTTACAGTAGGGCTGCCACTAACGATTATTTTCATTGTCGACTAATCTGTCGATTATTTCTTCGATTAGTCGACTAATCATTTTATCGAAAAATGTGTTAAAATGTTGAAAAATGTCGGTCTGTCTCGCCCAAACCCCAAAATTACGTCATCTAATGTCTTGTTTCTTACTCACGCCAAAGGGTTTTAGTTCACTGTCACGAGAGAGTGTGTAAAGCTGCTAATATCTGAACGTGAGAAAATGCAGTAAGAGTATTTTGGGATACTTTTATAGTACTTTTCTATGAAAAATGACTCAAACCGATTAGTCGACTACTAAAATAGTCACTGATTATTTTAATAGTCGATTAGTCATCGATTAGTCGACTAATTGTGGCAGCCCTAGTTTACAGCCTGGTAGCTAATTTCAACACTCATGACAACTGTACGGGGGACACATTTTCATATAACTCACCCGTTTACATTTATTAAGGCTTAAAGTTACACATAATTAAGGGCGGGGTGCTTTGATTGACATGCTGTCCTCGGCTTCGCAGTTAAAACCACCCCTTGCTCCTCAGCAGCGCCAGCCTCTCGCCCAAATATGGCCACTTCTAGCTCCAAAAAACTAAGATGGTGACGGCTGTAATGTCAGACTTGATGCTTCAGTACAGGAGTCCAGAAACCAATTAGTGACGTCATGATAGCTCCGGGATTTTAGGGTGAATTGTCCCTTTACATTTAGTAACTATCATTAGTACATGAAGTGGTTATATTGTGCAACATGACAATGAGGTTCAAATGATATATCTGGTAAAGCTGCAGAGTTTTCCTTGTCTTAAAAAATGGCAAATTCATGCCATATTGTAGGGGAGAATCATACTTATTGCATTTTACTGCTGCAGATTTTGCTAATTTTACCTCCTTTATATACTGTTGGGTACTCTAATCTATAGCAATGCATTATATTCTATGACATCATCATATGTTTGTAGCATGGCTGGCCTGTGAGAACCATGCATCTCTTAAAAGTCAGTTTTTACGGTGTCAGAAAAACAGCCCTGTTATCTGCTTTGAGACAATGCGTTTTCCGGCTGATCCAAGAGGGGTTTAAAAGAGTTTATTTAGCTCAAGAAGTGGGGAAATTTTCTCAACCTCTGACGGAACACTTCATCCTTCAGTTTATCAGGAAAAAAATCTAATTTAAAATCACCAAATTTGGACATATATGGTTTCCACTAGACAGAAAGTGTACGAAATGGTAATCTGAAGTGACTGAAGCTGTTAAATACAAGTAGTGGAATGACATATACACTATTTGCCTCTGAGATGTACTGGAGTGGAAGTATAAAAACAGATAAACTAGAAATACTCAAGCTAAATACAAGTATGTCAAATTTGTCAAAAAGTATGAATAAATGTGCTTAGTTACATTCCACCACTGCTTTTGGCTGCAGTGTTGATGCGGGCCATTGAATGTGCTGGCTGATGTTGTCATCCATAACTTACATTTTTTGTCAACATCACAGCTCAACAGAGGTGTGGGCACATTAAGCATATTTGGAGTCATCTAGTAAAACGCTCAGATGTTTGCTTACTCATTTTGCTTAGTGTGGGGGGGTGAGAATAAGGACACGTAAACTCAGGTGCACCGAGATGCCTGAAAATCCAGTTCTCGTCCAAGCTGAGAGTGTTTTCGTTCATTAGGAGTGAGAATGTGGTCCAGATTAGTGTGTTTTTGATGGCGTCAGTGTCGGAGATTAAGACAAAGAATGCAGACAAGTTACAGGAACCAGAGTGGGATTTGTTTTGACACTCTACTCTGCCAAAAACTCTAACCTTTTGGGATAATAAGTCATCAAAACACTGCTCAGAAAAATAGCTGTTTGCAGTCTGGAGGTTTTTCCTTGCAAGCCATAGTGCACATTATGACTCAAGATGAGTTGTTTACAAAAATGTGCCAATATAAACTTATCTGCGATGGCTAAGTGCAGAGACAATAGATGTAAAATTATAGTTATTCCCTTCAGAAGACAAGTGTTCATGTGAGCATCATTAGCATCCAGTTCCATGTGGGAATTAGTACCTTTGTATCATTAGAACGGAGGCACACTGTCTGTACTTGTAAGAGCTCCATGTTCTGAGCTGATTGGGACCGGATCCAGCAGAGACACTCTGAGAAGATTCAACCAGAGGGGAGGTTTTAGAATCAGGATCTCAAATGTGCAGCTGACCCCATTTCAACATAAGTAGCCTAAAATAGGTTCTGTGGCACCGCAGAGTTGGATTGAACTTGTGTGTTTGATGTGTTTGTTGGTAAGCAGTGTCATCCTCTACCTCTGAGGGAGATTCTCGTTGTTGGTCATGACCTTTTCCCATAATGGGATGTCTGTTTCAAAAACTGATTGTACACAAACCCAGACATACACAAGATGTAGACTAAAGAACATCTTTTCTATGTTAAACGTAAGCAAAGTTGAAAACCAGACATGTTAGTTGCATATTTCTGACTGCTCTTAAAGAAGTATTTACCTGCTAAAACATATTAGTAAAACTGGGCTGTTCATGCAGTAGAAGGATGCAAATACTTCTGAAATTGGTGCAACATGACCAGAGAATACAAATAAACGGGCTGTGGCACTTGTTTTTCCACATGTGGTAGAAAACCTGCAACTACTAGAATGCACTGTGCTGCACCAGACCAATAAACACCTCCGCTGATGGATGGCGTAATGCGTGTTGCCTGTCTGAAAACAATAAGGCAGTAGGCAGGGAACAAATGATCTTGTAGTACAGTTAAACAGCGAGCTGAAATATGTTACTGCAAACATTTGAGGCAAGAAATAGGCAACGCAATAACAGAATCCTGGTTCATATTGGATCAGCACTGCTTAGTTTTACCATTTGATCTGAGTTTTGTCTGAGATTGCCTCTTGATTTGCTTCTATACTCATTAGCCCCTTTTCCACCGCAGGAACTTTTATCAGTTACCCAGGATTTTGAAAAACCTTGGCGCGTTTCCACCGAAATTACCTGGGTAAAAAACTTTTCCTCAACCCCAAACTTTCCCTGAAAAAAGTACCTAGTAGGGGGGTAGGACTTTTCAGATTACATATTATCCTTATTGATAAAGGATGGGTACCGAAACCTGGTATTAAATTACCCCGGGCCTTACGGTATCGGTTCTCCTCTGCGCTCTGTGCCAGCGCTGAACAACTCCACACACACACACATCCTCACATACACCGATGCGACACAGTAACCGGTGAACAGCTGAGCGGCCCGATGGAAACAAAGTGAAGATAACTCGAAAATGACGGTGAGTTGACGGCAGCTATACTCATTACTGTAAGTGACATTAACCCTTAGCGAGTAAGAAGCCAATACTTTATCAATACATGTGTTCTGCAAGCATGAACACGTAAATCCAGGAATTCTTTTACCCAGGTAAATAAATTCCTGGTAATAAAAGTTCCTGGAAATCTTTGTGGAAAAGGGGCTATAGTGTCTGTGGTGGTGGGTTGTCCAGCTTCCATTATCACAATACAGGAAACAGTATGGTCCCCACCTCCTGTTTACAAACTCTTGTATTACACAGTGCACTAAAATATGTTTCTGAAGACATTTGACTTGAGATAGAGGCAGTAACAGAATCTTGGTTTGTATTTGCTCAGTTTTACAGTTTGATCGAAGGGCATCTCTGTCAATCCCCTTCTTTTGTGTCCATGGTTGCAGCGGGCTTACAAAAATGAGGACGTATGAGCTGTAGTTTGAGCAACAGCCCAAGAACCGTTGAAAAGCCACTCAATGACGCGCTTACGTCATGTCATGGATTTTCGCTGGCAAATGAGCTGGGCGCTGGCAAGATGGAGCGAAGGGATTTTCCGGTTGAAAATTGGCAAAGTATCCCTTTAATTCCCAGTTTCTATAGTGTGGTGTTAATATGACAACCAACTGCCAAAAATAGATCTCATGTCATTGTTTAGCACACTCTTGTCATCAAACGTGGACTGCAAATGACTGCAAATGACAGTCCTTCAAAAGAAAAACTACTCACACTATTAGACAACAGAAGCCATATCCATAGCTGCAGTATTAACACCCCCCCCCCCACACACACACACACCACACACACACATTACTTAAAAGCACTTTACATTCTTTATCTAAGGTATTTTTTTTTATTGCTGAATCACATAAATACAACCTGTGAGAAATCTTTATGGGGTATACTGGCAAGAGTTCCTATCTCTACAGAAACTGCTGTAGTGTTTTTGAAGTCCTGCTTCTGCTGTCAGTGAAGACTGGCGAAATTGCAGTGTATTTAATATCTCTGTTTTATACAAAGCATGCAGTATTTGTATCTGTAGGCTGTGTCTTAGTTGCAGTATTTGGCTTTGTCAGCACTCATTTTAAGAATGAAAAACAACAGTGGGTGTTGCATGATGTTTTACTGCTTTGAACGCTGTTCTTTGAGTGTCCCCATTTGGGACAATATCTTTAGCTCTTAATTGGGTCCAAGGGGCATTGGGCTTCTCATTTTGCCCTGGCTTTCAACTGTGGAACTGTGGATTAGAGCTGGGAAGGTGGCGGGGGGGGGGAGTGCAAGTGTATGCAAGGAGTTGCCTTTCGGGTTTGCGCTGGTATCACTCCTCCCTGGCTATGGTATGGGGACTCAGGGACTCCTTTTGTTTCCCTGGGCCCCTATACAGAGTGATACCTGAGCCTCCTGTGCTGGAACAGCTCATGCTTTATTCAGCCCTCTGATCTCTGCTTTAATTACGAGTGACCTAGGACGGACTGACCGGTGGTGTATCTCACAGGATGGGAACTTTTTACCACCTAACAGTGCCAGCCACTGTGTTAGTTAGACTCATGAGCCTCTTGGCTGAGATGTGTTTATCACCTCAAGAAGACACTTTAAAATTGACCCACAAATTAACTGAATGAAAACTACAAAATTAGGTCTTTTTACTCTCTTTTATGTTGGTCATTTGCCACTGGCAATGGTTTCAGTTTGGGATTTGAGGATTTTGGCTTGTGGGTAAAAAGTTCCCCCACCCCGTCTTGTTCTCTTGGTCCTTCTCTGTCTGGCTTCTCGTGTCAACCAATATTATGTTTACAACCAATATCTGGCTATACAATTGAGATATTTGTGATCTTTCTAAAGATTTGTCGTGTTATATGATCAAATGTTAGTTACCTGTAAAAACATAGACAAATGTACATGGTTTAACCTGCAGCTGCATTTGTTGTATGACTGAAACCTTTGTCTAATGTGGTAACACAGCATCAGATTTTGATATTTGCTTTGTGCATCTCACTTTTCAGTTCTCCTGTGTGCACTAATGTGAACGTCTCAGTGTGTTGTTGGTGTAATAACTCCGTCTCACATCTAAGTGACGTGTCTGTCTGTGTTTGTCTAATGACTCCCTGTTCATGTCATGGGTGACAGTGACATATTGTGCACAGTTTCCATTTACTTTGCTCAGCAGATAGCCTGTATGTTGCTTCTTCCTGGACTTCCTTAGCCTCACCTACTGTCATCACTCTGGACGTGCATCAACGTTGCCGTGGCACCGGTTCCCTGGTAACCACCACGGCGGTTGCTGGGTGATGCAGCGATATAACATTATGACCCAACAAAATGTTCAGAGTTGGCTCCCGTGTCAAAAACACCAAATGTCCTGTTTGCAAAATGTGAAACTGTTTATGAAAGATTCTGATGCGCATACATTAACAAAAGCACACGCAGCGTGACATCAGAGCGTTTGCACCAAAACATGCAGATAAGTGCACGTTTCGAGCTCATCTTCAGGCAGCGTGCTGTCTAAGCTTGAAACACTCTGTGTCTTTTATGTGATTCAGAATCTTTAATTATTTGCACTTTTGCAAGAAAGCAGCTTGTAATCTTTGTTGTTTCTCCCCGGGTGTGTTTGGAAGCTACCATTTGTCTCACGATGTTTGACATGAATTCTCAATCCCACTAGACATCTCCGCTCTGCTGAACAGGCTGTGTTTAGGAATTCACTGACACCACTTGTGGCTACCATTTTGGATTCAGACAGGTGAAAAGAAGTATAACTACAAAGTAAAGTAGGGTCACTGTCTTATTTTTCACACATGCAACGTTAGTTCGGTGGAATGCATAGAAACGGTTTACATCTCTACATCATTGATGTGCAGTGACATCAAACTGATAAAGATCAAAATTTACCATGGAGCCACACTCTGGGAATTATAATCAAAATTTTGGCTTTTTATAGTTGGTGTCTAGTCATAGTCTGGGGCATGGTAAGGCAGGAGTCAGCCGGTAAATGCTAGGAAACCTTGGTTTTAACACTATGTTGTAATAGACTAGCAAGCTTTAGTGAATTCCATGCACGTTTTGAGACGTTATAACAGCAGTAACGTTACTCAGTGCCATTGGCATTGCATATAGGATGTGCTATAAGGTTATCATGCAGAGATTTGCAACCTTAAGCACTACAGGTCCTTGGAGGCTCACAACTTTTTTTTACTAGTGGCTTAACAATCTGACACTGTTTGGATAAAGTGTTGGAGTATAAATATATACCGTTTGGTTATTTATTGCAACACACTTTGCAGTACAGAGTGTTATCTGGGCACAGATGGAGCAGCAGAACGTCAAGGGCAGTGAAAGTTAAATTTAACCGTTGATTGTGCTAGCTCTATAACTTTGCCTCTGCAGCAGCTGTTCCTCTACCCCCTGTCTGCTCCCACTACACATAGATTGTGATTCTGCATTGCAATTGCATTGTTTTCCCCCTTATGCTAGTGCATTTGAGATGTTTGGCTTGATTTGTTTAACGTTTTAAAAGGTTTTGTTGAGACTCTGTTTTATCTTAATAAGGCATCGAAGGAGACTCCGCAGTGGTATCAAGACCAAAACACAAGTCGTAAAAATATTTAATTGATATCCATCTTTAATCAAAATGGCCTCATAAACAAGCTCCCTCACCACAGTGTTAGATGTCTGGTGTCTCCAGGTCTCACAGCTTAAAGACCAGACACTTCTGCTGACTCTTGGTGTACAGGGAAGCTGTATGCTGGCCCATATGGGTCTAACTTGGACCGGCACTGACTGTTGTGTAACTGCAGTGTGACTGATCCAAAGTCCACTGGCTACTGTGTTTCTGTTAGATAACCGTATGGTATGAGCAAGCTAAGGATTCAGTGATGAGTTATTTTGTTATTGCAGCAGTGACGAAAGAGAAATTGTTGCAGAAGTGTGTGAACTGTTTGGGATCACTGTGTTGTTGACAGTGGAGGGAGGAGCAACACAGCAGCCAACATTGTAGCCTAATCGATGATGAGCGGTCCCTAGCACCAGAAAGACGTCAATTATTAATGAGCTGAATATCGTGTTCTGCCTCAAGTAGAGAGGCAAAGTTTTTGTTTATTAATCATTGCTGCCAACTTGCCTTTGTGTCACATGGCTGACTGTGAGTGAGAGATAAGTGTGAGGGAAAAAATGTGTTGTTAAAGAGGTCACGCAGTTGGGTTTACTTTGTCAGTCCACATTCCTCTCAGATAATGTGAAGTAAATTTGGACAGGTAGTTAAGCCCTGTTTTCCTGGGCAGGAAGGGGTTATCAGAGGAGAGGGGGGCGGCGTGGAGTGTGTTTCCTGTGTGTTGCATCACTGTGCAGCAAGTACTGCCTTGGGCGCTGCAGCTTTTTGTTTACCACAGAATTACAGGGACAGGTGTGTGAGCAGCATGTGTGTGCACATTTGCTCTACGTATGTTGCGTATGTTTCATAGCAGAGAGAGAGAGGGATAGAGTGTGTGAACAATCTGAGACATGTGCAGTAGCAGGTTTACACACTGCCCACCATTGCACCATTCCTCCAGCACCAAGCGGTCTGCGGAGAGGGATGTCTGGCTTGTGAGAGTGCCACTGTGCTGAGTCGACAGGAGGGGAACAATTGCCTCGCTGTGCTGCTTGTCCGTTTGGCCGCCTTCGTGCAGCATTTCAGCGAGGGGCACCGTCGGCTTTTGGCTCTGTGAGCCGTGTTGACCAGGCCTTTGCCTGCTGGTCACTGACCCGTTGTGCCCACAGTGCCTGCAGCTCGTCAGGCCTCTGAGGGCTGCCGATTATCCCACAGTAATTGGCGCCTGGGATCTGGCTGATCAAAGGTGCCCAGCTGACTGTAGAGCCCTGGTAATTTTCCATTCTCTGATGCTCTGCAGTCCTTGCCTATTCATCTGTCTTCCTGCCTGCCTGCCCAGACCCCGTCTTTGGCCAAGGAGGGAAAAGCTTGACGTCTGTTGGCTTTATTATACCTGCTTTTCTCATAAGACATGACAGAGCAGGGCTGTCCTTCCCTTGCCCTTTCAAAGAAAAACCTTACTTGTTTAATTAAGTTAGCTGATGTGGAAATACTGTATGGGTAGAACTCAATATCAGTTTCCTTACAATCAATAGATAATGCTAAGGTCACAAGTTGAAACCCTGGAGCCAGCGTGTGTCCTATAGCCATGTGACTTGGCAAAGCTTCCTTGAGTCAGACACCTACACCTCGGCCATGTGCCATCCTGTTCATCTGAACTCACTGATTAGTTTCTGATCTCTGCCCAAAGGTGTGGTGGTTAGTGACATCATTAGGTTTAGCTCTTAGTGGGAATGAAAACCTGCATACTCATAACCCTCATACCAGCTCAAGCATAATTAAATGATACTGCCTTACACGCTTGCTCATTAAAGGTTACCCAAGCCCTAAAATGTAAAATGATTTCACTGCCTGCCTGAGCTCCATCTTTGGCTGTGGAGAGAAAGAGAGCGTGATTGGCCAGCTCCTTGGCTGTGTGAATGGACATGGTGAAATCACTTCTTGTGTTCATATTACAGCCTTCTACTTTTGGACTCTTTTACAAAAGAGTTGTCCAACATTTTTGGAAAAAGTAGGCGTCTACCATGACTGCTGAATCATTTCTGGCACTGGAATAAAAGCACACCATGGAATAAGTTGCTTGCCATTTAGAGAGAAGTGCTTACATAAACAGTATGTGAGGTTAGAACTGTGGTGTTTTTAAAGTGAAGCTTGATATAATCTCAATCTGACTGACGAGTTCTATGGTTTGGTATCGGTGCTCAATACTTTTAAGGTTTTATTGCAGAGTAGTATCGTAACTTCTCCAGTCGAACAATACCTGCATTTAATCCTTCTTGTACCTAAAGAATATGATTGTTTGTATGGTTTTGCTCACAGGTGTTCAGATACTGACAGCAGTATCAGAAATGCTTCCAATACTGCCTAAAATGCTGGATCGGGTTTCAGTGATTATCCGAGTCCACTGGTTTCTGGTTGTGCAGTCGTATAATTTATGTGTAGTTTATAAATTAACTTTTGAGTAGTTTCACACCTGGATAAATTCCTCTCATTCACTCTAACATGCCAGCCTAAACAGCAAACTACTGTTTAAGCACAGTGAAGAAGAATTGATTTTTGGTTAATAGTGTAATGTTAGCTTTCAGCAAAATGTCCAACATTTGGTGATTCCTATGGCATTTATTCTCTGTATGTATTTGTTCATGATTTACAAAGGGTTTAACCATGAACCATGAACATATTACAATGACAGCAATCATTTCACATCCATACATTGTTCATAGTATACAGCTGTTCAATTTGTTTTTTATTTTTAAAAGCAATAATAGTGGGTCAGAATTTGGTATCGGCCGATTCGTAAGATCAGGAATGTAAACTGGTATATGGAAGGAAAAGATGATATCTGAACATCTCTAGTTTTGCTTGCAGCCAGTCACCGCAATCGTACTTTGATTTAATGTGACGTGTGGCCCACTACCGCAGCAGTTGGCAGTTCAACATGTCAAGTAGGGTTGTGATGGTATGAGATTTTCATGGTACAATAACTGTCTCAGAAAACATTGCAGTTTCACGATATCATGGTATTATAGAATTATTGTTGTAAGTTATTGTTGGTTGAACGAACGTTTTATTACTGTAATTGACACCATTTTCTTACTGGAAGTACGTGTAAAAAGTCTCCCCTTTTGAAATTAACTCAAATAAAGCACATGTACACAGTATGATAACCTTCAACTTTTATATCACGGTGTATGTTAAGACTGGTATATCGTTGCATCAGTGTCAAGATGCCACCAAAATGTTTGAAAGTATGGCTATAATACACACCTGTGGCATCTGGAGGCATTTTACACAACTGAATGTTACCGTTCACACAATAGGTATTGAATGAAGTGGGGGAAAAAGGTATAAAATAAATTACTCTATTGGTATTGGTATCACGTTAAGGGTACTGGTATTGTAACTTTATAAATAATACCCAGTATCTATGGGTTAACAGTCCAGCCTCACACCTTCAATAGTGTTTTCTGGGCTAGTTTTACACACCAGAAAAGCATTTATAGGAGAGTATAGACTCTTGTATACCTTTTGGAATGTCCCCTGAACTCCTAGAGGCAGTGCTGTGTTCACTAATCTAATTTAACCACACGGCTAACACAATTCCAGCCATTAAGACTTCCCATAGGTTTAAAGTAGCAGTGGAAGTCGTGTTCCACCCCTGCCTGAGCCGCACTACAAATCTGCTGGGTACAATAAATAGCCAGGTAGCACTCACTTAATCCACTGTGTGACTTGGTATTCTGCAGTCATCCTCGGATAGACAAATGGCCCAACTAGGATACGAAGAGCGGCGCTCAGGTACGTGGAAAGAATTCCTGAAATGAGTGAGCGGTGGCTCAGCAGCTGCAGCTGAATACTATAGGTCTATTTACATTCATGCTCAAAAGACCAGTTTGGCTGGATGATTCCTGACATCAGTACAGCCCAATTTGCATCATGTGGACTCCAATTACTGTTTGAGTCAGTTTCCTTTTTCCCCTTTGAAGAGAATGTGGTTAAAGACGTCTGTTTTTATTCTTACTTATTTGTAATTCAGCATGTTTTAAGATCAGTTCACCTGACCTGAAGTGTGTGTGTAGTGATAGTGTGTTTCTGTGTCTGTTGGCCTGGTCAGAGGGGCTGCGTAGAGATTGCATGTCTGTTCACTCAGCAGGAAGTTCCTTTTCCACTCCATCCTCTCATCACTCCTGCTGCTGGACAAACACAGCTACTGACACACACACAAGCACACGCACACACGCAGTAAATGCTGCTAACCAATGGGCACAGTGTTGCCATTTACCAATAGTGTTGTTGGGATGAAAAGCTGTATTATTGACAACACACTGACTCAGCAGCTGGAACCATGCAGTGTGTCGTATTGATTCTTCTGAGTATTTTTCCATGTAATCTGTTTTCTGTCTCTCTGCGTCCTCTTCGCTCATCTCCGTCTCTTATTCCCTTTCAGTATTTCATTCACTCTTTAAAATCCTTTTCACACTGTCACCTCTTTGTATGTCTTTGTCTCAGCTCCGTCTGCCTTTAACTCTCTCTGTCACTTGTGTGTGCGCGTTGTCCTCGCAGTCTCTTGTGTGCCTGTGTTTAGGTGTATCAAAGTGATGCACGTGTATATCGTGACGTATCGCAGAGTGTCAAAAGTGTGTGTGAATGTCAGAAGCCAGCGGTGCAGCATTTTAAGTCCCAGCAGAATTCATTCACCCCGCAGCGATCTGTAGATGTTGATTGGGAGAGCGGTGAAGAGTGACAGGCCTTCATCACTCAGTGAACACTGTGAACACACATACTGACACCATCCCTCACTGCGGGGCTTTCCTCCCCTCTTGTATGCTCAGATAGCCTGCTGTAATGATTTCCCTGGCTCCATAAATAAAACTTCTATAGTTTTTGTTTATAATTAGTTTGGATATTTCTGCTCCTGTGACCACGGCTGAAATTATCCTAATTATTTAGCATCATGGGACTGCCAATTATGATTATTAATCTTGATTATGTAAGGACGGAGTAATTTTTGGTTTCCTTTTGCCATTTTGCATCCACATTTTCTCCTAGCTTTGTTTACATATTAGCATACAGTTACAGACTCATTTGTATCATGTGTAGTGGTCCTGTGGCTAACCTACTGCTGCTGCAAAATGAGTGTGTGTGCTCTATAATCTCTATTTGCCATGAAGGGTGATAGTAATTATGATAATGGCAATAGCAGCGGTTGCCAGGATAGCTGTCACATAAAAGCATATTGTAAAGGGTCTGCAAACCACCACTGACAGCCCGATTTAACTTTCCCTCTATTCATTAGCACCACACATTGGATAGGAAAATGATCCCTATGCAGTTTAATTCCTCCTGGATCGGCTCTGAAGCTCATTTTGGGAGCAAGTTAATTGGCTGTGATCACGGCATCGTTTTTCTCCCTTTGTAGTTTTTCTTTGATGCTTATATGTGAACGTGGTAATCACGCAACAGTCACCCCGTTTAATCGATAAATGTTGATATTAACTGAGTATTTGCCTGTGGCCATGTTGGGCCAGTTACACCACTGTGAGTCAGTGCCCTATAATCATAGCTTCTTTAAAGCGGCAAAGTCCTTTGGCAGCTGCAGGGCAGACATCTCCTGTGGGTTGGATGAGAGGGCTACACGGAGGAGGATAAGCAGAGTGGGGCAAACAGGAGCCTATGACTTCTTACTGTTAAAGAAACACTTGATATATAACAGGAAAGTAACCATTTGGTTTACAGACCAACATGTGGCAACAAGTAAAATAAAATGGGATTTGAACCTCACTGTTGTTTCTTTTTAAGTCTGCTCATTTAAATGGGATCCTATTTTCCCATGTCCCATATCTTTGTGTTTAGGTGACTAATATAGGTAACAGTTTTTGAAATTGGTCCAGGAGTGAGTGAGAGCGCACAGGCTGCAGTGTAACTACTCAGGGCATTTGGCACTGTCAGTTCACGACAGCTAAAAATGCTTGTTTTTGCCACTGACATACTCAGATTGTCTCTGACAGAGGGAGGCTAATTAAGAATTTATATTGTGACTGATAGCTGACACTCATTAACCTGTTATTTAACCATTAACCAACAAGTTGCAGGGGGAGGGGGTAATCTTTATTTCACTGTCATGTCTTTGTAGACCTGCATGTAGCTTTGCTCTGCACCTCCACGCCCTGCTCTCTCTCTCTGTTTATTATGACACTACTGCTGTAGGAGTGTTACCTTTTAATGGGTTTATGACAGAGTAGAGCCGTTTTGGTATCAGTGTGAGTGTGTCGGGACCTTTAACGAGCCGTTAAAGGTCCCGACAAACTCACATGCTGGATGTTAGCCGTTGCTGTGTTAGTTTGTGCTAACTGGGCAGATGCTGAACTGACTGTTCTGTGTAATGGCAGCAACAGAAAGTTTTATTATCCTTTCCACCAGTGCAGAGGATTAATGTCCATTTGTGTCCACCTCTGCCTCTGGGTAATACTTGTTAAGGTGTGCTGTAGTCGTCTCCCAGGACCAACATTATGGCATTGTCCTGGTGGCGTTTGTACGACTCCAGCCTGGGCAGCAGGCTCCACTGTCTCATCGTCTCCCCCAGTAGCATATTTTTAGCTGTTTATCTGATAGTATTAATCAGTCAAATTTCTTCTTGTCGGTTAACAGTTAAATGGTATCCCTGCTCTGTATTTTTCAACGTGGACCCTGTTTTCCCTTGTTTTCGTGTCTTAGCGACTGATGGAGGCAACAATTTTAGCAACTGGTCCAGTATAGCAGCCCGGGGGATTTTGCACTGTCAAGTTCCATCTACTGAAGGGGCTTCTTTTTGCCACTGACCAGCTCAGATTTTTATTATAAGTGTCTGACATGAGGGTACGACCCCACAGAGTATTTAATTTTGCGTAGTGTTATCTTGAAGATTTTCAACGTCAAGGCTGAATATTTAGCTACTTTGGCAATTTGAAAATGTCGGAGATTTCAGAGTGAGTCAACATTGTTACACACTCACAATAACAATCTGAGCATGTCAGTGGCAAAAACACACTCTAATGGATGTAAATTAACTATGCCAAATGTCCCAAGTAGTCACTCTACAGCTTGTTTTGCTGCTGCTGGTTGCAGTGCTGTTGCTCAATACTGTATCAGTTTAAAAAAAAATGTCTCCATTAGTCACAAAAAACATGATAATGTAGGTTACAGGTCAAAAAATACAGGTTTCCTTTTAATGAAGCTTAAACAAAGTAATCTAAGAAGAAGCTTTCACTCAGCCTTGTTCAGAGACTTTATTAGGGCTTTGCTTAAAGTGATCTTGATCACTTCCTTGATAATTAAACTGTACTTTGGATTGGTGGTTAGATTGAAAGCATTTTTACAGTTATGAGCATGGACGTGGTAGCAGGCTGTGCATGTCAGCAGTAATGACTGTGTTTCAAAAACCCAGCTATAGACTATCATTTGCTCTGATGTGGTTGAATCCGAAATGACGGTGCTGCTGGAGCACAGGAAGAGCTGAATGATCGCCCAACCAGAAACCGTGAATGAAGTTTGTTACAGACTGCCGTAAACACATCGCTCAACTATTGATAACCCCATCTTTTGATATTTTATTTTCCTCTTTTGAGTCAGCAGCTCTGCAGGAAGTGCGCTCTGGTGCCTGTCTGTTTTCATGTCTGTGCGCTGCATGCTAACGCGCTCACACTGGGACAAACAGACCTGTTTAACTTGACAGGGAGAGTGAGCCTGATGTGACGCAGTCTGAGCTATTCTTCTCAGGGAAATGGTCTGTCAGTTCATGATTAAATCCTCCGCTTGTTGACCATAACAGGATTTCAGCTTGACATTTAATGCAGTTGGTTGTAAAGTGGATGTTGACACATGGGAGTTTAAGCAAAGATTGTGTCAGTCCGTGCCTACTAATCTATGTAGACCCTCTGGGCTCAGGTTGCACAAAGTTCACAGAAAGAATACTGATCCAAGGATGATCAGCTATCAGTGTGTGGTCAGTAGGGGTGTTGTTGGATTAATTTGCTGTTATATATGAGTATAGGCAACAGCCCGGGGGTATAAACTGCAATCTTAGATCAGCAGTCCTCCTCTGAGACTCTATAAATGTGCTAATGCTCTCTTTTTTTTTGTTGTGAGTCAGCCATAAGTAGGATGAATAGATCATGTATTAACAGCACTTTACTGAGGCCTGGTAAATATGTAACATCGTCTGTGTTTCCTTTGGCAGAAAACTCAGTGTGTAGTATTTGGCCTGATTTCTCCACCTTGCTGCAGCTCCTCGAATGGCACTTCTCAAGAACAGAACTTTTAATAATGGAGCCATTTTAGCTTCAGGGCCTTGAGGCGCTGCAGTCATCTGTCTCACATGTGTTTTCATGAGCTTTGTGCTTTTGAAAGTGTGAATTGTGTTTACATTTGTGGGTGCAAGGCAGGTTCGGGTTTATGCAAGTGTGTTTCCACTTCTGCTTGTGTGTTCTCTGCTGCTGCTGCTGCTGCTGCTGCTGTATGTGTAATGCAGTGATGTCAAGGGGAAAAAGTAAACATGGTTTCCATGAGTAGTTTTTTCGCTCCGAGGTTTACTCAAAGTTTCCCAGCAGAGGTCATTTCTAGATTCAGGGACAGAGTGTTGTGGTTCACTCTGAGTGATAGCCTGTGAGGAGGTTAAGCTTCTGTCCTACAGTTTGCACAACACTGACGTCTTCATAACAAAAAGGGAGGATAGTGATTCTTTCAGTTTTAAGGTCCAGTGTAGGATTTAGGGGCATATATTGGCAGACATGCAATAAAATATAATAAGTATGTTTTCTTTCAAGTATAATCTACTAAAAATAAGATTTTTTTTTTTTTTTTTTGGTTACCTTAAAATAAGTTGTTTATATCTACATAGGGAGCAGGTCCTCATCTATGGAGATTGCCATGTTGCACCGCCATGTTTCTACAGTACCATCGTGACAAGAACGTTGAAATAACAAGTCTTTTTACCAGTTTAAAACCAGGTCCCTTTGTTTTAGAGAGGAAGAGACCCCTGCAGATAATTCAGCTCCCTGTTAAAACTTCCTAAACGTCTGGATCTTGAGTTATCAGAGACAAAAGTTGAGCACACATTAGCAGGTGCTAGGCTAACAGCCCGTCGCCAAACTGCCTTACAGCATCACAGAAGCACCGATTTGTAACATGAAACTGTTTTATTCAGTGTTTTTACCAGTTTAGATTATCGGGTTTGTTTGTTTTGGAAAGGAGGAGACCTCTGTGGATAGTTCAGCTATCTATCAGGTAGAAACCTCCTGAATGTCTTGATCAGAAATAAGGTGAGCACACGTAGCAAGTGCTGGGCAACGTCTGCAATGTGCAAAACAGCGTAGGAGAAAACACTGATCTGTAAAGTGAAACTGCTTTGTTCAGTGTTTTTATCAGTTTGAATCACCTGGTCCGTTTGTTTTTGAGAGGAAGCGAGCTTTGTGGGTAATCTGACTCCTGATAAAGACCTCCTGAATGATGAACACTGAAGGAACTCTAGTAAGGAGAAGTTTCAGCTGGTTGCAGTCTGTAATCCTCACCACTAGATGCCATTAAATCTCTAAATCTTACACACTGTTCCTTTAAGGCTGCTTTCAGGTCAGCTGGTGAACAAACTCACAGCCCCCTCATAAAGGCATCTTCCCACATACCTATTATGCTCTCAATAGCAGTCTGCCATAAAGAGGGACCAGGATTGATGGAGCTGGGGCACTCAGACCACTACATCAAACCCCTCCTAGCAGGCTTTCAGTCAGCAGTCCCTCTCCACAGCGTGACTATAGTGTTTACAGCTCTCTTCATTTAATTGAAACTCCACTCCATTTGGCATACCATCTCCCCTGGCAAGAACATTTGAAAAACAATCAGAAAGATGTTGTTTTGGGGCAAACGCATGGGACGTAAATCTTAGGGATGCCTTCGCTATGCCCCATGTGGTGTTACAGTGGAAACCAGGCCAGACCCTGCCCATTGATTCAGTCTGTGAATCATTGTCGGGGCATGCCTGAGGGGACACGATACAGTGACAGTGATTTGCCACTCCCTGGTGCCAGGGTACTGCCCTGGTCGTTTAAATGTGGCCTCAGCTGTTGCCCAAAGTGATGTGTGGCTCTCTGGCTGACTGGTCGACTTACTGCTGGCCCCCTTAATGCCACGCCTGGCCGCTCCTAGATACACACAAACACCAGCACGAGCACACACAAAAAGCCAGATGCAGAGATACTGATGTACACACACACACAGAGACACACATACACACACAATTAAAGGTGGCAGGAGAGAAACGCAACTCGATATCCCCGGTGCAGCAGTCTGGGCCCTATTTTTCTTCTCTGTCTCAACCCTAACCCCAGTCAGTCATGTGAACTCAGGAAAGGGAGGTCATGGTGTCTTGCTGGGGGCAGGGAACAGATTGAAGGACTCCAAAATGATTCAGCGGCAGACGGGGAGCAAGTGAGCCATGCGAACAGTAGCCAGCACTCCTATTCCCTCCATTTCCTTCCTCTGCGGAGTACCACCCATTTAAGTCCTCATCACTCTCACTCTGGCTCTTGTTCTGTCCCTTGGACATCTTGAACCTCCCAAAATAGATGCTTTTCAGGAATAAAAATGACACATTTTCCTGCTGACTTAGACACGTTTTAGTAGTTTTATGCTTATTAATGTTTGATGCTTTGAGCATTTGGATAATGTTTACAGAACAAGACAAGTTTGTTTTGCACTTGTCCCTTAAATCTGTCTTTTCATCGCGGGTGTCAGGTTGTCTCTTTGGATCACTGTGCAGAGACACATGCTGTACCTGGTAAATAAAGTGCCTCTGATTATTGCTGAGACACTGATGGTGTAAAGTGAGCAGATCATTGAAGCAGAGAACGGCAGGCCGAGTCGGAGCAGCTGGCGATGAGTTACACTTGTTTACCGACAGTCTCTCTTTCCACTGGCTTGGACATACTGTGAGTACTGCTGTTTTATTGTTGGGTTGTTTTCGTTTTGCGCTGCTTGTTTTATGTTCTGACTTTTGAAGCCAATTATGGTAATTGGCTATGATGAAGGCAGGAGCGATCCTAATTTTGGGGTCATGCAGCTGTATCACAAATCTGTTTTGCTAGGTTGGAAAATGTAACTCAAAAAAAGATACGATTAGGATTGTGTAAACCTCTTTAAATGCTATTACGTTCATTAAATCACGTAATGCAGCCTGTAATATTATGCATAACTGATGAGGAACCTTTCACAAAACACATAAAAAGAAACAACACTTATTCCTAAACAAATATTTAAATTCCTAGTCAGACTCAAATCATTGTGTCGGCAATTCGTTTCACATTGTAGCACATGAAACAATCATTTTATTGGAACAAAACTCGGATCACTTGATTACCAACAAGTTTATATGCAAGTTTCTGTGTGGATTTGATTGAGCTCAGTCACTGAAGTGATCTCTCACATCAGCAATGCTAACTGTGCCATGCATGCACAGCTCATATGAGACATCTGGACCAAATGTGGCTCTCTTGAGAAAAACAAACCTAACTCTATTTTTGGTTATTCCAAAAGTTGCATTCTCCGGGGAAAGCTATCTTTTTGAACAGAAAATACTCAGCACAGATAGGGTAGTGCTAGGGAAATAGGCTACACTCTGGTAGAGGGGAAAAGTCTGCACATTTTTAGCAGTGATACAAATTATCAGCTTTTCTGGCCAAGTATGTGTGCACATAGTTGACTCCAGTCCTTTGTTGCTCTCTGTGTGCATACACAGGACAGATATACAGCTAAGAACAAGTACAGCAAAGCTTTACAAGGTGAATATAACACTTGACTACTATAAATATTGTCTACTATATGAAAAGTATGAGAAGGCAGTAGAGCAAAGGATCAGATTTCATATTGTGTATGTGAGTATCGACAGTGTGCCACTAGTGAATGTATATAATGACCCTGAGGAGACTGTATTTAGGTCAAACTGTCTCTGAGTTTCAAACTGTGATACAGTAATTAATTCTGTTGACCCAGAATATCACATATAGGGGTTAGCATTAACGATTAGCATTAATGAAGGGAATCAGCTGCACACCCCATCTCACATTGTTCTTTTGAACTTGAACGTTGAATGTCAATATCAGACTGTCATTAAATCTGTCGCAGCCCTGAGCAGTAACGTTATATTTCTGTTGTGAATTTTTCAACTCTAGACATGGACAGTTTTATTGTGTGGCTGTCGCAGTGAAGGAATTTCCCCTGCAGTGATTAACGGGTGGTTTAACAGCGCAGTATGCGGTGTTACTGCCTTTTTGTCGTTTTTGGAAATTAGTTTATTTATCCTGATTTTAGTGCTTTGTAAACAAGCGTCGTTGTTAGACTATAATTAGATATGTTGTTGGTTTTTGGGGGGCTTTTTGCCTTCAATGACAGGAAAGACTGAAGTGTGAAGAGGGGAGAGATGGACGACATGCAGCAAAGGACATGGGCGGGGCTGGGGTCAAACCCATGGCTGCTGCAGCCAGGATAATGCCTTTGTACACGGGGTGCCCACTCCACCCACTGAGCTACTAGGCACCATGACAGAGTTTAAATATATAAAAACAGTTCTTCATTGTTAAATGCAGAACACAGAAGGGCAATAAAGTGCAACAAAGGATGCATGAACAGATCTGTTTATTCAGCTGAGATGCTTTGGTTGCTGTGATACAGAATATCCACTGAAGTAAAAATGTCAGCACAAGGTAGAATACTTGTTCTGGATGAAAGGAAGGTTGAAGCACCTAGGAAGGGAGGACAGACCCACCAGTCTTTGTGGAAGATGGTTGGTCTTTGTGGTTGGCTATTTATCCTGCTCCTCCTCCACTGTGTTTGGATAGCTAAATAAAAAAGTGACAGTGACGAGCAGCTGCAGTGTTTTACCTAAAGTTGAATATTTGTTAACTCTGAGCAACCAGAAAAAAGGTCAAACGCGCAGTGTTCAGCACAGAAGAGACACTCAGCACCTTGTAACGCTGCTGGCATATGTATTATAGTGTAAAAAGGGTGTGTTTCTATTGAAAAAGAAAAACACGGGCGTAGTGTTGGTTGGTTGGTTGGTTGGTTGTTATCTCCTGTGGTTGGCTTGTCAGTAGCATGGTTTTGCAATATTGCGGTCATCGTGACAGCCCATTTGATTGTATCTGTTGTACAATTATTTGTAATAAAAATACAGCGATTTGCCATCATCAACGTGCCTATCAGGATGCCAGAAAGCAGATTGCCCTGACCTTTGCCCCTGATCCTGGTCCCACAGTTTGTCCTGTTTACGCAGCCTTTCCCTTATGTGCCTACTAGCTTGGTGTCCCCTTTGATGCACTGCACACTTTCTTCCCAATTTTCTCCTTGTTTTTTTTCTGCTGCCCCTCTTTTTTACATAAGCATGCCACGCCACAAAGCGAGGCCCGGAAAATTGAATTACCACAGTAACAGCATTTTTCAGATTCTCCCTTCATATGGCCGTTTGGGAGCAGAACGGAGGCACTATCACCTCAAGTCGGCCGGCTCTCTGATAACAGGCCTCAGCAGATAGGCTGGTCGGGCATGCTTTGCATCACGGATGGCTGGCCTTATTGATCGAAGCTATCCTATCTATGTTGCTCTCCAAACCATAAACTCAGTCTGAACACAGAGAACATGGAATTCCCTAAGCAGAGAAGTATAAAATAGGATGAAGAGTATCGGCTGGCACAGCGGTGGGGCAAGTCATGAAAGGAGACAGTGGGGCCTTTTTGTCTTGAATTGCTGGCCATTCTCTCTTTTTCTCTCACACTCCCTCGCTCTCCTAGCCTCTCCCTCCCTCCCTCCCTATCTCTTCTTTGAAACCCAACCGCTGTACTCATCCCTAGGATCCTTCTGCAAGGATTAATCAGTTTTCCATTCCTGGAGAGATTATTCAAATACTGTTACATCTACAGCCAGCAGCAGCACTCCCTCCCTCCCTCCTTCCCGGGGCAGAAGCACAGCACTGACGGAGGGAAAGTCCTTCACTTTCTCTCTCTTTTTTCCTTTATCTGTTTACTTTTGTTTTCTATCCGTCCTGTGTGTCTCTTCTGTGTATTTCTGTCTTTACACTGTGCCATCATTGTTCACTGTGTGTGCGCTTACGTCCATAATTGTCCACTGAGTACGTTAATGATATTGCATGTTAGAGTCTTCAGAGAGCTCCATGCTTTTTTTTTTTTTTTTTGGTCATTCACTGTTGCTTGTTTCTGTGTACATGCACACAGAGAGAGTATAAATGGTCCTTGTGTAATTGTCCTCATTAGTGCTGGTAGGAGAACAGCCAGAGATCCTCACGGCACCAGACTATAGGAGCTGTGACAGCTCCAGCAGGGTTCAGATCCTGCTTTCCTACTCCAAAGCCTTTGCCCCCTCCCACTCGCCTTTTCTCTCCAGTGATCCCCCTCTTTCCCAATCCCCCTCCATGTCCCTGTATCCTCCATTCACTCCCTTTGTAGTTGTAAAAAAGTTAATTAAAAACTGTCCAAGTATTGTTTTATTTTTGATGCTCTGAAAGCTGTTGTTTCCTGTTGACGTATGGAAAGTTGTGTGTTTTTTTCGCCTCACCATTCTGTATAAATGGTACGAGAGAGGACTAGGGGACAGAGTTGTCTTGCCTATAAACTCGCAGCGGAGATACGAACAGTGCCAAATTGACATCTGTGTAAAGGGGACAGCCAGCAGGACAGGATGAGTGTGATGTTTTGAGGACTTATGCGTGTGACTCATCACTGGGAGATTTAAATAGCAGCTAGAAGCAGTTAGCGGCTAACTCAAAGAAGAACAGCAACCAAAATTGTTTGCAAATTGGGGAGACAAGAGGACGAGATCAACAGCCATGAAACAGGGATGATAAATAATTGTTAGTTCCATTTTATGCCATTGGTATTGATTAGAAAGCTTGCTAACGCATATGTTATATGTCACATTAGAGACTGATGCTGTTGTGTTGCACGCTATGCCCATTACGCCTCCTTAGCTTGCAGAGCCCCGGCATGCTATCTTAAACCAAAAGCTGGGGCAGCATGATATCGGTGTTGTTTGGTTCTGTTAAAAAAGAAAGGTGGCATAAGAGTCTTCGTTGTGGCCCCATGGTGGCATCTCTTTTAAAAACAGGACTGGAGAGTAAAGTCTGTGATGGTTAAACCTGTCATGCATCTTTAGCTTTAAGTAAAACGTACCCTTCATTTCTGGCTCTTTGTTTTTGGTCCAAAGGTACACTCATGTTATGCTGGGATATTTGTCTTGCTTTTATAACAATAGATTACTGTAAAGAGAGAGGTCAATTGTTTAAGAGGCAGAACTTAACTTCAATAAACCAAAATGCTGTGCAGACTCACAGCATTGCATGTTGCATTAAGAGCGCTACTCGCTTTTCTCAGTGGGGGAATCTGTGCACTGCTACGGCTTTTGCTCTTGCTTTGTAGATGTACAAACAGCAAAATTTAGTAGTCACTCCATTTATATTTAGCTGTACTTGTCTGCTTCACTTAAAAGGATAACACTAGTGCCAGTAATGCCTACAAAGATCATAAACTCTGTGAAGTATCTGCCAGAGTCAGAAGCTAGTCGTCTGTTATACTGGAGGTTTGATTTACCTGCTCGAGGTCATGAGGTTGCATTGATTTGATTTTTTTTTAATCCCATTAAAAACAACTTTTGAAGACCTTCTGTTGCTGTGAGGAATAGTGCACTTATTTTTAATGAATCTGGAATAAATACAAACCTAAGGGAAACTGTGCTAATGCAATTTTTAATGCTACATCCTCCACCATACCTCTCAGCCATACCTCTATTTTAACTTCTCACTCTTTTCCATCCTGAATTATTCGACTTCCTTCCCGCCACTTATCTCAACTTTTCCCTTCCTTAACTTCCTTTTCACTTCTTCTTGTCTGGATTTGCAGCTCCCTCCTTGCCTCTCACCTTTCCTCCCTCCTTGCCTTCTGTCTTCTGGCTCATGGCCAAACCAAGGGGCTAAACCCAACTCACATGACCCCCACCCACCCCCGCACTCTGCAGCAGGTGAACACAGCCAGACTTTCCCCCCCGCTGCTCCCTCTGGACCATTCTGCCTGGCCTCCATCCCTATCACTGCTCACCTTCCTGCCAACACCACAAAAGAGTTACCTAATGCTGCTGGTGGCACTGCTGCTAATGCAGATTTCATACACAAACTCCATGTTTGACATGGGATAATGAACATGTGTTCAGCCCGTGTTGAGCCGTCAGTTTGCTTTTACAGCTTAATCCCTGGTTGTATTGTTGATACACACCTCCCTCTGCAACTGCAGCTCAGTGCACTTTGACATTTTACATAAATATAGTGTAAATACTTCAGAGTTTCACAAGGGTTGAATATGTCTGGCTCAAATAGGTAGGAAATGTGGATCTATATAAGGCCACTGTGTCAGTCGGAAAGGGGCTTGAATGGGGCTAAAAGCACTAAGAGAGTAGGAATAGGATTCCCTGAGTTGGATGCAGGCCTTTAAATATTAACATCTTGTTGGCGTATTCATATTACATTCCTGCAATCGGTTACACATGTTGTACACTCACGCTGCAGGTGCATATGCTCGGCTGAGCACAAACATCCATACACATTTATACACAAATACAGCAAGCGTACGCTCTCTTTCCCACGCACATGAGTATATGTGCTTTCACTTACATTTCTGCTCTCTGCTTATGTGTGTCTCTTAGGCTCTGCAGTACGCCGGAGAGAGAAGGTGTGTGGGTTGTAAGCTGGCAGTAGCATAAGTGTTAAGTGATTTAGAAGGTGAGTTTAGTGAAGTGCTGTGAGAAGAGGCATAGAAACTTTAGGGGCATGCACCGACATCAGGCTGTGGGACAAAAAAAAAAAGCTATTTTCCAGACTAATAGTGTTCTGCCTCTGTGTGTCCCAAAATGAGATTTCCTAGCAGGAAATGTCGTTTGTTCTGCACTTTAGTCTGGGCTGGTGGCTTCTTCATCCCAGAATTTGCCATCAACTATTGTAGTGGCTCTTCTCAACAACCCCTTTTGTCAAAAACGTTTTAGATACAAGCTGTAAACACATATTTAACACATCACATTATCGCCTTTTTAAAGTTTTGGTGACCATGTTAGCAAATAGATGCCTATATGTTAGTCACCTACTTTGTTTGCCTACCTTTTAGTGGTGGTTAGGTAGTGTACCGTTGGTTTATCAGAGCTTTTTTGCAGCTGAAAACTAGGGGTGGGAATCAACCGAGGCCCCATGATACAATAATATTAAGAAAATGAAGTCACAATATAATATTATTGCAATTTTAAATGTTTTGCAGTCTGCTGAGTATTGCAATGGGACACTGCAATTTATTACATCGACTTCTATTTTCATCTAACAAGATAAAGTTTCTGTCTGTTCATCTCATCATCCTAGTCCTTTTTATTGCAGCAAAATATATCTAGTGGCCTGAAAAAGCAATTGATTTTATAACTCTAGTAGACGACCAAAAGTTTGATTTGTTTTTGCAATAATAATAAATTATATAATAATAAAAATCAATACTTGGCATCCATGTATTAATACAATATTGCCATCCAAAATATCACAATACTATGCTGTGTCGATTTTCCCCCCTACCTCTACTAGAAACAAGCATGATGAGAGCAAAGTCAGAAAACAGTGAACTAAAAGAAGCTAAAGCCCTCTGTAGAGCTGTTAAGAACTACAGAGTTGGCAATAATTCCTGCAGGTTTATCTCTACGAGCGACCCCTTTCACATACAAGCAGTTATCTGATCCATTGTTTATACAGAGGTATTGATCAGTGTAGCTGAATTTATCAAGCAAGAAGGCCAAATGTTCTCTGGGTTTTCTGGGTGTTTTCTTCTCAAGTGTGAGGATTTGCTGCATTTTATATCACAAATTGAATATCTGTGGATTTTGGACCATTGGTTGGGCAAAATGAGCAATTTGGAGATGAAGGAGATGGCATTGTGTTCCTGACATTTAATGGACTTAAAGCTACAGTTAGTACCTTTTCATAAACATAACATTGCTTGGTTTTGGCTCAACTGTTTCCAACAGGGCGGCCCGGTCACAAACTTTCTCCATTTACAGCTAAACTGACACTGAAATTCCGAAAACATTTAAGTGAGAAATAACCAATGCAGTAACAGAATCTTGATTCATATGAGATCAGAGCTGTCTAGTTGACAGTTTGACCGCAGTTCTCGAGCAGTGATTGACAGCTGCGTTAGAGACTCCTCAGCTATATCATAGGCAGCTTGACTTGCTTGAGTTTCTTGAAGAAGTTTCACCTCTCATCCAGGAGGCTTCTTCATTTCTAACTGACTGGTGAGGCGCAGGCTTTAAACCCTGTGTGGGTAGGTTCAAACCCTGCGACTCCCCACCAGTTAGTTAGAACTGAAGAGGCATCTTGCATAAGAGGTGAAACATCAAGCAAGTCAAGCAAGTTTAGCTGCCTATGATATAGCACTTAGAATTATCATGACCTGGATGACCGTCATCTCGACTCTGGTTGTTTGTTTTCATTTAGTCATGGTGGACTCTTGCAAATGCCATTGGGAGCACTACGAGGAGGAGAACATTATTTTTTTTCACAGTTGATTTGTCTCACGTGGTACCATCAGGATGTGACAGCTTCGTCAAATATGACAAAAACTTACTGTTACTAAAGTTACCAGCTGCAGCTTTAAGACACTGACTTAGTGAAGGAATAGGCAAATCAATAGATACATAATAGATTTTTTCCTCTCTAAAAGTAACCTCCACCTGGTAGTTATTTGCAGAAAATGTGTGGTTGTCAAGTTGGCAAACTTGTCTGCAAGCACCAAACATGGCTGTTATAAATTCTGGTAAAGCTATAAGAAATAGGAATGATTACCTACAAACAAGGATCACAAACAAGCTGGTTTTCTTAGAGATGTGTGGAAAAAAAAAAAAACAAGCCCTGCTTACGTGGTACGTCATAAGATGCGTCACCGAGTGGTGTCTTGTGTCTGGTGACAATATGACAAGAATTGAAGGTGACAGCATTTACTGAAAATGTGCACACATTGCATAACACATCGGACACAAACACTGTCATTTGTCGCACCAAAGACGAGGTGCTCAAGTGTAGACAAATCTGTTCTCCGCCTGCTCCTCCTCTTCACTCTGCAGGCTGGAAGCATGCAGCCTGTCACTGGCACTGCAGTGAGCCCAAACATGATATGACCTAAATAAACCAGTGCGTTGGGAGAGAGAGCGGGAGTGAGGGATGAAGCAATATTTTTTCCCTCTCACCCAGTCGTCTTGTTTTCAAACACTTCTACTGCAGGCTACAACTTGTGTATGTGCACTGTCAAACGCGTACACACATTTTCATACACACTGGAGTCAGACCTGATGCCTTTATATCATGACACCTGCGGAGGTATTTGGCTCTTACTAAAAAACAGGTGCTTTCACATATCTAAGCACCTGCTTTACACCTCGTTAGTCGACATCCCGCCCCTTTTTCAGACAGCTTAAACTGTGAATTTGTGTCTCTGCCTACGGTATGGCTCAGGGGTCTTGATTGTCTTTTTATGAGTGATGCCATAGAGAACGAACGATGGCAAAGAAAAAGGCATTAGCTGTGCTTTATCACCAGAGTTTCCATTACAGAACGTGGGAAAATGGAGACAAAACTCCACCAATCAGCCAAAATCTATTTGGCTTGCAGGGTTGGCTGTGCTGCCAAAGTGACTAGCTATCATTTAGAAGTTGTATTCAGTTCACAAAATGTAGTTGTATTGTAAAATAATCAGATTTAACTTGTCTTTTGTTGCTACACTCAGGCTATTTAAAGCGCAGATTCAGGCTCATGAGACGTTTCCTGAGTCCATGGTCCACTCCAGGTCGCCCTTTCATGACAGTAGGAAGTCTGATGTGTTTATGCGTGTTTCTGTGGCCTGGTCAAGGCTGAAAGCTTCATTGTGTGCTGCCCACAGAGCTGCAGCCTGGCACAGACAGATAAGAGAGCCTCACCTCAAACACACTTTCTACCCCCAGCCAGTACCGGCTCACAGGACAGGTTTCATTATGCAAACAGACAGCTCAGTCCTGCGAGTGTGCGTGCGTGTGTGTGTAGTTAAGTAGGTGCATATGTGTGTGGTCGCTGCGAGCATTTGTGTGCGAGTGAACGTTGCTATGTTGCTGCTTGTTCTTGTGTGTGTACGGACAGTCAGTTCTCCTGGATTAAGGACCTTTAATCCCGCCCGATCCTCATCAGCTCAGAAGTTAGTGCAACTTGTTAGTCAAGGAGTACGCTCTGCTCACGTGTTAAAAGTCAGCACTGCACGGCTGAATGACTCCCGGTCCCCGGTTATGAGTTGCTAAGGGAGACGTGAGCCAGCCTTTGGATGATGGATGCACCTCTCAGTTCTAGTTTGGATCAGCAACTTTTAATTGGGTCTCTGCGTTTTTGTGCCTCCTAATCTCCTCCCAAAGCCAAGAAGACATGCATGCAGCGTTTAAAGTAGAGCTTTTAGCCTAATTAATTGTGCTGTTTCAGGGTTCTCAGGGACTTTCAGTGTTTTAACTGCACTAAAGTGAGACCTGGAGTCAAAACAGCAAGACAACATTTTCAAGGAAAACTACAGGTTATTATAACTTGAATTTTATTTTCATCACTGCACCCAAATCTCAGAGTACAGCGAGATCACTGAAGAAGTTGGGGGCAAAAAAAGAGTGATCATACAACTACCAACTAAGCTAATACTTTTTAGGGGGTGAAACCAAAAGTTGTGATTGTGATTTAACTGTAATATTGTATCCTTGGTTCTTTTAGGCTACACCCATACTAATATGTTTTCCTTTTAAAATGCATACCTATTACGAAGTTTACGCCTTACTATGTGGGCATTTCGGAACTCCTAAAACAGAGACTTTTTAAAATGCTGCTAACTCTGTTTTAGTTTGAAATATCCAGGGTTGCGTTTAGTCTGGACAACAGATGGCGCAGGCACCTGTGTTTGCTTTCTGATTGGGTCTCATCAGTCACGACATGTCAAGCCAAAACATTTTAGATAGGTCTACACACCTTTTGTGATTTTTACCCTTCTTGTGTGGCTACTCCTTTTGCATTGTCATGGCTTTGTCGGGTGATGGGTAATGTTCCTGGTATGGCTCCAATCAATTCTCCAGAAACAGCACTGGGCTTTGAAGCCAATTTTACATAGCAGCCAAATGTTAAATTACGTCTTCGGATCTGTCACGTAATGCCATGGAGCCCAAAAAGAGGTTTTCCCCATAGATTTACATTGTTAATCAATGCATATTTCGTTTGAGCTTCACACCCCCCATGGAATTCGTTTCATTATTGGGATTTGAGGCATTCACCGATTAAATTGTTCCATCCCCGTTCAAGTTAGCAGATGGCTAAACCTGAAGTTAGTCAGGAAAAGTTAGTCACATTAGCCCCTTTTACACTGCCAGATTTTCCGCGAATGTTGGGCCGTTTTGCTGGCCAGCTGCGAGCGTTTATACACACAGACGTGGAATTGCGCCCAATTTTCTGCCTCGTAGGGTAGTCATATTGGCGGAACCCTTTTAATTTAAACAGACCGCGGCGGCTTTCCGCAACGGGTGGGGCTGTTGATGACGCCACACGTACGGGCCACTGGCGGTGGATAAACAGGAAACAGCTGATAGCAGGAATTAGCGAGCAGCTAGTAGCAAGAGGGAAACACAAACCTGACAGACACTGTAAAGATGAGTTTCTGAGGAGACAAGGAATTGCGCGCCCTCCTTGTCCTCACAAACGAAGAGGCCATTAAAGGTCAGATGATGGGGACGGTGAAGAATGGGCCGATTTACGAGAGAATCGCCGCCTGACTAGCCGCGGCTTCCCTCCCCCATCACTGTTTACGTCACACGCTGAGCTGCACGTTTTGTTACTTGCTCACGCCCCCCATTGCCCCCCAAAAAAGTGCATTCTGTATCAACAAAATGCCGCACTCCCCGATTTTGTTTTTATACTGCCAATGCTGAAAAAAGACTGATTGGGCTTTGCTGCAAATTTGCATAATTCCTATCTAAAAAGGGCTTTAGCCTCCGTAAATCTCAAATGTGCTTTTTCTATGGGCCCCACAATGCAGAAGATTTGGGTAATTTCATGCTGCGGAAATGGAGCCTTTTTTGGCTTCATGCATCACTGAGAGACTTTCATAGGAATGAAGGGGGCCCCACCTGTAGCGCTGTATCCAGCTGTCTTTATACATCTGTGGTTTTAATATTTTACCATATTTGCTTTGTTACAGCTCCCAATCTGTCTTTTGCCGCCTTCACTGCCTCATACTCATGTGTTACTTTCAGTGACTGTTTGCTTCCTGTTCACAACAGCACATGCATGCTAGTATGGGCGGAGGTTGTTTCTAAAGGGGTGCTCAAATGCTTGTGTGTACAGAGATGGTTAATGTATGAGTGTGGATGTGGCCTCAGTAAGAGCAGCAGACTGTCCTCAGTGTCCTCTGTTCGCTTTTTTTGGTCCCTTGACTCCTAATGCTACAGAGAGTCAGGCTCCAACTCTTTTGTTCCTCCCTGTGAGTCACAGAGACAACAGCCTATTGTGTTGTGCACTGATGTCCGTATTTAAAGCACTCCTATTTAAAGTCACTATGCAGGACACATGGAAGTGGTAGTCTGGCAGCAGTGTGATTCTGCATAATCACCAGCTCCTATCCGTTATCAAGCGCAGGAAGTTGACTCATTTCTGTGTTGACATACACTATTGACTGCACGTGAATTGGTACATTTCCTGTACTTACAATCTTTTATTATTGCTTAATATGTAAAACTGTTTCCTTAACTGTTGCTTCTTTGCTTCCAGCCAGTGCTGCAAGTTTTTATTTTGCTCCAGCTGACAGCCCAATTTTCACCCTGGGATTAATGAAGTGTCTCTCACCATTCACAGGGAGCTCAGCGATGAATAAGCTACGGCAGAGCTTCCGCCGGAAGAAAGACGTCTACGTGCCGGAGTCGAGTCGGCCGCACCAGTGGCAGACAGACGAGGAGGCGGTCCGCAGCGGAAAATGTAGCTTTGCAGTCAAGGTGACTCTCACTCACACACAGACACACCTGAACGTAAAACCTCACAGACACACACACTCACTCACTCACGCAGAGTGCAGTGCTGACCTGACTGTGGCATGCGCATACCTCTGAGAAACTTGCATGCTGCCGGGCTCCCCAAGGACACTGCTTGTGATTAATCATAAGCATTCAGAAACTGAGCACAGCTTTTATCTGGGTTGCAAGATTATCTGCTGCAGCCCTCCAAACCTGTGGGAAGTGTGTGCAAAATTGATTTCTGGCCTCCCAAGAGTAATCGGAACCACTTGAATCATCAAGTGAAATATACTGAAATTAAAGCATTATAGCTGACGAATAACAAAGTCAGGGGCACTGCGACGGGGCAGAGAAAGACACACGACTCCATAGGCGATGCAGCATCTCTCTACACACAGCCTTCAGTGGTCTGCAGCTGATGGAGTGGAGAGTTCGCTCTATTTTGGCAACAAAACCTTCCACTTTTGCAAACAGAAGTGCAACGGTACGCTTCCTCTCATCACATGGGACCGAATGCTCACCTCAGGCAGAATAAAGAAGAATTGAAAACTTCAGAGTGGAGAAAGTTGTCGTCAGAGTAGATAGTCATAGTAGTCAGAAATCTTTGTGGCTGGTCCATGGGTATGGATTGTACATTACATTAAAAGTGTACAGGTTATGGGTGTGATGCCACATGTGTTTTAACTTAACCCTGCTTCCTTTGAGTAAGAAACAGGAATTGAAAATATGGTAAATGAAGGGAGGTGGAGGTGACAGTGGTGAGAAAGTAAAGGAAGGTAGCAAACAGGGTTTAAGACTACGTCATGGTTTGTGTTGGGAAGTTCGACAGATAGAGACTTGGGCTCAAAGTACCCCTCTGTTGTGCGCGTTCTCGCATAGGGGTAGGGCCTATGCAAAAGGCCCCACCATCTCTCCTACAAAGGGGCAAGATACACAGACTTTAAGGTGGTTTTGCCTGTCTTAGTGGTCGTTTTTTGTCTCTTAGAGTTAATGTGTCTCTTTGGGGTCATTTTGTGTCTTTTTTAGTTGTTTTTCTGTCTTTTCTGGTTATGTTGGGTCTCTTTGCAGTTCATTTGCATCTCTTTGTGGTCATTTTCATTCTCTTTTTAGTCAGTATATGTTAATTTGAATGACATTTTGTACGTGAGGGCAAGAGGGGACCCTGACACATGCCTGGTGCCTGGTGCCTGGTAGGCCCATTCAGTGATCCATCCATGATGTCCCAGTATCTTGTTGTGGCAGAGGGGTAGGGTGAAGTGTTGGGGCTACATGACCCTCCAAACAGAAGTTTTGTCAGAGGCACAGAGAGGATTCTGATAATCAACACACAAATAAATAAAGTAAATGATCATTTATTCGACATAACGTGTGAATCTCAAATAGGTTGATCCAACATTCATGTTAGTTAAGTCACCAACATTATACTAGCCTGCTAGCATGTTGTGTAGCTAGGCTAACTACAGTAAAACACATTTGCAGTCTATCCTACATACCACAAACCAATCCACCACCATTCCCAGGCATTGAAGATGTCTTCTTTTTCTCACATTTCTCCAATTTGCTGCAGACAGTCACAAATGGATGCCTGTAGCCCACGCAGGGGAAATCACCGCACCTGAATATGGCATGTTCAAAATATCTGGCAACAACCTTGTTGCTTCTGTTTACATAAACGTCATCAGTGACTACAGATGAAGTGTCAGGGTGTTGCTGAAAGGTTGTCCCATTTCATATGGTAATATTTCATCAGCTAACCCTTGTAACTCTGTTCCAAGGCAGAAAGGAGACTCAAAAATGAGATCGGATTGGGCCTTGATGTGGAACGGGTGTGCATGTGTGTCCTGTCATGGCTCTAAGTCGTTTGTACATCTAAGCCAGCGTGTGAAACGCCCCAGATTTAAGATCTCCCTTAAGCTGTCTTCCAAATGTTCACTGGCCACACACACACACACACACACACACACACACACACACACACACACACACACACCTTCCCTCCCCCACCTGCTGCTCCCCATAAATTGTCTCCCTTAGCTGTACTCAAAGCTAAATTTGTCGATTAGCAATTACTCTACTCTTTCCTCACACTTCTTGTAATGGACTACATCTCTTCACATTTTGCTTTTATTCACCACTTTCTTTAAGTAAGCACATCGTCTTTGAGCCTTCTCTGTAAAGAAACACATTGTCTTGTCAAAGTAAAGAGGTTTCATTAAAGTACTACAGATTTCTTTCTTTTCTTAAAATGCTCTGCCCACAAAAAGCAACAAAAGACCAAAGACAAACCCGTTCTCTGTAACTGTAACCAGTCGGTATGCACACTTTGCCAAAACTCAGGTAAGTGCCTGTTGTTGCAGGCGCTTGTCCAACTCTAAATACCTTCTGGTAAGCTGTTAAAGTAATAAAAGCAATCAGTAAATTACACATCAGCTGTGGGCAAAAGGAAAATTAGCTTATCTCTCATTGTCATGCTTTCCTTCTCGTACTTCTGCAGCCACACACACTTCTCCTCCAGCTTTTTTTTTTTCCCCTATGTGCTGGCTTTCATCGTGCCGGTGCAACCTACCATGCTACCTCTCGGTGTCCCTCCTCCCCCTCCTGCTCCCTTGCTCCCGCTCTAGGTGCCTCAGAGGAGCCCGGTTGAGTGTGGGTTGGAATAGTTGCAGTGAAATGATCACTGACTGCCGCACTAAAGAATAGCCGATAGAGGGGAGGAGAGGAGATGGGGAAGGAGAAGAAGAAAGTCTGTTTCAAAGTGGTGTCGAGGAAAAAATAGATGATCCGGGGGGGTTAGGATGGGGTGAAATGAGCCTTTAAAGTTGTGGCTCGGGGCTTCCGCCATGACATAGCAGGCCATTTGACAAGCGTAGTAAAAGCCCAGGTCTCCACTGATTATCACGTCTGAGTACGTTTGTGCTTGTGTCTGTTGTTTTCTAACTGAAATTGCAGTGACAGACAATTATTCATGATTCAAGGTGATTGTCAAAGGCATAAAAATGTAGATTTGCTTCTTTGTATGGAAGTGTCAGTCTACTGAGACTGCTGAAGGCTGGAGACGGATGTGAGATTAGATTAAATTGCTTATGTGTGTTGCTTATCAAGTATAACAGAGGAGAGGGAAACACATTTAAACATCCTTGGTAGGTTTAATCTATGTAGACATATTCATATGGAAATCAATGTGTGCAGCTTGTTGTCTGCAGTTATTTACACATTGGAAAGGAGGAGTTTGTACGGTGGTGTACAGTTTTGACTTTCTATTGATACCTGACAGGATTTTCACTCAAGCTGATTTATGGCCAATACCTTGAATTAATTTCTGGAATTCACGTGGATAACATCCAGAGGTTGTATGCTAACAAAACCAACTCCAGTTAATTGATATTGACGTACGTGTAATGCCACCTTGTACCCCTGCCACCTTCAGAGCTTTCAAGGAAGAGGTGCTGGTAGGTGTTTCGTTACTTTCTGACTGAGCCAGGCAAGATGTTTCCCCATGTTTCTAGTTTTATTGCTTAACTAATGCCGACCATATTCTAGAAGGCTTTGAAAAGGCTTTTAAAACGCTGATGTCTGACACCCTCTCACATCTAAAGACGGTCACCACATATACATGCACTAAACATTCTGGGTTTTTTGCCCTTATGCTGAAAAAGACAATATTGCTAAAAGGCTTTAACATGGGCAATGCAAATGAATATTCCACTCCCATTTACATGCAGCTGCTCATACTTCAATTAAAGTGCTGTAAACATGTCATTTTCACAGCAAAATATAGAAAAGTGGAACAGCTGGAACCGCTTGTCATTTTGCTTTTTTGCATCAAAATATGATGTTTTAAAAGTTTTCTTACTGGTGGTGGACTTGTTTGACCGTGCAAACACAAGGTTGGTGCTGCAACATTTGTGTATATCCAAAAATCCATTGATATCCAAGTCTTTCATCGTGTTTGAAAGTAGTCGTGTTTCTTCTTCTGACCAGAAATATGGGCTTTCGTCTTGGGCGTACATCTGCAGCCTTGCAAACAGTTGGCAAGTTGGTTTGTGTAAGAGGTTGACTGATTCATCATCTGATTCGACTTTATATAAACTATCATCAATGGCAAATGGAGCTCCGATAATGGCCAATAGCTGTAATATCTGCTTGTCACAGGGGTACGGCTGTAAGGCTCTTCCACAGAGTACCCAGCATACAAATACAAGGTAATGTGTGTTTTAGATCATTTGTATGGTTTAAATGAAAGTTAACTAATGTAGGACAGCTTTACTTCTTTATTAGGGGCATAATAGGGTTGCTGGTTATGTCTCCATGACAACGCACACAGTTGACCATAAACAGACAAGAGGCCATGTGTCACAAACTCCAGTAAAAAGCCCAAATGAGATTTTCAGATGGTCTGTATACATGCCCAAATAATGCTATTAAAACCTGAGTAATACTGACATTTCCAATATGTCTTAATTGGAAAATGCTAAATTTGGAATATGGCGTAATTTGGAAAAACAAATGGAGTATGCTGTTAACAAGACTCGTGTCAAATTCAGAATAATAGGGGAATACTGGTGTACATGTAAACGGACCCAGTTTGAGGTTTTAGTCAGACATTGTAAGATTTTGCAAAGACCGGGGTCACTCTTTGCAAGACAACAACTAGATTCATTTTGAGATTATTTTTGAGATTTTGAGATTATTTTCCATCCCGGAAAATTGCTCCTGGTTGGAAATACTTCCCCAAACTCCCTGACATGTTAACATTTTTTTTGTGTGGCGCCAAAAACAGAAACTGTATGTGCATACAAACTTTACATTTTGTATTTTGTCGCCTTAACTCACCACCATTCTCTGTTGGTTAGCTGCGCTATTTCAGTGGGAGGAGACCGTGGGAATGAGAGGCCCACTGTTTCAAAAAATTGATTTCTCTGTAGAATAAGTGCTGGTTGGTGGATCAGATGCTTGCCGAATTAAACACAGACTCTTGTTCACTCCACAACACCACCAGTTTCTCCTGCTTTTCCACAGTCCGAGAGAACTGAGACTTGTTCATGTTCTTGCACTATCCCAGTGTCCGCTCTATGTCCACTGTCTACCTGGTTTGCTACTTCCTGTTTGCCGCTTGAGAGAGCACATCTATTGGTTGTTGACAGTGTTCGCATCACTGAACTTGCAGTAATATTAAACATATTTGAATTGTTGTAACGCCAACGCAAAAGAATGACTGCCTTAAGACAGCTTGGATTGGGTTTCATGGCCACCATACTATAATGAGACCAAACGAAACTCATGATTTTATTCCAACATTGGAAATTTGTCTGCGACAATGAAATCAGTAGAAGGTCGTTTGGTATAAGGCCTTGGCATAAGCTAACGGGCTACTGGCTTCAGCTTCACTTTTATTGTACAGACTTATGACCAGTATCAAACTTTTCATCAATCTCTTGGCAAGAAAGCGAAAAAGAGTATTTCGCAAAGTGTTAAGTAATAGCTCAAGCTAAAACCTGAGTATCTAAACAACGGAGGACTGTTCTTTGTTACTGTCAGTCTGTTGTCTTGACCTTGTCCTCCTTATCATCGGCTGCTACAAATGCTTACAGAATTTAGATTTCAGCTCATCCCACAGTTGCACATGGTATTACCTCTGCTGGCCCTCTCCAGCTGGAAAATCAACCTCGGGGGCAGGAAAATGTAAAAACACTATCTCATCCTGTGTTTCTCCTCATCAAACAAACACAAACAGTGCCGTGTCAGTGACAGCACATAATAAAAATATCATGATATATAAACTGCATCTAATCCGAGCCCACTGTGGGATTAGTGCCAAGTGGAACTAATCCCACAGTGGGCCCACAAACAAAATCAAATTACCCTACACGTGTACAACACACTGTTCACCAGATATTAATTATTATTAATAAATAAGGAATTAATGTTTTTCTTGCTGTGGTTGACCGCATCTGTTGGATGTTGCTGCCAGCTACGTCCTAACAGGACAGAGTGTGATGGTACAATGAAGCATCTGTTGTGACACTTGGTGCCTCCCCTGCGTTTACTCATCTCACCTCAGCCCCATCTCCTGGCTGATCCCCTATTAGCAACGCTGCTGCTTTCACTGTCTTCACTACCCTAGCTGCCTCCTCGCATCAGCATTGTCCTCAGCACACATGCGTTTTTTGGGGGGTTGCATCTATGTGTGCATACACATGTGTACATACACCGACAGTGTGACTCACAGCTGTAGCGTCACACTCTGAAAATAGCAGGGCCGGAGGGTGGGCGGGGTGACAGGCGTGGGTCAGCGTCACTCCGTGTGTGTGTGTGTGTGTCTATAAGGAAAGGGTAAGGACTTCCTCTCCGGGCCGGCACGCACAATGGCTTCTGGGGCGGTCAGGGTTGTGACTCTGGAGTGACACACAGCAGGGTGTGATGTTGCTTCAGGTCCAGGAGGAGGGAGGGAGGGAGCTGGAGGACACAGCCTTTTCCGTTCATTCAGTCGCAGTTAATCCCACTCACGTAGAAAGGCCTGATGGTCGGAGCACAGGGTCCCGCCACCCCCTGAGCTGAGCCTGACAGTCTCTTGATTAATTAGTTACTAGACGACACTCTTAACGATTATCTCTCATTGTGTGTGTGGCGTATATAGTGTTAAAGGGCCTACGCTCTTTATCCTTGAAGGTTCGTGTTATATACTGTGGGACTGATTTTCTTTCTGACATCAGTGGAGGCAGTGCAGTTAATTCTGGCACAGCTTTACACGCTTCCAAGGTGTATGTCGAAGGAGAAAGTCTGTCGGAACGAAAGCAACACTTGTAGTATAAAGGACGACCTGTGAGACCAACATGTTTCGACTTGTGGCTTTTATGATGAGGGTGACCCTGCATCTAGTGGGTGAAAAAAGAGCATGCAGGTCGGATTGCAGGTTTTGGATGATAAATATATAAAAGTGAAATAAGAATAATGATAATTTAAGGTTTTAAGCCTCTGACTGCTGACTTTGTGTGTCAGCTCTGTCCTCTGCGACACCAGGAATATGAGAGCTGCTGACAGGCTAAATAACTGTGGAGACGTGCTGCTTAATAAAATGAGAATACTTCAAATCAGGTTTCCTATATTACCTTTGTTTAAAATGTTTAATCTTACTTTCACATGCATGAAATGTCCCAAAATTATCACTTTAAATGTGCTACCTGACCAAATTAGCAGCACATTGCTGTTAAAGAATTTGCACTTTCAGGTCAGGTTACAGATCTTGTGTCGGCGGTAGGGGGTCATGGAAGAATTGGTCAAATGTGCAGGTGGCAGGGCAGATTCTGTGTTGCACATTGCAGTTCTGACTCAGGAGCGGATTTTGAAAATGTGACCCGCTCAGTTCTCCACCCTGATGAAGGTCACAAGCAGAAATGTCAGTCTCACAATGAAGTTGTTCTTTACACTTCTTTATGCAAGTGTTTTATTTCATGTCAGGCAGCCTGCCCTCGGCATGATTTACTGCAGGAGGCCGTGGAGTTCTATATTGTGGGGACTTTCCATGTTGCACAGCGCTTTACTAATCTTAATAAAGACTGAGATTGTTATGTTTGGATGAGCTGACCTAATGGACGACTCCATTGGTATTCTTGGCCCTTATATTAAGCCTCTTACCGTCAATGTTTGGTTAAGATTCTCGTGTTATTTCTGACAGCTCCTTTATTAGTTCATTTGTCAAAACTAGCATTTTCTAGCTCAGACTTAGGCCTGTCTCTCACCCAAAGATCTCAAGAGAGGTATTCATGCATTTATTACCTCTCTGTCTTCGTGTAAAAGTCAAGAACAATTGGCTCTTGCTCATCTTGCAGTTAGGACAAAATGCAACCACTCGTCTTCTAACTGGAAAAGGAAAGCATGGTCACATAGCGTCAGTATTAGCCTCCCTCCACTGACTGAGAAAAACTTCTCAGACTCTACTAACCTTTAAGTCACTGCTGGAGATCTACCTCTTCTCGTCGGTGCTCGATTCAAGTTGAGTTTAACACCTTGACGTCATCTCCTGTTCTGCTGCAATTCTTCTTCGTTTTCTTTTGTTTTTATTTGTTGTTGGCTTATGAATTAATCTGTTTTGGTATTTTGAACCTTTTCAGCTCTTGGGTCTACTGTGGTTGTTTTTAAGTATGCTATACAAATAGAGTAGGAAGACATTAAGTATGATCTGAAGTGCACAGCCAGTATCCTTTGTTTGCTTTGTTTACACGACCGCAGAGCTGACAGGTACAGTGGTTTGTTTACATGGGGTTACAGAAATCTATATTTAATGGATTCAGTGTGGACACAGAGACGCTTGCTGTTAGGACATGGGGTTAGGCCTACGTTGGCCTATGCTGTGTGAGAGACAGAGAGAGGGAAAGAGAAGCTCGAAGGTGAACAATTGCACAATGTTTCTGTAGGTTATTAATAACTTTGTCAAGACACTGCTTTGTTGCTTAATGACCCGCCTGCCTGAAACCTGCAGTATTTTCTAACAAGCTTACCTGAACCGCCCGACCCATGGGTCAACTCCTAGCCCTTGTGGGCTGTGGGTCGACCCACGCATCACTACTGGCAACTCAAAGCTGGAATATTGTGAAGGCCAAAATAATAAATATTGTGTTTTAATGAGGTCTAAGTCCACAGGAACACAAAGGAGCTGGTTGCATGTTGACCGTGCTCAGTGTATGAGGAAAGAGCAGCTTGTTTTTGCCCCTCTGTGTGTTTATTTTGTTTTCCTCATGTAGTCCTCTTCTCATAAAACCACACACTTGCTGCTAGATTTAGGAACTTGCCTATTTATATTTCTCAGGAAGTGTTTTCTCCATGGACAAAATTAGGGATCAACTAGGGCGCGATTGAACTGCGATTGACCTCAAAATGGTAATTAATTAGGTGTATAAATCACCAGCGCCAGCCTACCAGGGAATATTAGACAGCCTGGACTCATTTAAATACCCCATCTCATTGCAGAGTTTATTAATGTATCCGTAGTTAAACTTCAGTAGAGATAGCCACGGGACAGGTTTGTCACCACATTACTCACTCTCTCTCTCTCTGTCTCTATTCCCCGCAGTACCTGGGACATGTGGAGGTGGAGGAGTCCCGAGGCATGCACATCTGCGAGGATGCAGTGAAGCGGCTGAAGACGGTAGGTCTCACTAGAAAGCTGCTCCGTACTTCCAGGAACGAGGCTGCTACATACCACCCGTCCCACTTCCTTTATTATCTTTTCTCCCAGTAGTTTCCTTCACAGAGCTACTATCGACATCCTACTGACTCCTTCTAACATTTCCTTTATTTCATGGCAGCTCTCCTCCATCTGTCACCAAGCAGTTTAGTTCTTTTTACTGTGTCACAGTTTACTCTGTACATCGAGGCCTGAGTGTGGCTGATAGTTGCCATTTGTCAGTGAGGGTCTCCACCCATTGTGACCCTGTGAAAACCTCCGGGGGTGTCAGGATCTGCTCTGAATGACTCTTCCTCTCTCTCAGTTTTCTCGTGCACTGTCTCAGCCTGAGGAGATAGGCCAGCATGTACTTCCTGCTGCAGGAGATTCCGGCAGGGTTGCGCAAAAGGAACAAATTCCAGTTTGGGGAGCAGGGGAGGGGGAAGCAATTGCTTTTCCATGTTGTCAGTTGTTTGCAAAGGCCCCACCCAGGTCAAACCCCTGTTGGTAAATGAGGCTGATTCTCTGTAGTCAGGGCCAAACCTGAGTCGCGAGTACACAAGGCCACTCAGGCGGATTGGCACGTCATAAGTCTGAGGTGTAACTTTGTTTTCAGTGCCAACAAAGGTTACGAAACTCTCACCAAAGTGTCTGGGATTAGCTTTCAGTTTCAGTTTAAATGACTCCGACTAATCGAGAATTCACACCCTGTTTACTCTGTCATCAGTACCTATTCTTCCTGCTTCATAAAATTGTGTTGAGGGCCTTTTAGTCATTTTGCATGTTCGACTCAATGAGCTGTTGAAGGCTACTTGAGCTATTGAGAGCCATTTGTTAGTTTGATTATACTGAAGAACATGCTCCAGATTAATTTTCATATTTTATGAGTACAATTTAATGGACAGTAAAACGCTTACATTTTCAAACCAGTTAACCCTCTGACACCTGCCATAGACCCTTTTTTGTCTATTTTAGAGGGGGCAGGGGCTCTTTGGGGGATGATAGCAGGTCAACAGTATATGCAACATAAAAGTGGTGTACATCATCTGAAAGCTGGGAACCTGAAGATTAAAATGAGCTGTTAGCTCAAGTTTTTCTAGTTCTAAATATGTAATAAACAGTGTGTTTTGTTTAGGCTCCTATTCAAACTTTGAAAGTTAAGGGTGTGTAAGGGCTGAGAACATTATGATGAAGGTATATGACGCTCATTCCCATGCACAATTATGTCTCATGAGTTGTTGCAGCAATTTTTGGGTTGAAACCATTTGTTATACAGATTTGGTGCTAAATTTAAGCATTATCAGTCCCTCCAAAATACTGCAAGACTGAGAGATACACCATAGAAAAATCTAACGAACTTTTGACCTTTAAAGATTTCCATAAGGATTGCATTTTTTGGCAATTGGATGGGAGCACTTCTGTTCTAGAAATTGTTGAGACATCCCCTTATTGTCAATATACCCATGAAAGCCATCCATCTTCTGAATACCAAAGGTCTCTGGTTTGTGCTTGTAAAGTTTAATGAGGCTGTCATTATCCTCAAGGTCACAACAGGTGATTTTATACAGTGATGTTTGTTTTAAAAAAGATGGTCTCACAACAATGAAATGGCTACTATGGGGCTTGAAATCATTTCACGGGAATAAAACTGGGGTCACTGAATCCACAAGAGTCTCAGCTTTCCAGTCACATCCTTTTTTTTTTATACAATTCCAAGACTGTTTAGAAACCCCAGTGTGCAGAAATATTCAAATACAGTAGATACAAAAATAACATCTGTACTGCATACAAATAGCTGAAAATGGCCATGCCAGTTTTTCCCTCAATAAAGTTTAGCCTAACTTTGGAGCATTCTTTACCTGTCTTCCAGAAAAGTTAGCATGAGATGGTACCAATTGATTCTTTAGGTATTCTAGTCTTGTATGATATCAGTATCTTCCCTCTAGCTTTCCTCTCAGCCCGCCTAATGTCAGCAGAGATTGCCAGCGGGCCAGCAGGTCTCATGGGGTTAAAACAGAGCAGTGTAATAAAACAGAAGCTATTTAACACACAGTCTTACATTTATACAGAAGTGCGTTTCCTCACACTTCAACACGTGTTGACACATTCTGGTAAAAGGCATCCACTCACAAAACACACTGCACTGGTACGTACATCACTTGTGTAACAAAGACGCGACATACAAAAACCCACATAGGAAGAAGTGAACCCAGAGGCACAGCAGACAAACATACTGTACACACACAGAGACGTACTGTACGTACTCCTACAGTGAATACTCAATACCCGAGCACACACATACAAGCCCGATGAACACACACAGCAGCAGCACAAACACACTGGTGCTTGATGAGGTCACATGGTGTACACAGAGCCCGAGGCTGCGAGGCCTTATTGAGTTACAGTCATTTTAACAGGGCGGACAAAATGGAGCCAACTCAAAAGGAGAAGCGGGCGCTTCTGCCTCCTGTCGTCCTGCGGGCCGCAACTATCTGACCCCTCTCAACCTCATGACATTCCCTCCTCCGTCTCCTCCGCTGCTTTCTCACCACCCAGAGAACTTATTGTCAGCCAGCACAGAGATGGCTTTATTGATCCTCTTTTGTAAGCGGGGTGGGAAATTAACTGCCACATTCAGAATGCGAGTCAGGCTGGCATCATTTCAAGGTCTTCTTCTCCACACTATTATTTTGGAAAAAATGGCAACATTGGCAGCTGATTTTTTTGTGATGTAACTGCTGCCATTACATTCCTGCTTAGTGGCTTTCATCCAGTTGAGCCCTGGTCTGGACCTGTGGGTTCAGCTGTGTACCTGAGAGGCTCGGCTTACAGGACATGCCAGGAAACAATAACTACTGCCCATTCATTCTGATGAAAGGAGCTTTTACACTGCACATTTTTTTTATTCTCCTCCAGGTTTGTTTCCTTGTCGTGCAGCCCTCTACACACGATTATTATTGTCTCCCAGGTCATTATGAGATGCCATCACACAGGAACAATAGCATTTCTGGGCTCAGGGAAAGCTTTACAAATACTAAACCTTCACAATTTAAAAATTCATAATACAGGAGTATTAACATTCAGCACCGGAGCTCGGAGCAGTTGAGAAGTAATCAGACGAGTCGAGCTGACCTTCATATCTGATTAGCTTTGTGGTGATTTTCAGACAAGAGTAGGATTGTATAGCGTATTCCTGTGTTGCTCTGTCGACAATGACGCAGCTTAAATAAATGATTTGACTGACAAAATGAGGTCTGACTCGGGGGTTCTCTGCTGATGATTTGAATCATGGACGTTTAGGGGGCAGCCCTGATGCCATCTGAGGTCTCTGTAAACAGTTTTACAGACATCTTTATTGTAGTGGCGGACTGTGGGAAAAACAGAGGGAGCTGACAGCAAGGCTGACTCTGCTGCCTGGAGCAGAGCAGAGCAGAGCATAGTGATGGTATACAGTGTGACTGCCCCTTGGTGCCAGTTATCCTCGTCAAAGCTAGATTGTCCAGACGAGACAAGGACCAGCCTTTAAGCAGATATACAATTAACGAGGCCCTGATGGATCCCGGTTCATCCTCGCTGACTCTTTAATAAGCTAACTGTTGCCAGGCAACAATTACAGTCCCTACCAGTGGAGACAGTTGATATTGCTCAGCAGTAAACTCAGTTTGCAGGAGCTAATAAATAAATTGGTCAGGAGCCAGGCCCACACCTGTAGACACTTAATATATCTGATGAGGGCTGTTTCCTGAAAACCACCAGCCAGACTGCAGCCAAAACACTAACACACTTTGGTAGCATCAGCACAACACAAACTTTATTTCATTTCTCCAAGCTCCACTTCGTTTGGGTTTTGATTAAGGATGGGCACCGACAACCAGTGCTAAATTAGCCCTGGGGCTAAATTATCAGAGACCGAAGTATTCATAAGCACTAATAGTATTGATCTTCTCTGTTGGCGCTGAACTCCTCCACATACACACACACACACACACACACACACGCCTATACGACACGGTAACCGGTGAACAGCCGAGCGGCCCCGGTGGAAACAAAGTGAAGATAACTCGAAAATTACTCAGTGGCGACAGCTACACTCGTTACTGTAAGTGACATTAACCCTTAGTCATCACTCATCCACCATCACTAACGTTATGTCTTACACAAGGACAGCACGCTAGTTCAGCTGATAGTGAATTGTTACTAATAAGCTCAAATGATAGCTGTCTGTATGTAGACTAACTTAGTTTGACACTTATCTTAAAATACTTTTAAACTTAGCTGCTGGCTGAGACAAACAGCCCCTCTCCTCCCCACACCGACATGTAACCAGCCAAGCTGGCGGAGCCAAATACAGGGCACACGCCGAATCATCTACGTCTTCACACTATTTTGATTAAATTTCCGGAACTTCGAGGTGTGGTGGAAATGCAAACCACACAGATTAACAGGAATTATTTTACCCTGGTAAATAAATTCCTGGTAATGAAAGTTCTTGGAAATGTTGGTGGAAAAGGGGCTATAGTGTCTGTGGTGGTGGCTGGCACACAGAAATGAGGAAGTAGGCAGTCATCCAACAGATCTGAGCTCAGAGATGAGCATGGAGATCTGGGTGCTGGCGAGATGGCGGCAAGTTTACCAGAGTTCATTTACAAACACTACCCATATTGTTATGACACAAAGGTGGTTGAAAATTGGCGAAGTATCCCTTTAATGTTTTTGAGCAGGGCAAGAGAGATGAAGAGCGAGCTGACGCGCTTTGATGAATGAAGAGGAAGAACATGAAAATGTATGTGTGACTAGATTTGTGCCTGGAGGGCGCGTGTTGGTGGTCCAGCTGTCAAACTGTGTGTGTGTGTGTGTGTGTGTGACAGCTACAGCTCTGAGCCGACTCCATTGTTTTCCCAGCAGCCTTTGGGACTGTAATGAGAGTTTTCTCACAGCTCCGCGACCCGTGACTCAGAGGGGAGGATGGAGGCGGGTGGAGGAGGAGGCTGCACTGCGGCACCGTCAACCTCCAAGCTGCCCTTTTGCGTTGTCACCATGACATCACTTCCTGGTGCCGTTGGCTAGCGGCCCAGGGTTGGAGGTGTATTCTGTGTTCTCGCAGTGGGAAATGTTTTTGCTGTTACTCAGAAGCTCCCAGTCACCTGGAGTGTTTTGTCTGTGTACACTGGGTGGGGCACCTCACCACCAGGAGATGCTGACGTGCTGAAAGAATTTCACCCAGTAGCTTCAGGGTGCATCGTTGAGATTGTGTCTAAGTCCATCAGACTGTGTGTATTTTAGCCGGTGCTTTCTGTTAAGACGTTTAGTGAGACAAGGTATGAAAAGCTGCCTTAGATGACTTTCCACCCCCACTAGAGATATTTCCTGAGTAAACACCAAATGTGGGAAACTACAAACTAAATCCTCACCCAATCCAGAGCTGCATCTGCTGACTGCAGGCAAATCAGATTTGTTTCTGAAGTCAGATGTTGAAAACAGATTGTCTACACTGTTATTTTGAAGTGATCAGATCAGATTTGTGAGTCCAGATATGACAAACTTATCTGCATGGATTGTCGTGGTAACGATGTAGACATCAGTTAACTATATAGCAATGTTTTGCCCTGTGGTTCTTTATTTAAAATTCTTTTTCAGTCTAGATTTGACATTGTCGTCGTGTGTTGCATTCAAAGACACTTTGAAATCCGGTTTGAGCAGCCAGAGCAGCTGGACTAATACACATCTGGACAAATCCAATTGGAATCGCATCTCACACCACCTCCAAATGTGGTTTGGATTGTAAGAATCACACTTCATGTGTATTTTTGCTGTCCAGACTTAATAAACTCAATCTGGACACAATGTGGATATGCCAAAAAAAATGGATTTGGACTGGCAATCTTACTAAGGCCTGAAGAAACCTTTCCAATCATGTCCTAAAATCTCGCCTTAACTGAAAACAGTGGACAAAAAATAAACACATTTTGCAGTGAGAATTGTGTTTTATAGGCAACCATCCTTGCTATAGGTGCTCTGCAGGGTGGTGGTTTTAGATTAGACATTAGATTAGACATCTCTGCCATCCACCATAAAGTACACTCACTCATGTAGTTGCATTGGTAGCAAACGTTGGAAAGAGTGAGTTGTTGCACAAAGTAGGCCAGTGACAAACGTTACACAAGATGTGTTATTTGTTGTTGCACATCCTGCTGGTGGTTAGTGTTGATTTGAGGGGCAGAAATGACTGTGTGCCACCAGCTGGTAGTACCGCTGAAAGGTTTTTGCTGTGGCTACAAGTAGTAAAGTATGCACAATATTTTTCAGCATCAGAAGTATGGCGTGTTGGCTTAAAAGTTTCCTGCTTCAGTTGTTTAATTTTTGCCTTGTTGGCTTCACCTTGATCTTTCAAAACTCAGCTGTCCTTTCTGTCCAGAAAGCTTTTCCCCTGCTGTAGTTTCATCCCAGCTCACACATTGAATACCTGAATATTGTATTACCTTTTTGTTTGTGTTATACAATTTTTTTGTCTTTTTAAGCAGGTTTTTAATGTGGTGTTGCAGAGAAATACCTCCAAATCCCCTCCCCCACACCGCCTCCCATTCTAGTTGTCTCAACCTCATAGAGATTTTTTCCTCCCCTAACCATAGCTTACTAATACTAGCTGTGCAGGCTCTACCACCATCTGCATGTCTGTGTGGTTCACACATACACACACTAACAAACGCTTAGCTCATTCCAAATGAATCTCCAGTGCTGGTTAACACGTTAAATCATGCATTAACATGGTGCTCGGAGTGCTGTCTCCACCATGGCTGTGTAACAGGAGCAGAGTGGCACTCCTTTTCACAGCTTATGGGGAGGAGAGGAACTCTGAGGGTGCGGGGGAAGAAGGAAGGATTAAGGCCAGGCCGGGTCTGGTGGTTGTGGTTTCTTTATGTGGTTACGGCGGCCTAAACTTGACCCCTGACTCCGTCTGACTGGTGGTGAATAGTCACAGGCTTGACTCAGGGGTCAAACTGCCGTCTGTGGGAATCTGTTTCTGTCTGCTGAACAACCATGGAGCCACAGTCTAAGAATCATAGGAGAAAGAATAAAATGGGATTTGGGATTATCTCCTCCACATACTTGCACAGACACACACCTGAAGGTCTGCCCTCTTTATCTCCTCTGTCCAGGCAGACTGATATGCTGTCTGAGCTGTGGGACTGTTGCAGGCTTCGAAGGGTTGTTGTTTATTTCAGTCACAAAAAAAATAACCCAGGGGTGTCACTTCCTGTTTTGGGGAGGTTTACTAGCTTCCAGTGTGGTAGTACTAACAGATACCATCATATCGACAATAACAACCACAGTATCACCCATCAAAACATCTGTCACTATGAAGGGGTGTAATGATATATCAAATTTTGCGATATCACGATAAAAACGTAGTTTGATACCATGATGGAACTGTGATGAAACGATGTTACATGGTTATTTTAGCTGCTCTCTACAATCTCTCCTCGTCAAATATAAGGTCTAATTCAACATTACCTGTGCACTGTATCACTGAAGAGTTTTTCGAGCTGAGCTGTGTGCTCAAGTCTGTCTCACCACAAGTGTTGAACAGGACTGATGAGAAAAACCTGACGTACTGGACAGCATGGAAGTTATTTCTGGGGTTGATGATGTCATATAGAGGATACGTTACTAATGTTAAATATCTCTGGAACGTTGCCTGTGAGAAACTTGGACTGCCATATCTTTAAATCCGACACCCGGTGCTTTCACACCTGCCCTGTTCGGTTCAGTTCAATCAAACTCAAGTTCATTTACCCCCTAAGTGCGGATCGTTTGTGAACACAGCAATCACACTCAGGTGCGCACCAAAACAACCAGTCCAAGACCTTCTTGAAGAGGTGGTCTCAGTCCGGTTACCAACGAACTCTGGTGCGGTTTGTGGTGAGAAGGTGTTCCGACCTGGATCTGAAGCAACTGCAGTCACATGACACATTGTTTGAGTTAAACATGAGCATGTTACAGTCCTGGAGGATTATTAATGTGCACCTCCTCCTGTACTGCCTTAATATGCACATTCAGCACATCCAATGCATCAAAACATTGTTTTCTAGTTGGAGCCGCGCCTCGTTTTCAAACTGTGTGGTTTGACTAAAATGAACAATGACAGCAATATAGTCCACGATGAGCAGCGCTAAAATCAACCTGCGTAGTTGTCCCTCCATTGTGACATTAGAAAGTGTCACATTTATCTTGCAAGTGTACTCTTCTTCAACGTTTGCTTTACTTCCTGGATTTTTCCCACGTGGAAATTCTGACCAATCAAGAGCAGCTTTCTTACACAAGGCATTTGATCTGGTCCGCTTGTAAATGCTGCCGTGAGAACAAGAACCAACTCTAGGCAATTATACAACTTTGGGACATTCTAAAATAAATATGTCTTCGTTTTTTAATGTCATGATAAATATGGTATCGTGGGCTTTTTATCGTGGTTATATCGCACCGTGACTTTTTGGTATCGTTACACCCCTGTCAGTATGGAATCATGTGGAGCTACCTGATCCATTGCTTCACTCACTCACTGACTCACTGACTCATAACCCAGCTTCACCTCCACTGAAAAACAAAACCCCAAATGAAATCCCCCTCCTGTGGGCTCCAGACAATTTTTAGACTTCCTAGGTAACATTTTCATGCCTTGTTCCTCCTCCCGTCTCCTCCACCCCTCTCACCCGCCCTCCCCTTTTACCACATCCACTTCCAGGACAGGAAATTCTTCAAAGGATTCTTTGCAAAAGTAAGTTATTGCTCTGTGTGTCTGAGTGTGTCTCTTTATTATGAGCATTATTATTATTTTCCCTCCTCTTCATGTAACACTTCACCCTTTGATCACATCTGAAGGCTGGAAGAAACAAACACTCACACACACGAGGGGGGGGGGAATCTGTCTGGAGAGAGACAAACACAATGATGCATGTGTCTTTGAGCAGGTGGGGTGGTTTAGGCTGGGGCGGGGCACCTGTGTGTGTGTGTGTGTGTGTGTGTGTGTGTGTGTGTGTGTGTGTGTGTGTGTGCGCGTGTGTGCGTGCGTGTGTGTGTGTGTTTTGTATTAACAGGCGTGCCTTCTCTCCCTTCAGCCTTCTTCCATGAATCAAGAATGGAACAATGAACAGTTTGTGTGAATGGACATTTACCTTTGTGCACACACAAATATTTTATTGTTGTTATTCTAACCAATGGGGCCACCACTGTCGACTGCATCAGAGCACCAGTTCTCATACCAACCCTCTTAATTCTTTTATTAAAATTTGGGCACAACTCCAGACTTGTGTCTTCTCCTTTGTCTCTTACCTGGTGCTTTCTCTTTATTTACAGGTGTGCTTTGTGTGTGTGTTGGAAGTTTTATGATTTGGTACCAAGGAATGGTACAAAGCTATTTTATTGGGGCACGGAGAGATGAAATGGAAAAGTTTCCTCGTTTCTTACTCGTACATGTCCCTGTTGTGTTTCATTTGCAGGCTGGGAAGAAGCCAGTGCGCGCTGTGTTGTGGGTGTCGGCAGATGGTCTTCGCGTCGTAGACGACAAAACAAAGGTAATGATAAGTCCCTTCAGCGTTCCATCACAGGCTCGGAAACACCTTGATCAGAGAGACAGAGCTGCCAGAGGAAGTACACGTGGCTTTAGTAGCTTTACAGGTGGAAGCTGCTGAGCTGCAGCAGCTGATAATGGTAGTGAGGCTGCCATAGTTCTGCTGAAGTGACCTCTTAGAGGCCCTCTTTGTAAATATGTACTCAGTGCACCTGCAGGAGTAGATATGAGAAGAGTAAACAGGAAAGGTTATATTGACACCTGCTGGAAAGTGACGGTACTACACCAGACCTGGTTTATGTGCCTTTATACACACGTTTACATTTTATAACAGTTGTAGATAGACGCAAATAGTTTAACATAAAAAATCAACGACAAAAAGAGAAAAATGAAGGCAATTTTTTTTTTAATTTGCCTTCTTTCTACTATTAGCTATTAAAGGTTTTTTTTTGTATTTTCTCTTGGCATTGATTACTATTAATAAGTTAACTTTACGAACAAGACCAGGCGGACAACCACACAAATTTCAATTCACAGAATGTTTGAATGTGAAATTGTGAGTTTTATTGTCAAGAATAAATCTGCATGTAACAGAAGGGTGTAAGATGGAGGCAGGAACAGTGTACATGGGATGCCATAACCAAGTGGCGGGCATAGTGTACAGCAGGCCTATTTAATTGGCAGCCCACGGGCCACATGCAGCCCAGAAGCAAGCTCTGAGTGGCCCGGGCAGGGATTGGTGCTGAGACCTGGTATGAAACGGCCTGGAGTACAATTAATCACGAACGTAATAATAAAAAGCTCTGACATTATCAGCTCTTTTATTGTAACCAAGTTTTCGATAGGTTGCTCACTGCTGAAAAAGTCTGGCCCATAGACATTTTAAGGTTTTACAGTCCAGCCCAATTGAATTTGCAATTGAATAGCCCTGGTGTACAGGAACATCTGCACTGAGTATAGGCTGGAGGTCCCAAGGTCACAAAGGAAGACTCCTCCTAAGGTGGTTGAGAATGATCCTGTGGGACTTCCAGATCCAGACTGACAAACTGGTGATGGCTAACCAACCGGAAGACGAAGAAGGCAGTTGTGATAGATGTAGCAATCCCGCGCGACAGCAACATCAGTACAGAGAACAAGAAACTCGAAAAATACCAAGGGCTGAAAGAGGAGCTAGAAAAGATGTGGGGAGTAAAGGCAACAGTGGTGCCAGTGGTACAGAGAGTGGCTCCAGTAGATTCCAGGTTCAATAGATACCAAGCTCTGACAAGCAAGGAAAAATGTCTAACATATTATTTATCAAAAGAAATTTTTGAGGAATTTTAGATAGACAGTCATGGGATGCCTCCACTCCAGTGACAGCCACAGCTAGAGGCATTAAGTTTTCAGGTTGTACATCTGTCCCATTCTTGTGAACGTGATATCTCAGGAACACCATGAGGGGATATTTTCAAATTTAAAGGAACTGGTGAAATTGTAGTGGGCAAAAGTCACTGTGCCCTCACAAACATGTTTTTGGCCATAACTCAAGAATTCATACACTACTTATGACAAAACTTCACACAAATGTCTGATAAAACAAATTGAGGAAGTGATGACATTTAATATCCAAAGTGGTCAGCTTCACTGTGACGTAATGTTCTGCAAAAACACTTTTCTGGCCATTAGTCAATGCCATAACTCAGGAACAGAAGGGGAGACATTTGGTCAGACGCTGAATCGGTGACACTAGTCTTGGGTGTCCATCTTGAAACTGTGCTGATTATTTAGATCATCTGTGCTGCCGGGGGAAGATGTGTGTGAAGCATCCACGTTTTAAAATATGTATCCTCTTTTGCAGCAAAATCTATATTTGAAAACGTCGTCTCCTGTGATGGTTACATTTGAATCTGGACATGGATGTAACTGTAACCTGGCCGGCTTGTAGAGCCGTACAACCACAGGGTGGCAGTTCTAGTTTGAGTGAGCCATTATTTTCAGTGTTATTTCCCTGTGGGTCAGGGTTATGGTTTGGGTTCTGGTTTGGTCAGAGAGCAGTGTCAGGTGAAGACTAGTACTTCTCCAGCTGATAGTGGTTCAATCTTACTCGAGCGCTCTTGAAGCCAGGCCTTCACTCTGAAGTACTGTTCACTGTGCAGTCATTCAGCCCACATTTTAAATTGACTCAATTGAGAGTCACTTGATTCTGACTATAGTTTTTAAGCTCACAATGATGAGGTGAAAATGTGTTTGGCAGGACCTGATTCTGGACCAGACAATAGAGAAGGTGTCGTTCTGCGCACCGGACCGTAACTTTGAGAGGGCGTTCTCCTACATCTGCAGGGACGGTACCACGCGACGCTGGATCTGCCATTGTTTTATGGCCATTAAAGACTCAGTAAGTCAAACTCAGTCTTATTAAGTCGTCTTCATTCAGAAGTTATGATCTTCAACATCATTCAGTGTTTTATGAGTCACTTAAACAATGTAGTTTATGTGAGGGTGTTTATACTATTTTAATAATGTTTTCTATATCATGTTTATGGGAGGAAAAACCTTAATTTCTATATACCAGCGCTGTGCTCAGAGGTTTGTTTAAACAAGGTTCATGGTTTTTGCGTCATCTTTCAGGGGGAGCGTCTCAGTCATGCTGTAGGTTGTGCATTTGCTGCCTGTCTGGAGCGAAAACAGAAACGGGAGAAGGAGTGTGGGGTCACAGCAACCTTTGACGCCAACAGAACCACTTTCACCCGTGAGGGCTCGTTTCGTGTTACTACGGCAACAGAGGCGGCAGAGCGGGAGGAAGTCATGAGGCAGCTACAGGATGCTAAGAACGGTCTGTATCTGTAGTCCTTGTAATTCCCTGACGTGGACATAGGTTGTGGGGTTTAGTTACACACAAGTTCAAACTTGTCTTTTGATTCAAACTTCACTTCCAGCTATGCTGTTGTCTCATTGCTTGAATGTTGCTCCTCTTTTACAGCTGAGACAGATGTGAAGACTGCTGGGAACTCAGCCACCAGCGTGACAAACTCCTCAGCACACCCGACGGGAGGCTCACCATCCCCGTCGTCCTCCCCTCCTCTCTCCGTGGCAAGCCTGGGACCCCAGGTGATACCACGCAGACACGCACCGGCTGAGGTTCTCGCCAGGCAGGGCTCCTTCAGAGGCTTCCCGGCCCTCAGTCAGAAGACTTCTCCCTTCAAACGGCAGATGTCGCTGCGCATGAACGAGCTGCCCTCCACCATGCAGCGCAAGTCTGACTTCCCCATGAAGAATACAGGTGAGATTGGGATCCTGAGCAGCTGTCCGTGTCCTCAGCTCGTTTGTTGGTATACACAACCTGATAAAAAACTTAAAGCGCAACAGTCTGTATTTGCAAGGATGAAAAGAAAATCAGGAACAAGAGTAGCACCCAGCGCCCGACCTTGTGTTTTCCATGCAGTTAAAGACGCAGCATGTGTACGGCCCCTAATTCCCAGGGCTGGTACCAGCGGTTATTCCACAGGCTAGTTAATAACATGTCGGGCAGGAAATCCAAAGTGTGGGATCATTTTGAGAAGGTGAAGGATGAACCCAAGGTGATATGTAAACTCATCTTCATTGGTCGACTACAAACATGACGTATCATCTGAAACATGGAAGTAGCTACATGCCCATTAGCCCGCAGCGTCATTAACAGGCGGCTCGCTCAGTGTGTGACGTGCACTTGGAGATAAAATATAGGCCTATATTAATGAAGGTTCATTAGTACGGTTTTGTATTTCTCTGTAATGTAGCACAGTGTTAACAATGTTACTGATACTATTCTTTCTCACACCTTCAACTCAAACCACCAAAATATATCATTTAATCATTACATTAATATCGTAAACATGCGGGTGACTAGTCGACTAATGGCCCTAAATGATGATTATTGGTCGACTAGGAAAATTCTTAGTCGGGAGCAGCCGTACCCAGAGATGAATTCTGTCCTGTCTTCTGTGTCTTTTGTATGAACCTCTGTTTACTCTCTGGTGTTTCCAGTCCCTGAGGTAGAAGGAGAAAGTGACAGCATCAGCTCGCTGTGCACTCAGATCACCTCAGCGTTCAGTGGACCCCCAGAGGATCCCTTCTCGTCAGCACCAATGCCCAAACCAGCTTCATCTCCACAGTCGCCTGTAGCACCAGGTAACACCAGATAAACCTCCTCTCAGTCCCTTAACACCTAACATGTGCTACAGGGAACTTACACTGATAACCTAGCTGTGTGTGATAGTTTGTGATTGAATCTGTGTAATGGCATGATTAAACTACAACGTTTTTAATAGATGAAGCACATACTTCTGTTTTTCCCGTGTTAACTATCATGAGGTTTTGTCCAATTATTCCACAGTGCCAGTAACAAATCGCATGCAAACAATTATAGCAGCGCTTTATAGCTTCTTTTATTTGAGTGATAATAAAAATTCAGGGACATTAGCCCAGAAAAACTAATGAATGTATTGTCAATTTTACACTTGCCAGGCAGAATTAAAAAAGGAAGCACACACTTATTATTTGGTTGTTTGCTGCAGATAACGGCCAACTTTCCTGGCCACAATCTTTGCCCACATTTGGCTGAATGTCCTGGTTATTCAGCTCTGCAGAAAATAAACAGACCTCCAGTGATGATTGTGCTGCCTGCAGTTTGAATTTCATTTTGTCATAACTGCATTTGTAGCATTTATTTTGTATGTGTGATTAACTGCACGGTCATATTGTGCATGTCTAACAAAAGATCGGTCCACGTCACGTCAGCTGACACACATGCTTGCTCGTACTAGCTTCTGTCTCTTATCTGCTGTAGTGAACGGCACAGCCCCTGCCTTCTCTGTTGCTGTTGCTGCTGCTGCTGCTGTTGCTGCTAACCCCCCAGTTCTGCCCCCCGCTCTGCCTGCCCGAGACACTAACCCCTGGGCTAAGACCCCAGCAGGTGCCCCGGCCTCAGCACAGCCAGGTAAGAAGCACCTCAGAGAGGCTAAACTGATAAGTTGGCACGTCACAGGATGCACTGAGAGTTTACTAATGAGTGTACCTTTGATGTCTACTTATCCCTGCATCATTTTTTGAAGATGGGGGTGCGATAACTGTGTGTCATTAAGTTGAACCTGTACCATCACTGTACGTTAAAAAATTAATGAGTTGTAGTCAGACTTTTTCATAGCAGTCGTTCGACGTTTTGGGAACTATGCTTTTTTACTACATTACGGAGATTTAGATGAGAAGATCGATACCGTTTATGTATCCGGTAAATGTGACGCTACAGATCTGTCCAACACCTCGGTTTTGTGTGAATTAAACAAACAAGATAGAAAAAAAAAAACAAAAAGAAATTTTCCTAAAATGTGGAACTGTTCCTTTAAACCAGCTACAGCTATAACTGGGAAGACTTCACCAGTATTTCTTTCTGTCTCAGTGATGCACTGCTTCTGTTGTTCTCACAGTTAAATGTTTGATGTGTATCCGCTGACATTGTTTTGCCTTTCTGTGTACTTTCTGCCAACAGGAAGTAACTGGTCATCTCCGACTCCAGTGATAGTGGTCCCCCCCACATCCTCCCCGCCCACGTCCACCCACAAACGCACACCATCAGAAGCAGACCGGTGGTTAGAAGAAGTCACAAAGTCTGTCCGAGGTCCTCAGCCTAATCCAATCATGGCAGCAGCCTCGCCTCCCACCCAGCCGTTCCCTGCCCCTGTACCGATGCCTGTGGCGTCCGTTCCCTCTGTTGCCCCGGTGGCCTTCATGTCCCCTCTGCCCTCCGCTGTGCCCATGTTGCCCCCTCGCCAGCCTGCCTTCCACGCTCAGGCTCCAGCCTCCTACCCGATGCCCAACGGGCTGCCGTTCCCTCAGCCCAGCGTGCCTGTGGTCGGCATCACTCCTTCGCAGATGGTGGCTAATGTGTTCGGCTCAGCCACGCAACCCCAGCCGTTCCCCGTCCCGGCCTCCACAACACCCCAGCATGATGCCCAGGCTGTCGGCAACATCAGCCCGTTCATGAAACCCCCTCAATCACACACAGTGCACCCTCCCCCCCTCCAGCCATCCAATGGTAGTGTGACCTTTAACGGGGCAGACAGCTGGGCTGCTCCATCCCAACTCGCTCCATCCTCCCCAGCCACCCAGCCGCCCCCACAGCCGCAGGAAGATGCCTTTGAGGCCCAGTGGGCAGCCTTGGAGAGCCGCTCGCGCCAGCGCACCACACCCTCCCCGACAAATCCCTTCTCTACTGAGCTGCACAAGACCTTTGAGATCCAGCTCTGAAGACTGTGTGTGAGATTAGAAAGTACTGGACAATAAAGAGGCCATTTTAGTTGGAGGAGCAGATGGATGATGACTAAAGAAGAGAGGGGAATGTCCTCCTGCCTCTCTTCATCTCGGTTTCAGTGGACAAGCTCAGCAGGACCGAAGACAGTGGAGAGCAACGGGTGAATCAACAGGGAGCAGAACTCTGCACAGCAGTGAGGGGAGGAAAAAACAAAACAGGTTGCTGTTAACAAGGGCGCAGCTCCCCAGGCATTTCATTAGCATTGTCTGTATTGTTTTGTTTGTGCTGTGCAGCGCAAGGTCGTCATTACCCTGTGGAATATCTGTACCGAGCCACTCCCAGCCCCCCTGTAAGCCCCCTGCCACCCACACAGGTGTGGCGGCTCCCATCCCCAGCTCACCTTTGCTTGGTCCAGCTCCCAGCGCTCACTGTTGACAGGACGAGATCTCCCTCCCTCACCTGGCAGAAGAACTGCAGCACTGAGAGAACTCAGCTTCCAGATGAGAAGTTCTCATTAATAACTTCCCAATCAGAAGAGTAAAGTGAGACAATGCCAAAATCTTTATTTTTATGCATTAAGTATATTTTAAATAGCTTTGGAATCTAACAGAAGAGTTGTAAGTAATCGTGCCAAAGGCACAGGCTAGCTACAATGAGACGAGTTTATGTTCGTGTATACAAGAAATGACCGTATATATTATACATAAATATATATCTATAAAGAATCTATACTGTACACACAGCTCACAGCAGTGCTAATTTTTAATGTGATGTAAAGAGATTTTGTGAAGGGACAGCTGCTTTACTTTTGTGTTATTTTTGTTCTGTTTTATTTTTGAAGAAAAATCTCTTTATTGCCGTCTGTTGCATCCTGTGATTGGATGTGAAGCATCTCACTGTAAATAGGGTATCATTGCAGCAACAATCAATGTGGACCTAGCAATGGTGGTGGTGCCCAACTGGTTGCCTCTCTTACCTGTGCTCAGTTTTTAATAGTTTAGTACACATCAGTACTTAACATTTTACTTCTTCTGTCTTCGCTGTCATTCTTTTTTTTGTGTGTGGTAATGATTTTTTTTTATTTAACACAGTAGGATGTGTCATCTCCTGTTTCTCCACTTCTTACATTAGTTTTTTTTAAAGTAGTTGATTTCTAAATTTTTATTTTGCACAAGCACTAAAGTAGATGATTTGACCTCACAGGTGACCTTGATCAACATGGGTTTAGTCAGTTGTGGTGCTGCAGTAGCCGAGAAGCTGCGTGCTGACCTGCCCTGACCTCCGTTAGCCTGCTGTGACGGTCTGACGGTCAGCAGAAAACTACAGGGAGATATAAAAAAAAAAACGGTTTCATCTCTCACTGTCTGATTTCTCTGTCATGTTTTTATTTTTTTAAATCAAACCTGTGAATATGATCTATTATCTGATCTATTTTTCCATTTTGTAATTATTTCATTACTTTATTCCACTTCGGAGAAACATTGAAGCTAAAAGATTGAATAAATTGATGGTGGTAAAGGAAAAACAGTGGTCTGTGTTCTTGAATGAATAAGGTATAGTCCATCCATCCATCCATTTTCATTGGCTTATCCAGGGCCGGGTCGTGGGGGCAGCAGGCCAGATGTCCCTCTCCCCAGCAAGACTTTCCAGCTCCTCCTGGGGGACCCCAGGCGTTCCCAGGCCAGATGAGATATGTAATCCCTCCAGCATGTAATGGGTCTGCCAGTGGGACGTGCCCGGAACACTTCCAACTTCAGCAACTATTTCTATATATTTATCGAACTAAAATGACAAACATTCACTTGTTCCAGCCTCTTAAACATTATAATTGTCTCCTTTTTTTGGTTTTATATGATTAAACATTGAATATCCTTAGGGTTTGGACTGTTTTACATTTGAAAATGTCGCCTTGGACTTTTGGTAACTTTGATGGCCATTTTTTCAATATTTATTAGCATTTCATAGACTTGAAATTAATTTAGGAATAATTTGTCAAATAATACATGATAAAAATAACGGTTAGATGCAGCCAAAGTACAAGCACAAGCATAATATCAAGGAAGATAATGAACAGCAGGGTCCAGATGTAAATTTGAATAGACTGCTAACATTATTGACATTCTCTTTGCATTAAACGATGAATATAGACAAAGCATTTCGGGTGCATTTATATTAGACCAATTTTTGACAAACGAGATCATATAGACACTGCTTTAACTTTCCCAGTGGACCCAGTTGTCCCTTGTGTGGGTGCAGAGGTGAGTCTGTTGCATTGGTGTTCTCTGTTGTAATTCCTTCCCTCCAGCAGGGGGCGCTGGCTGCAGAGTCGCGTCCCGGTGCAGCAGCGTATAAATACAGCCCGGAAGACATGGATCAGTTTAGGAAAGAGAAGCAAGAATACATGTGTGTGAAACTAGCGTTGTGTTGGTTAGAAACGTAAAGGTAAGACTCAAACTTTATTAGTACACAGAAGCATAGCGCTGCTGTTTGGTAACTGCGTTTCCGGTTTGGCATCAGGACGCATAGCTGGACGAACAGGAGAGTTAACAAGCTAGCAAGTTAACCGGCTAGCCATAGTGGCTAAGCAGGCTAACGTTGGTTTAACTTTGCTTTAACGAGAAAAGCAAACCAGAATGATGTCAAAAACTAATGTTGGTCAGTCTTGCCTTATACTAATTTCCTTATGAGATGAAAAGGTAGTTGGTGTTGTTTTACGCTGTTGTTTGACAGCTAACGGTCAAAGGCTAGCAGAAGTTGCACTGCTAATGTTAGCTAGCTGTGTAACGTTCACTCGGTGTTGCACCGTTATATGAACTGGTTTAACTCGTATGAATTAACCCGACAACTTAGCCCTGCAGCAGCCAAGTCCTCGGTGTAACCAGCGCTGCTGTCATTGTTTTGCTTTTAGCTTAACGTGTATGGCGTTGGGGAAACTGATAATTAGCAAGACAGCTAACGAAGAAGCTAACGTGACACACCTTGACCTGTGACCAGGTGTTACATTGAATTCTGTGACCTAATTAGGAATGCGAGTTATGCCACTGAATACTTTTTTTATTCAATAATTCTTTAAAACAAACTTTACTTGCACACTTGCAAACACGGTGCCCTCAGATTGTTAAGATACAACTTGACAGCTGTAGTAAGCAGAGGTGGAAGAAGTGCTCACATCTTGTACTTCAGTGAAAGTGGCTATACCACAGTGAAGAAAGTAAAAGTCCTGCATTTACATTTCGGCTTGACTAAAAGTACCAAAAGTGAAAATAATGCACAATGGCCCATCTATGAATATTATATATTTATAGATCATAATATGACTACCATACTTTATCTTGTGGGTTGCTTGTAAATTTCTCCTCAGGGATCAATAAAACTATCATTTGTTGATTTATATTTTGTATTATTCTGAATCTGTAAAGTAACTAGTAACTAAAGTTGTGAAAAGTACAATTGTTGGCTTTGAAATGGGGATGCATGATATTGGATTTTTTGCAGATATCCCATATGCCGATATTCAACAGCTCATTTGGCTTATAACTGATACCGATATAGATATATTCCTCACCTAATTTTAGTGATCATCAAGTCTCTTCTGTAGTTTTTTTTTTTTAAGATATTTTTTGGCCATTTAATGGACAGGACAGGACAGGACAGGACAGGACAGGACAGAGACAGAGACAGAGACAGAGAGAGAGAGAGAGAATGACATGCAGGAAAGGGCCACAGGCTGGATTCAAACCTGGGCCGCTGCGGCAACAGCCTTGTACATGGGGCACCTGCTCTACCACTAAGCCACCGACGCCCCAAGTCTCTTCTGTAGTTGAATGAACATCATATTATACATGCATACTTTTATTGTGATGGCCCACCAGCAGATGGAGACATGACATACAATACTTTTCAATGTATGTAAAATTCATTCATTGTGCAAAATAAGAAAAAGCATGTTGGCTGATTCTGATAGTTCATTTTAAAGCAGATACTGGCCGTTACTATTATCGTGCATCCCTGGTATCATTATAATAATGTATTTGTTGATTTATGGTTTATTATTAATCTGAATCTGCAAAGTAACTAAAGTTATCAGAAGAAGTTGAGTAAAAAGTACAAGATTTAGCTCTTAAATGCATGGAAGTAGACGTGTGAAGTAGGAGAAAATGGAAATACTCTGTCAAGTACCAAGTACAGTACATGAGTAATGTACTTAGATACTTAACACCATTGGTAGTGTGTAGATCAATTTGTAGTCTCTGGGTTTACCTGTGCACAACACGAACACCTCACCTGTCAATTGTTTTGTTTGCTTGTTTTTGCGGGATGTGTATGTGGTTTTCTTTTCCTCATGTAATTAATCCTAGGGATGGCATGCATGATAAAGTCGGCACGTCATCAGTGTTGGTATACATATCTGTTTATATCATTTGGATATATCTATCGGTTATCAGTCAAACGAGTTGTTACACGTTGGCCGAATAATCCAATATTGTGTGTCCCTAATTAATCCTCTAATCTTACATAGTCTGACAGGTCACAGCTTTGGCTGCATAGAAATCAAAGTGATCAGAGCATATCTATAAATGTACTATGTTTCATAACAGCTATCAATATTAATTGTGCAATAAAAGTATGACCTAAAAATGCCTGCAGTGGCAATACAGCCGGAAGTCAAACACTGGTATGATTAAGGTGAAGGTCTCTGAGAGTATCCAGGCCTTCCATGATAACTCCTGGATGATGATGGATTGATAAGAAATGTTTTTCATTTATTAAACAATGTAGGATTTAAAGAAGCATTCTACCCCAATATTAACACATTTTGCAGTTGGGAAATATCAAACACAAGAAAAGCATTTATAGATCCTCAGAACATAGATAAAGCTTTAATGTTACTGCAGAGAGGACGAGGAAGTTTCTTCCATCGGCTGTTCAGGTCCTGATAATTTATTGTCATACTGATCCCATATATACGTATTATTGTGTCCTAGTGACAACATTTTATTTTAAAATCTCATTTATTTAATGATAGTTTTATCGCACATTACCATGTCTATTTGTTAGATTGATTTTCTATTTTATTTATCTATTTGTTGGATTAACAGGGTTAGGCAATATCTTTTTTTTTTTTCTTTTTTTTTTGTCATACCTTCCTGATGTTTTACTGAGATATACAGTACATAACGATATTCAGGTTTAAAAATAAAACAAAAAGCATAACAGCTGAGCTACTGGTGATAGAAGTCATTGCAGAATATATGTCACTGTCTAACCTACAATGCTGTGTTTTAAAAATGCAACAAGTTTTGTTGGATCTGATAACTTATGGCCCATAGAAGAATAAATAGATAGGAAATAAGCGCCCATCTTGCTGGAGGACAGGTACAGACACATCAGTGGGCGTTGAATAAAATCATGTGGCTTATTAACTGGTTTGTATTTGGAAGAAGTCATCTAAGATAATGTAGCAGCACTCCTGCCTGATCACCCAGCAGAGACTGACCTCTGGTGGTGCACCACAGCGCCTTAACACAGCATCTCTATCAGTTTAATAAAAAGAGCAGAATCTGTATTTTTAACAGTATTAAATCAGATCTTAAGGGTTTCTAAATACCCCAGTGGTACACCATAATACCTTGATACCACCCAAGCTAGGCATCTAAGAATTTCACTACGCTATGTATTGATTTGTTTGTTTATGAATGGAGGACCTGTGGTGTGTTTCTTCCAGAGAGATGCGGTGCCTGTCCAGGTCACAGAAACAGAGCCAGGTGTATATGGGATCCCACTGACACAGGAAAGGTAAAACATCACTCACCTTTTCAACAACAGACTGTTATGGTCATGCACACCTGACCACTGACCTGGGCTTGTGTGTTTTGGCTCTAGCTTTGCACTTGTCAGCCAGCTGAGGATCACTACACGTCACCATGTCTCATCGAGGACCTTTAACCGCTGTCATAACAACAGTGCTCGGGGCGACCTTAGGAGGGCTGCTCATATGGCGAGTTTACCGAACAAAGAGGAAGAGGCTGCCTTCCGTCCAGAAGGTGGCTGATCCTGTGAAGGCTCCGTGTCCTGTGAACAAGGATTTTACAGCTGTGGAGTGCCAATACACCAAACCGCCAAATGTGCAGGAGAAGGAGTTTAAGGCAGTGGAGTGTCAGACCACACAGCAGCCCCCGCCTGTACAGATCCCGTCTTATGAACAGCTGCTGGGAGTGAAACCAGTGATGGTGAGCTCTGAGGAGGAGTGGCAGCAGCTGTGGCCCCTGATGGAAAAGGAGCTGTCAGTGTTCCCTGTGCTGGGGCTCGACTGTGAATGGGTAAAGATAAAAGGCGTAAGAAATACCTTTTGCATGTTTTTAAATACAAAGAGGAAAAATCCACCCTGAATAACTTATTGTTGTTTGATATTCTTTGCTTATTTGTGTAGGTAATTGGCCTCATATAGATGATACAAGATCATACAGACACTCTCAGCTAGGGAAGAATCAGCTCTGACAGAGTAGATATAGTCTAGATTTTGGATGTTGGTTGGTTGGACAAAACAAACAATTTGAAGTAGAGCTAAAGTGAATAGTCAATAAGGGATTAGGCAGATGTTGGAGAATTAACAGAGAGGGCGTTCCTATTGGCTGTTCTTCAAATGCAGATGTGCATGCATGTCCCTTCAGTGAAAGCCTGATTCAGTGGCGGAAAACCCTGCAGAAAAAGATGCTATTCCAGCATTGACAACAACTGCCTACACTGCAAAGCACCCCCAACAAAGGAAGACGGGCATATCAAAAAGAGTCTAAAAGACAATCTGAGAATAAACAAAATAAAACATGTTAGTATTGCAAAGTGCTTTAGAGATGGAGGGAAAACGTGCTAATAGTTTAGCCCTCTGCCAACCAGAGCCAAAGGGTCACAGCTGTGGCTTCAGGTTCACGATTATGTAGCTAACGTTAGCAAGAGCCTTGGGTCACTGTGTATCCTCCGCCTCACACCCCGCTGCTACAGACCACCTTGCTGGGAGGACAGCAGGCAGCAGCTCTGGAGACAGTGGCCGCAGTGAGCCCAAACCCCAACGCCAGGGGACCGGACAGCCCGGACTCCTGCTGCATCAGCAAACTTTCTGTTGCTGCAGTTACACAGGTTAGACATGGCACTCCGTTGGCCAAAGTCGTCTCTGTAGCTACTACCCGCTCTCTTCCCCATGGGGCAGTCTATGGCAGTGGGGAGCAAGGCAGCAGGTCTGTGATGAGGTTAGCTAGCTAATTCTTGTTTTATTTGTGGTCTGATGAACAGAGAGCGAGAAAGAGAACGGGGCAAGGAGGGGCTGAGCGAATGCGCTGCAAGCATCTCTCCAGTGAAATAAAGTGAAATGAATTGATGTGTAGGAAACATGGGTGACTCTTTAAAGCGCTTGCTTGTGCTCGTGGTCGTCTGGTGGAAGGTGTTTTCAAATTCTGCTGGGGATTTCTGCTTACCCTAACTTTACACTAATGTTAATAGTCCTACAGGGGAAATAAAAAAAAATCAATTAAAGTGGGAGTCATCCCAGTGCCTCCAGTGACAGCTACCCTAAAAAAACAGAAAACCATACACTCAAAAAGTAAAGTTGCACTGCCTGCTGCAAAAATCAAATTATAATCAACTCCTGAAATGCATTTAAGATCCAATTTGTAGAGCGGTACTAGTGTGAGATTCTCAAAAGGGTGGACTTTTCCTTTAAACACCCTCCTCCAACAGTCTCATGGTTGTGTCTGACCTGGCTGCTGCTTTGCTGCTTCCTGTTGCAGGTGTCTGTGAAGGGCCGAACCTCTGCGGTGTCCCTGCTGCAGATGGCCACATATTCAGGTCTGTGTGTCCTGGTGAGGCTGCTGGCATTTCGCAGCGGCCAGCAGCCGTTCCCTCTCAGCTTAATGGAAGTCCTCCGAGACCCACATGTTCTGAAAGTCGGCGTCGGCTGCTACGAAGACGGAAAGCGTCTGACGCGCGACTACGGTCTGTCTCTGACGTGTACAGTTGACCTGCGCTATCTTGCCTTAAGACAAAGGTACAGTTTGGTTGTTGCTGATTGATGGGCTCTTAAAAACAAGAAGACTTTGTCCTTTTGTTCATTTCATCGTTGTCACATTGATGATCCTCTTAAATTCTGTCTCCATTTTCAGGCAGGCTACAGTGAATAACGGCCTCAGTCTGAAGTCTCTGGCAGAAGATCTGTTGAATGTGTCTCTAGATAAATCCCTGGAGCTGCGCTGCAGTGACTGGGAGGCAGATCAACTGACGCTGCAGCAGGTGGTGATTCATTTTGTTATAGCGAGCCTCACATATTTTTATATCTCTTATTTTTCACATCTGCTTCAGCGAATAAATCAGCACTTTAAGATATAGTCGTATATATAGAGTCGTCAAGCTGTTTTAGATGCCCCTGATTCTACAGGACTGACAGCTGCAGTATATCTAAGCCTTGGATAGACATGATACTCTCGCTGTGTGACGAAATATTTTCTTTCATAAAAAGTCAAAGGTTACCAGCTTGTGTACTTAATTGCCAAGTGAAGTTGAAATAATTACATATTTGATAACCCTAGAGGATCATGTCATTATCTGAGAGTCCCACATTTCTAGCAGCGACACACACCTTAGTGGTGCTCCTGTGTTCCTCTAAATTTTTATTCTCATCTCTTTGCTTTAGATGACTTATGCTGCCAGAGATGCCCAAGTCTCCATCGCTCTCTTCCTTCATCTCCTCGGCCTCCACTCTGAAGCCAGTCCCGAATCTCCCAGTGGGAGCTCCTACTCTGAGTTGGCCTCCCGCTGCCAGGGTCTGGTGGACGTGCCCTTCAGGGGCCGAGGAGACGGAGAAGACAGAACTCCTGACGGAGAGAGGAGGCGGAGGACGCGGAAAACGCCCACTTATGAAAGCCCGGAGTCTGGAGATCAGCAAGTCCCAGACCCTCGAAAGAACAAGAGGAAACCGCTGGGTGTGGGTTACTCTGCCAGGTGAGGAACGACCACACGCTATCAGAGCTAAAGACAGTTAGCAGCAACAGCTACAAATTATCATCTTAAATTTACTGTTGTCTGTAAGAAGTTATGGCCCTGCAGATGGGCACAAAGGGGGCTGCAGAATAATGATTTCAGAGACCAGCTGAAGATAAAGTTTAGATTGCAGAGACTGAATACTTTTGGTACACAACCCCTCTCTGTGTGTTACAGGAAGTCTCCTCTCTATGATAACTGCTTCCTCCATGCTCCAGATGGCCAGCCTCTGTGTACCTGCGACAAGAAGAAAGCCAAATGGTACCTAGATAAAGGAATAGGAGGTACACTGGATAACTCCAATGTGTGAACATTAAAGTCAACTTTTTCCATTTCTGAAATATCTCTCAAGTTGACAGGATGTTACTCTCTTTTCTGCGTTAATACCTCTGAAGATATAACTTACAATATCTCTGTTTCTGACGCAGTGCTCCAGAGTGAAGAGCCTTTTGTAGTGAGGCTGCTGTTTGAGCCGTCAGGACGTCCCGACTCCCAACAGGACTATTATCTCACTGCAAAGGAGAATCTCTGCGTCGTCTGCGGGAAAGCTGATTCCTACATCAGGTGTGACACGTTTTACTTGCAAACACTTTCAGTATGGTGCCTTTGGAACCAACAGTACCCTTCAGACATGGTACCTAGACCTTAGTGTTTCCACTGCAAACAGACCTCTATGGGCGGGGTTGTTGTCACTCACTGCTCCGTCCAGCAAAAAGTGTATGTCACATAAAAACTAAAGTGTTGGTCAAAGTTGTCACATGAAATATTTAAGGTGTGTTGATGGATTCATGTCGTCAGCTCATGCATTGAGTAACATTACAAGTTAAAACGTTCCACCTTAAAAGTTGCCGGCAGTCGGCCCAGTGAATAAAGTTATACTAATAAAACTCTCCACAGTATGAACAGTGGTTACATGAGCCTCAAAACCAGACACAACTCAGCCCTGAGCAGAGTGACCGTCCTCTACTGACCAATCAGACTGCAGTGTTCACAGCTCCACCTTTTTAGTGCCAGATCTGTGTGCTGGGTACCCCAACAGAGGGGGGACCAAACATGGGGACTCTTTAAATGTTATACTAAGACTGATGTTTTCCAAAGGTGACTATTTAATTATGATCTTAATTGCATGACAGATCTGATTAACTCATATTTGCCTTCGTCCCGCAGGAAAAACATCGTGCCACATGAGTACAGACGGCATTTCCCCACCGAGATGAAGGACCACAACTCCCACGACATCCTGCTTCTCTGCACCAGCTGCCACGCCGCCTCAAACGTGCACGACAGCTTCCTGAAGCAGCATCTGGCTGAAGAGTTCTCTGCCCCTCAGGGCTGCGAGGAGGGAGTTCGCCTGCTGGAGGACTCGGACCGGCGGCGAGTGCGCTCGGCGGCTCGGGCTCTGCTCACCGCCAGGGAGGAACTGCCGGAGCAGCGGCGAGAGGAGCTGCAGGCTTTGATCAAGAGCTTCCTCGACATGAACGAGGAGCAGGAGCTGACGGAGGAGGTGGTGCAGCAGGCCGGCAGTTTGGAGACGAGGTGAGCTTTGACTTGTGTGATTTTAAGATTTACACTGAAACAAATAATAACATCAATATTTTCATTTATCTGTTACATGAGTTTTAAACAAATATTTTCTAACCTGAACCAGACTAACTAAACACTTAAGAAACTTTAGAGATTAAACTGGGAATAAAATCTTGTTTGTCTTAACTTAACTCTGTAAATGGGTGTGGGACAAAACTGAAATAGTCTCAAGCTCCGTTTCTTGTATTAATAGTCACAAGAAAATGAGCTACAAGTGACCGCATGGCACACAAAAGTCCTCAGTTCTAATATTCTTCATACAGTTACATTGAGGACGTTCTCTGAAGAATATTTGATTTAGCTTGAATTATGTTTTGTCATGAGGGATATGAACAGATAACAGCAGAGGGTTAGTCGCCCTTCACTTCAGACAAATAATTAAACTGGTAATAAACACAGTTCAAACATCCGTGAGGAAACAAAATGAATTGCTTGTGGCAATAAAAGCTCCACGATCATTTACTTTATGGGGCTGATTATTAACATACTGTGGTTTATTTTTCCTGGCTATTGATACAGAGAAGTATCGCATTCATTCATTCATACTGGTGCAGTGGGTAGCATTGTAGCCTCACAGCAAGAGCGTTCCTGGTTTGAACCCTGGGGTGCAGAGTTTGCATGTTCTCCCTGTGTCAGCGTGGGTGTCCTCCAGGTGCTCCAGCTTCCTCCCACAGTCCAAAGACATGCAGGTTAATTGGTGACTCTAAATTGTCCGTAGGTGTGAATGTGAGTGTGAATGGTTGTCTGTCTCTATGTGTCAGCCCTGTGATAGTCTGGTGACCTGTCCAGGGTGAACCCTGCCTCTCAGCTGGGATAGGCTCCAGCCCCCCCCACAGCCCATAACTGGATAAGCCATTACAGAAAATGAATGATTAGCTGTAAAATGTGAGTTTGCTCTGGCTGGCAGGCGGTGCTTCGTTTAGGCTCCGCTGTTGTAAACATGGTGACCGGGTCACAAACTTTTTCATTTTACACTAAAATATGCTTCTGAAAACACTTGATTCATATTTGATGAGTGCTGCCTAGTTTGACAGCACCTCACAAACAGTGACTGACATAATTGACAGCTGCTTTTGAGACTCCTCGACTCTGATTGTTTGTTTTTGGTGGGCCGTGGTAGAATCCATCAAATGCCAACAGAAGCAGTAGGAAGGCAAGGAACTTTTTTTTTTTTTTTTTTTTTTTAAGACCGCCTGTCTCGTACGTCTTTCAGAATACAGTGAATATGACAGTTGTTTTCATAAGTTACCAGCTGTAGCTTTAACTGTGGTTATTAAAGAGATGACCAACATTCTAAACCACCTCCAAATATATCTTTAAACATGTCTGTACCACATTTTTTGTTGCATGTTGTCTGACATATATGCCCACATAAATATGTCTAAGCTAAAGCTGGATGTCAATATCAGCCAAGCTCTTATTGTCATCTGTGGCGTTGCATGCAGCCTTTAAAAAGCCCTCTCAGACAGTGAGTGTGCTCCGCCCTCTGACTGCTCCTCTCTCCTCTGAAGGATCTTCAACGAGGCGTACGTGCCTCACGGTCTGAAGGTGGTGCGAGCCAGCGCCGAGCAGGGCCTGCGGGGCCTGATGGACCTGGAGCGCCGCTGGAGGCAGCACTTCCTCACCACCATGCAGCCTCGCCACCTCCCTCCTCTCTGGTCCGTCGACCACAACCACAGCAAGTTCCTCCGCAAATACGGAGAGGACCTGCCCATCAAACTCAACTGACCTTCGTGGACCACGAGCAGCTACCAAACCAGAACAGGAAACTGAATCTTCTCATCTGCCGGTTAACATGCCGGGTGGATTTGAAACTTTCCACAGCCACTCAATTTCACACGCCAAATCGCTTTTTTGTAGTGAGCGGATGACTGAACGCATCTACTAGCCGGGACCGAAATGTTACCAGCATGTTCATGTTTCCACGACGAGATTGTGAGTGAACCCACTCGATCTGCGATGGACATTTGACGACGTTCTCTGGTGACGCGTACCTGAGCGCCAGTGAGACGCTGCTAGGTTTCCACCTGCAACTTAAACAGAGACTCCACGAGTGGAACGAAAATCCAGCACTGAATCTGAAACACGAACATCATGTGATTGCATATGGACACTTTTTTAATCATGGAAAATGTATCATTATTTATGGAAAAAGTTAAAACTATTGAAATTTATAAACTGATTTTTAGAAGAAGCTGCAGCCTGCTCTTAATTCCCCCTAAATTTAGTTACCACCCTGCCCCCCCCCCCCCCCCTGCAGGTTCGCAGCTATCAGTCTGGGAATAAATGCTTTGCAGAGAGAGGTCCATTTTAACATGACCTTTAATTATTCGGCGCTCCACCCTGCTTTTGTTTCAGTCTGTTGTCTGTTTTAAGTCAATAGATGAAAGTTTCTGAGAAGCATCTTGAAATCGGACTTCATCTTTGCTCCTTTAAAGACGAGTTTGGCCTTGAGGTGCCTGAATGTGCTCCATCTCAGTTTTCTGCAGGGGGAGACGAATGCTAAACGCAGTGAAGTTGGCTCATTTAGTTGATCATTTAAACGCCTGATGTTTACGTCCTGCTGCCGATGCTCCTGATGGTTGGGACACCCTCCTGGCTCGTGTTTTAATGTGCCTCTTAATCCCCACACCTGACCGGAGCCTCGTCGCAGTGTCAGGACGCGACCTCGTCTCAGTTTACAGCGACGTCTTTACACAGAATCCAAACTGCACAGTGAAGAAAAGGTGCCAACTCTAATGTGATTTAGAAAATTACCTTAAAACTAAACCCCCCCACCCCCCACCCCCGCCCTTCTTTTGCGAGGCAGATTAATTATTGCGAGCGTGATGGATTTATTTACAATACAGCTGCTTTGTCTTTATTCATATTTTCCTGGATGTAAGCCCTGAAGCTGTTTTTGTTTTCCTGAATTGTGAATGATTCAAAAAAATAAAGTCTTGTTTGTATTAATCTTCTGTGACTTGTTTTGGTGAGCACACATCTTCACAGTTAAAAACACACGACCACGTTCACTGTTTGTTTGTTTTTTTATTTCTTACAAAATCACAGTTTAATAAATAGTCTGTAAAAATGAGTACAAAAGCGGTTTTCTTAACATTTCATATATGAATCACTCGTGACTTTCAGGTCAAAGGAGTCTTTAGTTGGATTTTTTTTGTCAGGAATGACATTTTCTTTTTTTTACAATCTAGTTTTGCTGAATTAAGGCCTCTTGATTTTGGCATCAGAACAATCTGTCAGTCAAATGTTTTGTATCTGAATTAGTGTAGAGTTATGAGCTCCCCTGGTTTCACAGTTCAGTCATAAAATAAATAAATTAAAAAATACACATTTACAAATAAATACCAAAATGGCTCAACATGCAGATGTCATCCCTTTGTCCTAAGATGCTGACGAAACTAAACACATTTCTAATGGTCAGTGTTTGACACTGCAGACATGATGCAACAGTAACAATGGCACATGAGGCTGCTTCATCGAAGGGGATTCCATCAACGGGAGAAATTATTCTTCCTTCATCTCCTTCAGTCCTTTGAAAGTATGAAAGAGGATAAATGCGGGCAAACGATGGGAAATGATTCCTGAAAAATAAACATTTTGGTGGAATTCCCCTTTTAAGAAGTTCAGGTGACAAGGAGTGCAATCCTGTGTTGTGAAAGACACTCTGACATCTTTACTGCATTACAGTGAAACCTCTGAGGGCGGACACACACCTGAAGATTAAAGTCGGTTAAAGGAATAGACAGTTTGGGAAACATGCTAACTCACACTGGTGTTAGTTACTAAGACTGCTAGAGCTCTCATGTCCGTTTGTCCCGCATGAAGCTAACGGTACTGCCAGTGGTTAGCTGGTTAGCTTAGCATAGAGACAGGAGGCAGCCAGAACACCACTGTTGACAGGTAACAAAATCCCGCTGCCATTTAACTCATTTACAAGTTACGTCCCATTTATTTAATCCAGACTGTGTAAAAGAAGTGGACATGGCAACCATGACATCACCCATTGGTTCGTAAGCTACCGTTTTGAAGCTATCACTCAATTGAATGGCGTTAGTAGCCACATATGAGTCAGAAGGATCCTGCTACAGCTACTAGTAGGCTCATAATGCCATTATCAGCCCATTAAATGGCCGTGTTTATTGTCAGGCAGCATCTAGTTGTCAAGGTAATGTTGATGGAAGCAATGTATGGTAGTTAACGACGAGATAAATAACTTGTGCCATAAATTACACATTTATCCATCTAAAAGATAATTTTGCAAGTCAAGGAACTCGCAGTTTGTCATGGTACCATATATTTTTGTGTGAAACGGCAAACGACATTTCTCGTCACGCACAACATACATTCCTAGGGTCTCATTTATAAAACAATACCTAGGATCTACAGTTTCTACAATCAGGCTTCCACCTCATCAACTACATCACTAATTTCCAGTCTCTAAAATGTTCGTAAGCATGGGTGAAAATTGCTCCCATCAAATCCGTTTTTATAGATCACAACTTTTGCATGGGAAGTGGCGCACGCCTCTTTCAGGCCTTGTTTTGTGAGCAATTTTTATAAATGATACCCCTGGCTTTGTATCACCTAGGAAGTGAAAGAATATGCAAAACCCATATGAAAAACAAAGGCATTATAGCGTCAGCAAGAGACAAAGTTATGGCCTCACTTACAGGACTTCTGTAGTCTCTAATTACGTTTTTTTACAATCTTATACTGAAGCAGTTTTACGACAAACTGACTTTTTCTACTTGCAAATTATCTTTTCATCTTGGGTGGAAAATATCATACCTGTAATTCATGGCACAATTTAAACAGGATCAAAAAGAAAAAACAAGTCTCTCGCCATTAACTAGCGTACATATTTTTTTAGAAATGAGGTCCCACATTGGTCCATTGGGCATTTTCCTCTCTATAGCGAGATACAGGTTTGTTACCCTACTTTAGAAAAGTATTTATTTATACCCAAACCCTGATCTGTTTTTCTAACCCTTACCACATTGTTTGAGCACCTAAATCTAACAAAAGTGAAACCTAATGAAACTGCTCCTAATGGCAACTGATACTGGCCATTTAATGGGCTGATAACAGTGTTACAAAGCTACTAGTAGCTTCAGTAGGACATTCAAAATGGGTGCAGTGTTTGAAGCCTCGAGTTTGACATTTTGGCCGTCACCATCTTGTCTTTTATTGGAGCTAGAAGTGACCATATTTGGATGATTGGGTGTAGCTATGGAGGATACACATTGCTATGCCTCTATCGTGACTGACAGGTCGCCCTGATGGCAACTTGTCAATCACAAAGGAGCACAGCTGTTTTTTTTTTCTACATGGGACTATAATTTACTGAATAACATCATGTTGTAATGAAGAAGAAAGAAGAGAAGCTAGTGATTGAGACCATAAACACGCGAGGGAATGGTTTACTGAGGTAAAAAATCAAGTGAAAAACGGTCATTTTCTCATTGACTTCTACAGAATAAGACTTTCTGCAACCATTGGAGTCGCCTCCTGCTGGTCAATAGAAATAATGCAGGTTAAAGGCACTTCCACATTAGCTTCACTTTCAAGAACCGGGGGCTACGTCCACTTCTTTGACACAGTCTATAATCCATACAATAAACAAAGTATGCACTATTTACTGAAATGTTGTGGTCGCCATGCTGTTGCTAGGCAACAACTGATAAAAAAAAAAAAAAATAGTTTGAAATATAATTCGCTGTAACACTACATCATGTTGTAGCCATGTTTGGACAGAGCTAGGCTAGCGGTTTCCCCATGTTTCCAGTCTTTATGCTAAGCTAAGCTAAGCGAACTAGCTCCTAGCTTTGTGTTAAGCATGCAGACATGAGAGCGGCATCAAAGTGTATTCCCCAAAATATCAAACTAGTGTTTTATGAATCTTCCAGTGTGTGCCCACCCTGTACTACTGCAGAGGATTTCAACACTAAATTACTGCATATTATAACTCCTTTTGTTCATTCCAACAAAAGACAATTTTACATATTAAAAAAAAAAAAAAACATGACAATGCAATTCAAAGAAATGAGAAGGCCTGTTTGATTTAGCCCCAAATCTCTGGAAGTTTTTTTTTTTTTTCTTTCTTTCTTTTCGAAGGGACGAGTTACTTTCACATTTCAGAACACCAGATGTTACAGTATTTAAAACACCACATTAATGATCTTTTCTCTGCAGATTCCATTTCCTTAAAGGTACACTGAATTTACAATAAGGCATATTCTAAACGTTTTCCCAATTCGCAGGTCAAACCTCGACCACTAACTGCATCTTCAAGAGCTAAAATTTGAAGCACATTTTTCAATTTATATTACAAAAATCAAAGACATTTTGCAGCTGTAACATTTTGACCCTTAAGGTAAAATCCATCTACAAAGAACATTTTGCACGAGTTTCATGAGGGAGAGTCGTACGACCGATACAGATGATCTCAACTCTCTTGTGTATTTTCATATGAACAGATTTCACATCTTCACACAGACCGATAAGATTGTCACATTAACATAAGATGCTGCTAAAATCATATTGCTCCACGATGGCTGCATGAAAATAATAAATCTTCGGCTTAGTACAGCGGGCTTCAAACCAAGACGTTAATAAATAAATAAAGAGAGTTTTAAATGTGAACATGTGATGATTTCTCTAGCTTTTTGGTCAAAGGCTGTTTGATGATGCAGAGAGGCTGTACAGTGTCTGTCGTGGAAAACAACTGCAGATTTGGTGTTTTTATTTCTCAAACTGGATGTTTGTGTGAACGTTTATGCCATTAAGTGACCCTCAGACACAGATTCTACACTACACGGGCTTCGATGAGAAAACGATCATCCCTCATTCCTGATAAACGATCGTCCCGACGCTAAGCAAGACAGGCAAAGATCTCCTCCTCCTCGCTGCACCACCACTGCTCCTAACAACCCAAACTCATTATTGCTTGCATGTTAATACATAAAGTATGAGAAACCATTCTCGTCTCTGAAAACTAGAAATATTTCACAGTCAGACTCCAGCGTGAATGACAAGGGTCCAAACTTAAAGACAACAGAAAAAGCACAACTCTGCCTGTTTCTTTTTTTTTTTTCTCTCTGTGTTCCTCTCTGGTTTCTTTCTGCTTTAACAAGGACAGACTCCAGTTTGTGGGAAGAGACAACATGGACGTTTGCTGGTGTATTCAGGATGTAGCAAGTCACAAATTCTTTGGAGTTTCATTCGATAAGCCGAGATGATGGAGCCTGCGGGGCTTCTCGTGTACTGTCCCGTCGCAGGATGCAATGTTTTCACACACTCTCTTTAGATCCAAATAAAGACGCACACACACACACTTGTCACACACGCGCACTCGCACATACACACGCTGCCTTTCTCAATGCAAAACACAATTGGCACAGATTATCAAAATAAATACCCTGGAAGCTTGGCACTATGCAAAAGAAACTTCACATTTTTTTTTGAAAGAAATCTTATAAAAAACTATTGAATAATCTCAGTCTACTCCACGTTTTCGTTTATCCTCACTATTACTTATATACTATATGCTGATGAAGGTTACACCAGTGTCGTAAACCTCTGAATGACTTAACTACCACTGAAACAATATAGCTCCTATTCAAATAGATTTTTTTTTCCACAAACGTACATCAAAATGAAGTATCTAACATCTATCGGACTATAGATAGTGCTGTTGTCTGGTATGCATCTCTTTATAGTGCCTCTTAATTTTTTTCCTGCTCCCTCTTCTTTCAAACAATCAGTTCCTTAAACGTAATCTCTGAAACCCAGAAACAAAATCTCTGTAAGTTCTGGGAACAGATAAGAAGTCATCTTCCTTTGTGTTATCCCACCTCAGACAGATGTTTCTGCATCTGTGTGGATGTCTGTTGGTGCAGATTACCTCACAGGTGTCCCTCCAGGATGCTGGTGACAGCCTGGTCCAGTGAAGGGCCTGACGTGGCCCTGGTCGGGGCTGCAGAGGGGCCCTGCAGGCGCTGAAGCTCCAGGATGCTGTCGATGGCACTCTGTAGATGTTCACTGAGCATGTTGTCCTCTTGGAGGGGGGGAGGCGGCGGGCTGAACCGCTGCTCCGGCCGGGATGATGCATCCAACCTGTAGCATTTCAGTTTCGGGGCACTGACATCTCTGGGAGGCAACTCGAAGCATCCAACCTGTGGCTCTGGCATAGAAAGAGGGTTTGGGGCTTTTATTTTGGAAATGGGTGCTGTCTGTGGGACCTCCTCTGCGGTGTTACAAGGCAGAGCTCCGTTGGAGATCTCCTCATCACGCTGAGGACACTGGGGTGCTCCGTTGGGTGCCTGAGAGTGGCGTTCATTCACAGCTCCGCCGCCGTTGGTCAGCTGCCCCATGTGGTCCCTCTTGAGTCCAGGGTCGCAGGCCGAGTTGTGGACAACCTTACGGGAGCCGGACTCCTGCTTGATGGTGAGCCTGAGAGCCCCGCGGGAGCTGGAGCGGTATGTCTTCAGTCCCGGGGGCCGGTCGGACAGTCTGGTCCAGGCTGGTGGGGAGGAGGGGCTGCCGGAGGAGCACAGCTGGGAGGGGCCGGAGGAGTGGGCACCGTGGGGGGAAGACGCTGATGTAGCCAAGGCCGTCATGAATGATTCTGGAGTCGAGAGAAAAGAGCAGAAGATTGAACAACAAGCTGTCATCATGCAAACAGCTTTAAAGGGTCAGTTCACCCAAATGACCCAAATCATCTCATACAGCTATGCAGCTAATTTTGGTTTCAGTTGCTTTGGTTTTTTGATATTATTCAAAATCTCAGATGTCAGGCTGAGTTACAGAAAAATGAGTTTAAAAAGACTCAGACAGAAGATATTTCCAAGAATATATAGTACCTGAGCGATTTCACTACTTGAAAAATCTTTTATTCAAGGCTGAAGCTACTTAAGGGAACATTTAAGGGGTATTTGGGGAAGATAAAGGCTTAATTCTAAATCTCCTCAAACCTATTACCCTCTTTATCCTGCTGAGGAGGATTAACTTTCCTCTATATGTCAGGTGCTGTTCTTGTAGCTTTCTGATGTCAAATCCTGTGAATCTTTGCAATAAATATCTCTTCATGTGCCTTATTAAAGGGATAGTTCTATCTTTTTAGGTTAGGTTGTATGATTGACTTATCCATAGTCATTTTATTACCTATGGAAGATGTTGGTCGGTACCCACCCAGTTTGGAGAGGCAGGCTGAGCAAAGAAGTCAACACGTCCCTCTCCCCAGCTCCTCCTGGGGGACCCTGAGACGTTCCCAGGCCAGATGAGATATGTAATCCCTCCAGTGTGTTCTGGGTCTGCACCAGGGCCTCCTACCAGTGGGATGTGCCCAGAACACCTCTAACAGGAGGCGCCCAGGAGGATCCTGATCAGATGCCTGAACCACCTCAACTGACTCCTTTCAATGCGAAGAAGCAGCGGCTCTACTCCGAGCTCCCTCTGGATGTCCGAACTCCTCACCCCATCTCTAAGGCTGAGCCCAGCCACCCCACAGAGGAAACAGCTGCTTGTATCTGCGACCTCATTCTTTTGGTCGCAACCCAAAGCTCATGACCATAGGTGAGGGTTGGGACGTAGACGGACCAGTAAATCGAAAGCTTTGCCTTCTGGCTCAGCTCCCTCTTTATCATCACAGCCCAGCGCAATACTAGCATCACTGCTGATGTCGCATCAACCCGCTTATTTATCTCACACTCCATTTTACCCTCACTCATGAACAAGACCCTGAGATACTTGAACTCCTTCGTTTGGGGCAATAACACTCTCTCAACCCAGGTAAAATTATTGGATTTCTTAAAAGCAAAAGCAATAGAACAGCTTTAGTTACCTATCAGAAAGGGCTGTCTGCGAGCGAGGTAAAGCTGTTTCTTTTTGCGTGTATAAAATATGTAGTATATCGCTTAGCTTCTGTGGTGGTACTTCTGTCTGCTCCTCCAAACTGGGGCCATGCAGACAGACATCTACTTCATGCAACACACAGACTGTGGATAAGTACCTCATCCCAACCCCACTTCAAAAGATCCAAACAATCCCTTAAAGGTGACCACGGAGCATCTGTTTGGGACTATGGATGAAAAACACGTTTGCATTAACGTGCGCTTCACATTAAATAAATAAACGTAAGGGTTTTTGTTTTAGCTAAAGTTAACTATCACTTGTGAGTTGTATCATTTTTGTATTATTATTCCTTCAGAAGTCCAACAGCAGCCGAGCCTGACATTTAAGACTTTTCAAGTGCTTCCTTCCCCCTTTCCCAACTTTTTTAATTAACATAACAACCCTGCTTTAATTTGCTCTTAACCTCTCACATGTAATTTTCTCGTCATCACGCCGAGTCTTTCTCAGCACGACCCTGCTCCACATTTACACAGCTTAATTACACATTCACACCTGGGAGCTGCTCTGGAGCAAATATGGAGGTTAAGTGCCGCGCTCCAAGGCACGGATAAATTAGTTTATGAGAATAAATTGGGAAGTGTCACTGATTCACTTTTCCCGTCCATATTTTCTGTCTCAGTCTTGGGATTTGAATCGTTCTCAGCCAAGAAAAATAACACATTTACGTAGGTGTGTAATAAGGTAGATGGTGATGATGGTTGGCACTGACCTGGGTCTCTGCGGACTCTCCGTCTGTCCTCCGCTAAAGCGCATCGCTCAGCCTGGAGGAAGAGACGCTCCAGCATCACCATCTCTGCTGACGGACTCTCCTGCTGTGGAAACCAGTTCATACTCCGTCAGACACACAAAGCATCATCTGTCTGCTCCAGGACTGGGAAAACAACTCTGTGGGATCTTTGATTTGGTGCATTTAATTTTCTCACTGCCCCGTGATAATGACTCAGCCCACATAAAAACAATTACAAACCAAAGATGGCCGGTCTCAGAAGGAGCTCACTTACTCAACAGTTACTGACGCAGTGTGTTGAATCTTACCTGGGCTTCTCTAACTAGTAGCTGCCTGTATTTGTTGACCATGTCCTTGGTGCGTTTCAACAGGAAACCAGACACAGTGTCAAACTCCTGGTCCACTGTGAGCACAGAAACATTATCAGAGTGAGATCAGCTGTTGACAAAAAGATTGTGGGACCTGAAGAACTTACAGAGTCATCAACAGACATCAAGTATGTACCAAGTTCTACACCGCTGTTTACCTTACACCAGTTTGTATTGTTGGAGGATGTGGAGCTGGACTGATCGGTCAAGTAAGGTTTTTCCCTGGACTCTGACCAGGGAAATACCAGTACCAATGCCAGTACTCTTAAAGTGATGCCAATACCAATAGAGTCGTTAATTCAATACCAGTGGAGTGGTGTGTATACTTCTAAATGTTTTGGTGGCATCTCTGCGGTAGACGTTGAATTGACCATTCGAGGAGAAGAGTAGCTCTGCAGATGGGAGCAACAGAAAGTGTGGTGATCCTGCAAGGAGTTGAGATGGTCTAGGATCAGACCCCACTACATGCAGGTCAAAGGCAGGTATCGTTTGACTGGAGATGTTTCAGTACTGCTTGGTACTGGGTTATTTAGCTCGATACCTTAAAGGTATTTAGTATCGATACACAGCCTTACTTGTCACCATCTACACTGCTGAGGTCAGGCCATGTCTGGAGAATGACAGTGTCCTTCTGGAGAGGATGGGTCCTCAGTGTCATCTCTTAAGAGTGCACCCCTCCACTTCAACTCCTATCCCTTTAGAGCAGGAGGGAACAGGCAGCCACTCAGCTAGTCAAAGAGATGACACATCTACACCATCATTTGCTCCCACAGACAGCACAAACAGACAGCTTCGGAGCAGCAACAAGCTCACACGTCCAGTGCAGAACAAACAGGCTGAAAGCAGAAACCTGTCTGCTGCAGTCAGACTTTATAGAGCTGAATGGCACAAAGATGGATAGCTGAACATTTGGGATTTGTTCTGTTTGTTATATTGTGGTTTTTTTTCTTTTTTAGTGTGCTTGTGTTGTATATTTGTTGTGTTATGGCATTTTAAAATGTATGCCTCTTCAGAAAAATACACCGCCACACACTTCCAGTAGGTCATAATTGATGACTGAGTGGAATTACTTCTTAACACTGTGTTTTAGAATAATTCTTTATTATATTAGAGCTCACTAACCTAAATTGAAGTCATCCTGAGTGGGCAGGTGACCGGCGCAGGTGTGGTACGGCAGCAGGCGCCTAACAGCGTCCTTCAGTGTGGAAAAGGCCGGGCCGGTGAAGGGGGTCTGAACCGCTGCGTGGTCCAAACAGATCTGCTGCTGGAACCTGAAGGACACGACGACAACTGTGTTAACCCAAGCTGCTGCAGACTGGTAAGGTAATAAAACACGGCGTTGTACTTTTTAATATTTACTCTCTCGTACTGAGTGATGTAATGTAACAGTTATTCAGTACATACAAAAATTAAATACATAAAATAAGCTGATGTCAGTCTGAGAGTGAACTTTAGTGACATTTTCTATTTCATGGTTTCATCCGACATCACAGAACTTCTTACCTGTGCCTGCGCATTGCTGGTGTGAGCCTCTCCTCTCTCTGCTGCTCCAGAGGACCTGCCAGCTGGCAGCCAGAAAACATTTTGGATGAGATCAAAGGACGGAGACAGGGGAGCACTTTCAGGTCATTAATAATAAGTTTGCCGCATTTAACAAATAATCATTTCAAAGCTTCCTGTCTCTGTTTCAAGACCGGAGCCAATTCATTTTCACCCAGAGGGGAACTTATTTAAATCATTACAGAAATTTAAATAACCCGAAAATAAATTACATAGATTATATAATATAATTAGAGTTGAAATGATTAATCAAACAGTTAGTGGTTTGACAGCAGGGCTGCATAGTATGCATAAAAAAATCATGTTGTGATTATTTTGACAGAGATTTCAATTGCGATATAGTGTTTTCACTGAAAAAATATATTTATAAAAATCAGATGATGTGATTTTTCTTGGGTCTGTACCAAACATGTTCCCTTATGTTTGGGATATGATTTCTAGGTCAGGGCCTTTCTGTAGCACCACAGTGCTTCATTTATTGTACTGGTAACTTGTGACACATTTCACCTTTATCAAAAAACTCCTGCAATGTGGATATTGCACTTGGTCATATTGCAAATTCGAAAAATATTTTGATAAATTGTGCAGCTCTAGTCGGGCAACTTTTTTGATAATCGTCATATTTTTTAGGGGTAAAAATAGCCCAAAGTGTTCAGGTTTCATCTTCCAATAATAGAATATTTGCTGGGTTTCTCAATTGTCAATAATAGTGAACTTAATATCTTTGGGTTTTAAACTTTTGGTCAGATGAAACGAGACACTAAAATATGTCAGCTTGGGCTTTGGGAAGTTGTGATGGACAATTTTCTGACATTTTCTTGACCGAATGATTTATCATTTGATCAAAAAAAATAACTGACAGATTAATTGACAATGAAAATAACCTTTAGCTGCAGCCCTTAAGATAATATATAAGATAATTTGTCTTTATATGCAACATATTTTACATTCGGTTATGTTTGGATTAAATTTAAGTATTTGGGATTTTTCCAACATCAACATAAAACAATAACCATCAAAACCTTTAATGTATAGGCATTTCTGTACAGTATAAAGCACTAAAAAACATACTTTACACTGATCTTCCTTTGCAGTTTTCCACATTATTTTTCGGATGTATTAATTTTAAGGCAAAACGTTCTGACAAATACATGTTTGGTATTTTGATATCTACTTGCAAGAAAGCCCTCACAAGGTGCTGGTTGCTTCCTGAACACCCCACATTAGGGGAGTAGATAGATACCATAAATTATATTCATGTTATGGAAAAGATTGTTTTTCTCTTCATCTTTAGAAACATGTGTTTTAAAAAAAGAAATACGTAACACCCTTATGGCCTGATTTTGTGTAGGTATCGTACAAAACACCAATTGACTGTTTTCTGTTTTGTTTTGTTTCCTCAAGTCTCCGTGACATATATTTCATGGTGCTTATATGTACACTTAATTTCTCCCAAAATGTACAAAGTTCTTAAATTTTGAAGAAATCTGAACAGCAGGGGAAATTATTGTGTTTATTAGGATTTACAGTATCTCACATAAGTGAGTACACCCCTCCCATTTTTGCAAATATTTCATTATATCTTTTCATGGGACAACACTATAGAAATAATACTTTGATATAACTTAAAGTAGTCAGTGTACAGCTTGTATAGTAGTATAGATTTACCTTCCTCTGAAAATTACTCAAAACACAGCCATCAGCATCTAAACAGCTGGCAACATAAGTGAGTACACCCCACAGTGAACATGTCCAAATTGTGCCTAAAGTGTCAATATTTTGTGTGCCAGCCATTATTATCTAGCACTGCCTTAACCCTTTGGGCATGGAATTCACCAGAGCTCACAGGTTGCTTCAGGAATCCTGTCCCACTCCTCCATGATGACATCATGGAGCAGATGGATGTGAAGACACCTTGTGCTCCTCCACCTTCAGCTTGAGGATGGCCCACAGGTGCACAGGTGAGTTTAGGGCTGGATACATACTTGGCCAGTCCATCACCTTCACCTTCAGCTTCCTCAGCAAGGCAGTTGTCATCTTCTAGGTGTGTTTTGGGTCATTATCATGTTGGAAAACTGTATTGCGGCTCAGTTTCTGAAGAGGAGCGATCATACTCTGCTTGGAATTCATGTTTCCCTAAATGAACTGACAACCGCCTTGCTGAGGAAGCTGAAGGTGAAGGTGATGGACTGGCCAAGTATGTATCCAGCCCTAAACTCACCTGTGCACCTGTGGGCCATCCTCAAGCTGAAGGTGGAGGAGCACAAGGTGTCTTCACATCCATCTGCTCCATGATGTCATCATGGAGGAGTGGGAGAGGATTCCTGAAGCAACCTGTGAGCTCTGGTGAATTCCATGCCCAAAGGGTTAAGGCAGTGCTAGATAATAATGGATGGCACACAAAATATTGACACTTTAGGCACAATTTGGACATGTTCACTGTGGGGTGTACTCACTTATGTTGCCAGCTGTTTAGATGTTGATGGCTGTGTTTTGAGTAATTTTCAGAGGAAGGTAAATCTATGCTACTATACAAGCTGTACACTGACTACTTTAAGTTATATCAAAGTGTCATTTCTATAGTGTTGTCCCATGACAAGATATAATGAAATATTTGCAAAAATGGGAGGGGTGTACTCACTTATGTGAGATGCTGTATGATGACTTGGTATGATTTTCGTAAACTGCTGTCAGAAAAAAAAAAATTCTAATCACATTTTTGACATCATAACATCATAACACACCAAACCAAGATCAAAGAACTAGTGGTGACTGACTGACTGTTGCATCTCCTCACGCACCATGTCTCGGCCAAGAAGTTACACTTCAGACAACAGCCAACTAGCACCTACGTTTTGCGCTTGTGTGAGAGGAATTAACTCTCCACACCAGCAGGTGAGAGATATCTGTATTCGTGCCTTGAAAAGGGAAACCAGAAGACCGAAAGGACAGATTCAAGTCGCTAGTTAGCACATTTACAACATGACTCGGTGTTGAAAGAACAAATTAAGTTTACCGTGCACTAGTGAACAATAACACAAACAGTTACAAACTGTTTCTGCCAAAGAGCTCAATGGCTAAAAAAGAAAATACCTGATATATCAAGTTTGTTTTAATTTCGCCTTCTTGACTTAAAATGCTTGCTTTCCTCACATCCGTTTCTCGTCTTGTTCACTGAGCTGAACTGCCAATCAGAATGATTTCATCCACTGACGCCAATTCTACATGCTGACAAGACAACAAGGGCCGACAGATGCTCACTGACAACTGAAAATTGACCAATGGCTGACCATCAGTTTGGTGTGGAAATAGAAGTAGCTGTCTCTCACCTTGGTGCTGGTTTGCTGACTCGTCTGGATGGGGGCACACTCTCTGGGGGCCGGGGGCCCATGAGCCTGGACACCCTGGGCTGCAGGAGAGGGTGGATGGACATCGAGAGTAAACGGTTTACTCTCCACGACCAAGGCAGCTGTTGGCTCTGCAATGGAGGACATGATGACAATGATGACAGAGGCGATGGCGATGATGATGATTGTATGGCAGATCATAATAATGATGATGGTTAGAGCGAGTCGCTCTGTGTCATATTCTAAATGAAACTCACTGTTTTGTGTGTGCTGTTGGACAGCGGAGTCGTCTCCTCCTTTGGAGAGACTAGCAGACGCAGCCGTGGGATCAGGCTGCTGCTGAGGCACCGAGACACGCAGAGGGGGGGGACTGCTGTGGACTGACGGATTGACCGAGGACTGAGGCTGGGAGACAGACGACTGCTGGACCTGGACCTGGACCTGGAGCTGGACCGGAGGCTGGGAGACAGATGACTGGATCTGCACCTGGTTCTGGGCGAATAAGGCCTGTGAGACCTGGAGCTGATGAGGAACCTGGTACTGGACTTGGGGCTCAATGCGAGGCTGGGGGGCTGTGATCTGAGGGACCGAACTCTCGGGACCAGGCAGAGTGATTTGAGGGGAGAAACTCGTCGGAGCTGGTCTCTCTGAGTCCTGAACGGGAGGGGAGGAGCAGATCAGTGGTGTGTCCTCTGGGTTTGAGTGAAGTGGAGAGGCCTCGACACACTGGTCAGACATCACAGTGTGGGCGTCCTGACCGGAGACTGTGTGGGTCTGTGGCTGGGTCTCTCTTTCATTGGCCACCGGGGACGCCAGCGACTCCATCGGCACTACCGGCAGCGCTCCAACCAACAGTTCAGATGTGATAGGAGAACTAAGTGCTTGCTGTGGTAGAAATAAGATGGAAAACCTGCAGTTAGATAAATCTTTTTAGATTGAATTTGAAGCTCATAGTTCCATGGCGCATGAAACCTCATCACTGAGCACTGTAACCAACATATAAACGTAAACCAGCACAAGACATTCATCACTGAGTCAGGAGGAATCTGTTGCAGCTCTGACCTGTTGCAGATGTTGCATAAAGGCCTCGTTCTGACTCATCGACTGCGTCACCTCCTCCATTACTTGGGTCATGTCTGCTGGGGGCATCAAAAGTTTAGGGATCTCCACAGCTGGATCGGGGGCCAGAGGAGGTTCAGGGGGAGGCTGCAGGACTGTGACTACAGGAGGAGAGGAGGACTGCAGCCCTGCAGAGGTGGGCTGCACCGAGACGTGCTGGAGGACATGTCCGTAGGGCTGCAGCAGGAGAAAATAAAGACATCAGAGCTGGTTATTAAAGCTGAATTTAACTGCAAAATACCTATTTTAACATTACAGTGTGGGCTGTGTCTCCAGTTTGGAGAAGCAGACTGGACTACTGCCACAGAAGCTAAGCAATGTACTGCTGTGGACAGTTCACATTGTGTCAGCCCCCTGTTTCATCAGGGCCAGCTTTGTGTGTGTTTCCCCTGGTCTGTCTGTCTGTTCGCTGTGTCTTGCAGGTCCTGGTGGGCGGAGCTAAGTGGCAACAGGGAGCACCTGGCCAGTCTCCCAGTGGCAGCTTACTTGAGCCTGGCTGTGCAATCAGTTGGCTCTCTTCCCCTCATCTGGCACCACGCTCATTTACACACCTCATAACTTAACTACGTTTTTTACAATTATGTTCTGTAAATAAAAAATTGGTGCACTTTTTAGTTGATACCGTGTGTGTCTCCCATTTTTGTCATGGCCTATGAGCCAGGTCATGACTAATTAGGGGCTCGCCCAGGCCAGTGCGCAAGAGGTAAGTCACTGACTTGGCTTAATGAATGAATGAGCTTGTGGGGTGTGATGAAGTGTTTGTTTAAGAGCACAATCCATGACAGGTAAAGCGTTGGTACCCCTTTGGTTCATCGGGTTAGTTTCTTTTCCTTATAGTGTTGCAGTGAACAAGGGTGGAGCAATTATTGCTCAGAAGCACACCATAGTACTGGGGGGTTGCCAAATGTTTGGTCACCTTTTCCACAATACTGGTATTCAGTGCATAAGCACCCATCATTGGCACTGCATGAAGACTAGGGATGAGTTTCGTGTGAGTTAGATTTGGACAGATAGATTACATGGGGGGATTCACACTCTTCTTTTTGTGGGTTGATTGGACCCTTAGCGCACGAGGTTGGCACTTGCTTTGACCCACGGGTTTATGGGTTACTCTATATTTAGAATATTTTAACCACTTTGCCTTTCCGTCACATAGCTCTTTCAGACAGGGACCTAAAGCTATCATAGCAATCTATGCTCTCTTCAAAGCCACACTCAATTGACAAAAACAGTGATTTTACCTCGCAGAACACAGGAGTTCTGGTCTTCCACTGCCACAGTCAGTTACTTTGTGTTATTTTGTGACTTTGGTGAATCTGAACTAACCCTTTAAAACCCTTAAGTCCCATAATAATATAAACAAACTAAGTGAAAGAGGCAGCAGTAGACCAGCAACTCTTGTGTTCGGCGAGGTAAAATTACTGTTTTTGTCAATGGAGGCTGGCATTAAAAGAAGTGATATAACAGCTTCCATTCCTTGTCGACAACTGCTGTCTGACAGCAAGGTGAAGTGGAGAAAATACTGTAAATATAGCGTAGACTTAAACTGATCATATTTTTTTAGGTGGCTAATGTACATTTTGCTGCTGTCCCTGTTCACAGCAGTACATTGCTTAGTTTATGTGGCGGTACTCCTGCCTGCTTCTCCAAACTCAACCTGAACGATCCCAAATATCTTAAAACTTGTATAGCAGTACTTTTTTGTCTTATGTATGAAAATCACTTTGTTGAAACTTGTGTAATCCATCATAGTGAACATCAAGTCTGCATGATTTATTTGTTAATGTTACAATTATCATTACGTGGGAATGCAGTTCAGGTGCAGACGGATTTCACAGGAGAACTCCAGCTATTTAGTGACACAGTTTCACAAAGTTGCAAGCAGCGGATTAAGACTTGTATCGTCAAAATCAAAGCTGCACAGGCAGAGATATCTTGGCTTTCAGCTCCTTGTATGGGTCAAGCTTTAAAAACACATTTCCCAAAATGTAACATCTTTTTGTTAAACCCTTTCTCACTGGTAGATGCCCACGTATTTTAACTCCACGTTCTCAGTTTGTAACACAAGCTTTCTGTTAAGTGTTTTCCTTCAAGCCTAAGCCAAGGCAGGTTATTTATATTTTATTCGATTTTGGATTGCTCCCTCTAGAGCCACAGTTGACACTATACAACTGTTTCACAGGCTGAGTAGGACTCCTTGGGATGAGTAAACTGATCATCATACTAAGATAATATCACACTGACAAAAATTGATTCAGACTTCATTTTCACTGTGATGGATTACATCATCCAAGCAAGTGTTGAGCGTCTGCTTACTGAACCAAGGTACAACAGCAACATTAAGCTGAAATAAATTCAAATGACTAAAACACAGCAGCATTAATTGCCAACCTCTGAGACAGAAATGGCGGTTCACCTGCGGTAGCTGGTGGAACGTCTCCTCTGAGCTGCTCCTCTCCTCTTGAATGGCTCTTTCTGGCAGCAGTACCACGGAGGCCTGCTGGAGGCTCAGCTGTCCTTCTGTCACTCCTCCTGTCTGAGGAGCAGGGGCCTGTGCAGCAAAAGGCAGCCCCTGAACTACTGAGGGGCCGTTGACAATCGAGATGGAAGTGAGATCCGGGGGAAGCACCCCTGAACTGTTGATCAAGGTAATGTGGTTTCCAAGAGCAGGACTGTGGACCAGGGTGGTACGCTGCCCCTGCCCTCCTGGAGTGTAGGTTCCAGCCAGCTGCGCTGGCATCTGGAAGACAGTAGGTGGCGCTGACTGTAGCTGCAGAGGTCCTGAAAGCACAGTGGCCTGGCGGAGCGCTAGCTGCCCTGAAGGCGTGGTGAAGACGGGGCTGAAGTTCAGCTGTCTTTGGGGCACAGTTAGGATCTGAGAGCCTTCTACCAGCTGCCCAGTGGAGGGATTCACACTGTGGAGAGACGGGCCATGGTGGCTGGGGGTCAGCAGCGGTCGAGCTGCACTGGCAGACTGGGAGATCGTAACAGGGGACTGGCCTGGAAGAAGGAACTGGTTTTGGCCTTGGAAGAGTCCCTGAGGCTGCAGCACAAAGGAGCCGCCCTGGTTGACCAGCTGCAGGCTGACTGGTTTGGGGAGCTGCTGGGTGGGCTGCTGCGGAGGAGCTGCGGGCTTTTGGCCCGGAGGTTGGGAGAGTAAAATATTTGGTGAGGCAGTCCCAGGGACAAATGTAAGACCTGGAGTGTGTTTTGGCCCAGAAGGCTTGGGGCTAATTTGAACAAGTCTGGGCTGAATGCTGATAGGCAGTTTGGGTTGAATGGGAAGAGGGGCACGCTGCAGGACGATGCCCGGTGCTGCTGCTGCTGCTGCTGTTGCTCTCAGGGTTGGGGTGATAAGAGGGCGACTGGTCATACTGGGAACAGCCTTGTGGATGATCATACTGGACGCCTGGGCAGGACTCAGAGAGAAGGAGGTCTCTGGAGAAGCAGCAGGGAACACGTTTCCAGGCAGGAGCCCCATCAGCTGAGGAGGGGCAGCAGGTTTTAGAGAAGGGCAGCCTGGCCCGACAGCCAGGAGGGAGGGCTGCGGGGGCTCCACTGCTGCTTGGGTGTCCCTGGGCAATGCCTGGGTGATGGGCAAGGTCACAGACTTGGGTATGAATGGTACGGTGGGTGTAGAGAGGAGAGGGGCAGGTGAGTACAGCGACAGGCTGTCCCCAGGTTGGGCCAGACCTGCCTCCAGAGCCATGGTCTGCTCTGTGATCTCAGCCTCCTGCAGGCTCTGCTGGAGGATATCACACGCCACCTCTGCCTCCTCCGCTTCCTCCACCTCTCCCTTCTTTGCCTCAAATCCAGCCTCCACAGGTGTCCCACCCTGCACCACCTGTGGGTCTTCTCCGCCCTCCGGCGATGACAGGAGGGCCTCCTCCAGGAAGGACAGATCCACACACCCAGGTGGAGGTGTGTCTGGGGAATCCCTGCCATCTCCCAGCAGAGAGACTGGACTCTGGGGGAGGAAACAGTGGGAGACAGAAAGAGAGGTGCACACAACAGGATAGAAGAGAGAGAGTGAAAAGGAGGGGAGAATAGTGTGGTTAGCAGGAGTTAAGAGGAAGCACTTTCAGGCACAGAAGGAGAGAAAAAAAATCGTTCTCCTGGGGAAAATGCTGGTTGTTGTGACGCTGCTGGCTGTGGATCCAGACACTCACCGGGGCATCTGTGAAGAGGGAGGGCTCCCCAGAGGAGGAGTTAATGAGCAGGTCTTCAGTCTGCAGCTGGTGGGATGAAATGAGTCGATTTTTAGGCAGGGCTCGCAAAGTCGTGGTGAGAAATGCACGCAGTATTACATTACGACTCTCTTTCACACTGTCAGCCCTCCTCCACACATCTCGCACGACCGTGAGCCAAGAAATATTCCCATCTCAAATTTATCATTTGCACTATTGATTTTTTTATTTGAGTCCCTCTCTATTTAACACTCCTTTGTTACCTCATTGGTCCCATGAAGGAAGTCGTTCAGGGCTTGGGGGTCACTGCAAAGACGGAGAGGAATCACAGTCAGTTCAGTCTTATTGAATATCTGGTGCAAGTCAAGGATTCTGCACATTCGAACAAACTACCAGTTTTAACGTTAAATCATATACCGGTATAACAAAACCCTGCCCAGTTTACTTTCGATCATCTACAGGATCATTTTTATTCCGTTGGATGAAAGTATGAATCAGACAGACTCACCACAAAACATCAAGTAGACAAGTCCCATCTTCATCCTCCATGTCAACTAAAAGGAAGAGGAGGAAAAATAAAATCACATGAACAACATTTATTGGAAGGAAGTATAAATCACTGACTAGAAACCACTGCATCACACACATTTTTGCTTTCATTATCGATTAAATTAGAGGTTATTCTAGATGGTGATTTTAATTTTTACAATCTCAATGACATTGCTTCCTAAATTTAAGATTCTCATCTTGGTATATGAGCTCATAATGGCCTTCCTCCACAGTGCACATCAGACATGCTCTCAGTTAATATCCAGCAAATCTCAGGTCACAAGTAATCAGCCTTCATCATTTTTTACAGCATTTATAGATTTAGAAATTCACTGGTCTCGTAATGCAAATCTACGTGTGCCTTATTAATGTACGTGCATGGGTGTATGCACTTTGTACTTATTCTCTCTCTATTGTTCTATTATCCAGTAAGGCACCTCCAACTGCTTTTGTGTGAACTTGTGTGTGAACTTCTTGTGAATGGATTAATTGTTTAATTTATAAAAAGCCAGAAATTTGTGAAATTTGTGAAAAATCGCTAGTTCATGGAGCACAAAACACCAAGTTTAAATTGTTTTCGTGTTGGATCAACTGTCCAAAATCCAAAGAAATGCAACTTACAGTGATGTAAAACAGAGAAAAGTGGAAAATCCTCACATTTGAGAGGCTTGAAGAAGTGACTAATTGGCATTTTTGCTTGATAAATTACTTGGATAACTGTTCAAAACCAAACCAAACCAGTCGCTTCAGAATTAACTGTTGTCCAGACCATTGTCTCCAACCCAGTCACCAGAACAGATGTCGGCATTGTATGTTTCCGCAAACCACATGTATGTCACACTTGTACTTTTCTTATGTAGCAGATAAGTTGAAACTTTACAATTCAATTTTGAATTTCATGTTGTGACAAGGCTGTGGTTAATGTGGCTAGGTTTAGACACAAAAAACACTTGGCTTCAGTCGTTACGAGCACAGCTGGAAATGTCCCAAAGTCTCATGAAAACACACCAGCTTTTGTCGCTACAAAGATGGCTAGAAAGGTCCCAAACTCTTGTCAGAATATACTTGTTTTTGTTGCTACAAGCATGGCAGAAATTGTCCCAAACTCTCATTAAAGAATATCCGCTTTTGTTGCTAACATGTCTGGAAATGTCCCTAATTTTTGTTAAAAAATGCTCGGTTTTGATGCTTCAAACACGTATGGAAACGTCCTAATGTATTGTTAAAAAATACTTGCTTTTGTTGCTACAAACACGACTGAAAATGTCCAAATCTTTCAGTCAAAAATGCCCACTTTTGGTGCTGTAAACATGGCTGGAAAAACCTGAACTTGCACAAGCATGGCTGGAAATGTCCCGAACTGTCATTAAAAAATACCTGGTTTTGATGCTACAAGCATGGCTGGACATATCCTGACATGTTATTAAAAACAGCTGCTCTTGTTGCTACAAATATGGCTTAAAATGCCTTCTCATGTTGTTAAGAAATGCAAGCTTTTGTTGCTATCACCATGGCTGGAAATGTCCCAAACTGTGTCAAAAAAAAAAAAAAGCATACCTGAGACCTAAGACATACCTGAACTCTCGTTAAAAAAAATCACAGCTATGTTGCTACAAGCATGGCTGAAAATGTCCCAAAATCTCATTAAAAATGTTTGCTTTTGTCACTCTAAAAACAGCTGGTAATGTCCCGACATGTGGTTTAAAAAACACCAGCTTTTATCGCTACAAACATGGCTGTGAATGTCCCAAACTCTTGTTAAAAAATGTTTGGTTTTGTTGCCACAGACACAGCTGGGAATGTCCTAACTGTTGTTTAATAAACACCTGCTTTTGTCGCTACAAGCATGGCTAAGTGTGTCCCAAACTCTCATTAAAATATGCCCGGCTTTGTCTCTACAACCATGTCCTGATACACTAAAACAATACCTGCTTTTATCGATGCAAACACGACTGGAAAACTACCGACCAGGTTTGTTGTATGTTGGTCTTGGGCAGCGGTCTTGCCTACATATCATGCCATCAGTTAGTGTATCCTTGGTTTGCAGAAATGTACAACGCCAACATTTTATTCAGGCAGCTTGGCTGGTGTTCTCCAACCTTTTGACTTGTGACCCTTTAAAATAAACTGTGTGACTCCTTATCACAGCTGCTGGCCTCAGTGTGGACATGAACTGTCAAAGAGTGATTTTCTCCCTCATGTTGTTTTATTTGAGTCATTTCACAAGAACAAAATCAGAAAAATCTAGATCATGTTGTGTTACTGACTCCTGCAGTCCCTTAAATGTGAGAGTCCCAACACCACAGGATGGGAATCACTGGACAGATAACCATCCCACCCAGTTACACTCTCTCCTAATGAGTCTGATTCATGTGTCCACTTCCCAGAAGGAGACAGACCACAACATGGACCTACTTCATATGTGAGAGGCCCCATACAGAGCGGTCGAGCTGAGTTCTGGTGGTGGCCTCATGGGAAGTCGTGGCCGGGCTTCAGTGTCTGGAGGCGGAGGGATGCCAGGCCGAGACGGCGGGACGGAGACGGAGACGGAGACGGGTCCTCCCTCTGCTGCTGGGGCATCGCTGCGTCTTCACGGTGCGGGAAGCCGGTGGGAGGCTGGAGGTGAGGAGGAGGAGGAGAGGGGGAGGAGGAGGAGGGATTCACAAACACACACCACCACATGCTGTCAGGTCACTTGAGGTTACCACCAGCCAAAACACATTCTCATCTCAGCGGTGAGACATAAGATCAATACATGATTCATCAGTTTCTCCTCAGCTGTGGGCACACTTGGTGTGATCAGACACCTGAAGGGACCGGACCAAATCTTTCCCAATAATCGCGTCATAGTGTATCGATCATGCTTGACGCTGATGAGGAAAATGGAAGCTATTGTTGTGGCTATGACAGACATGAGATCTGAGCGCCTCAGCTGTAAATAGACGGCTCCCCCTGCGTCTTGGATGTGACTTGTCCTCTCCTCATGGCTGCAAGGGAAAAAAAAGCAATGTGGGAAAAGCTCGGCACAGTTCAAGCCAATTATAACATTACTCACTGCCTCGCGCTCAGTTTCCAGGGGAGGTCCCTTAAATAAAACAAGACAAACCTCCCTCTCCGATGCCGATGCTGACATATTTTTGTTTACAACACGACAACCGCATTAACACCCTCGAGGTACCGCATCGCCCAATGAAATCCAGGCAAACGACCCCTCATCTAAACCTGCAGCGGCAAGTGCATGCTATTCTCTGGCAATAACAGGACCAGGATCCAGTGATGCATTTGTAGGTTACGTAAGGTGAATGTGTGTTCATGTGAAATTAATGTCCCAAACGATGCAGGATGCGGAGCCGCTGTTTGCTCCTGCTGGTATTTGTCTGCTCCTTTTTTTTTTTTTTTTTTTTTAAATGATTTTCTCCTCCTGAGTGGGACCACGGCAGCTGACGCCTGCTGTAAATCATATCGCGGTAACAAAAGATGCCTTGTGTTAAATATCATTTCCACACTGCCAGCCCCGAGCGATTCCCTTATCGTTGTGCCATTAGAGTAATTCCGCAATTCAGAAAAACACAAGCAAGAGGAGGTAAAAAAAACTCACCCCTTCTTTGTGGTTTATTGTCCTGTCAAGCGGGCCTCTGCGCCATCGATTCTCACTCAGTGGTCTTTTCAGATGCTAAAAGGAGGAGAGGGGGTGGTGGAGGGGGTGGTGGATGGGGTAGGGTAGGGTGGGATGAAGGAGGAGGAGGAGGAGGAGGAGAGGGGTGTGGAGGGGGGTACCGGGGTGGGTGTGAGAAACAGACTGGGAGAGCCGATCACAACACAAAGGTGGAGAGGAAAAAACAGAGGAGGCGAGGATCCAGCTTCAGCTGACCGCCTCCTGCGCTCCGTCAGCCACCGGCACACACTTCACATGTCCCCGCACCTCACCGCGGAGCTCCCTCATCCCCGATACAGATGTTTCTCGTACATTTTATTGATTTTTCTTCCTTTAATTCCCCCGAGTCCGGAGAACTGTAAATACTTTCTCAGGCAGAGTGGTTAAAAATCAATATTTGGAGACGCGCTAATGTGCCACTGTACTGTGCCTAAAGGAGGAAATCACTATGTGCAGCACTGCAAAGCACATAATCATCCCTACACTTGTCTATGTACTGTTAAGGTTGGAGACAGAAGGAAAGAGATTAGAAAGAGACAGAAATTGGGAATAAAACAGTGAAAGACGACAAATCCAAAAAGAAGAAAAGAGGACAGACATACAACCAATGAAATCTGCAAAGATAAAAAGAAAACGCAGAGCACATAGACATCCTACAGTCATAACCAAACAGTTCAAGAGGGGAGGGAAGAAAAAAATAAAAATAACAATAAAATGATTAGGAACATGCATTTGAAAGAAAAAAGGAAAGAGTAAGATAGGACAAAAAGAAATGAAATCAATTAAATTTGCAAAGATAAAAAACAACAACTGCAAACCACATTGACATCCTTAGTGTCACCTCTCTATTGTCAAAATCCAAACTGTTCAAGAGGGAGAAAAGACAGACAAAATAAAGATAAAGAAATAAGGAAAGTCACAAACATGAAGGGGAAAAAATGGGGAAAATGAAAAAAAGAGTAAAGACAGGACAGAAAGAACTGAAACCAATGACATTTACAGAGTTAAAAAAAACTGCAAAGCACATTATAATCCTTGCTAACACTTGTCTAGATACTAAGGTGGGAGAAAGAAGGAAAGAAATTGGGAAAAGACAAAAATTAGGGATAAAACAGTGAAAGACGAAAAATCCAAAAAGAATAAAAGACAGTACTGAAATGAAACCAATGAAATTTGCAAAGAAAAAAAAAGATGCAGAGCACATTAACATCCTACAGTCAAACCCAAACTGTTCAAGAGGGAGAAAAAGACAGAAAAAATAAAGATAAAGAAATGCAAAATAAAGGGGCGCCGGTGGCTTAGTGGTAGAGCAGGCGCCCCATGTATAAGGCTGTTGCTGCGGCGGCCCAGGTTCGACTCCAGCCTGTGGCCCTTTGCTGCATGTCACTCCCTCTCTCTCCCCCCCCCTTTCGCACTTGTCTGTCGTGTCCATTGAAGGCTAAAAAGCCCCAAAAAATATCTTAAAAAAGAAAAAGAAATGCAAAATAAGGAAAGTCACGAAAACATGAAGAAAAAAACAGAAAAATGTAAAAGAGAAAAGACAGGACAGAAAAAAATGAAACCAATGACATTTACAAAGATTAAAAAAAACTGCAAAGCACATTGTCATCCTTACTAACACTTGTCTATATACTGTTAAGGTGGGAGAGAGAAGGAAATAGATTGGGAAAGACAGAAAATAGGGATAAAATGGTAAAAGACAAAAAATCCAAAAAGAAGAAAAGACAGGACTAAAATGAAACCAATGACATTTGCAAAGATAAAAGAAAATGCAGAGCACATTGACATCCTACAGTCAAAACTAAACCGTTCAAGAGGGAGAAAAAGACAGAAAAATAAAATAGAGAAAAAGCAGGACAGAAAGAAATTAGACCAGTGACAGAAAAGCTTAATTTTTTAAAAATCTGCAAAGCAAACTGACATCCTTAGTGTCACTTTCCCACAGTCAACACTTAACTGTTCAAGAGGGAGAAACAGACGTACAAAGACACAAAAGGAATGAGAAAAGTAACACAAACATGAATTTGACAGAAAAAAAGGAAAAAGAGAAAGGCGAGGAACCAGAGGTAGAGGAAACATTTCATTTTTAATCTTCCCACACAGGCAGTGTGTTTTGAAGGTCCAGGAAATTGTGGATATTCTTCCAAGGCACAGTTAAAAGAAAAAAAAAATCAATATTTCAAGACAAGCTTGTTTGCTGCTGTATTGAGTGAAAAATGGGGAAATGTGCACGACAGCAAAACAAATTTACATCCTCTGTGGCACCTCAGTCAATGGCACACGGTCCAAGAGGGAGAAAGACAGTGAGGAGGAAAAAGGGTTTTTTTTTTTAAAAGATATTTTTTGGGGCTTTTTAGCCTTTAATGTATAGGACAGACAAGCGTGAAGGGGGAAGAGAGAGAGGGAGTGACATGCAGCAAAGGGCCACAGGCCGGAGTCGAACCCGGGCCACCGCGGCAACAGCCCTGCACATGGGGCGTCCACTCCGCCACCAAGCCACCAGCGCCCCGAGGAAAAAGTTTTAAAGAAAGGACGAAGAATTAAGAACTTAAAGACAGTAAATGAATGACAAAAATGACAGACAGCAAAAGAAGAAAGGACAACACAGAAAGGAGAAAACCTTAATTAATTTTTATATCCTGAAAAGTCAAGGGACTTGTAAATATTTGCCCGCGGGAGTAAAATCAAAATATATTTTGAGATGTTTTTGCAAAAACTGGGGGAATTACCTTGAGCAAGACTGCAAAGCAAACTCTCATCCTTGGTAACACAATGGTTTTTTAGTCAATAGCAGATGACAGTTGGAAAAAGATGGGGAAAAACAAAACTGGGCAAGGACAAACACAGAAAGGATAAAGTAGAAAAAAGGATATAATGAGACATAATAAGAAAGACTCAATTCAGAAAAGTTTATTTAAATGAAATCTTTATTAATAAAGCAAACATTAAAATACAAAATGCACCTCCCCTTCATGAGAAAAAAAGGTTCTGTAAAAACTGTCAAAATCTGCTCAAAACAGGTTACTCAAATCATTTCAACACAAGTTACAGAAAGAAAAAATAACAATGCCCCCCCTCACCCCCCCGCGAGCCTCCACCCTGTCAGAGGCTTCACTTCTGTGCCTGCTGGGCCTGACGGCGCAGCAGCACGTAGATCTTCTCTTTGATCCAGTCCTTGTTGTACGGCTGGTACGTCTGTGTGTCGGCACGATACCTGAGACAGCACGAGAAATCAGATTTAGGTTCAGATTGCTTTAAAGCTTGGATGCCCTGGATGCTCAGTCTCTCTAATGCACAATTTGACAAAAAACAATTGAATGAGACACTTTACATGTCGAACACTTCACCTCCTGAATGACCATGTGTACATCAGTTTGTTCATGTTGAATTTGTAGAGAAACATTTGGTTTCTCGCATGCCTCCATGGTGAATGGAGAATCCAAAAACAGAGAAAATCCTTGATGAACTGAAGTCATTGTAGTCTGCGTTTCACAACAACAAAACTATATCAAAACATCCGTTTATAAACTCTCGCACAACTCATGCAGAACAATCCAAGTCTCATTTATCCAGTCTTATGCTCAGTACTTCCCAAACAGACAGACAGTCCTTTTAAACACGGGACGGAACTGAAGTAGACACTCATTTGTGCTCTCTTCAAAGCCAGACTCCACTGACAAAAACAGTAATTTTACCTCCCTGAACACAGGAGCTGCTGGTCTTCCACTGCATTGATCAGTTAGTTTGTGTATCTATGACTTTGGTGAATGCGAACTAACCCTAAACACTGGGTTAAATGATTGTTCATGTCAATGGAGTCTGGTTTTGAAAAGAGAACATTTGTAGTTCAAGTCCTCGTTGGAAAAGGTTGCCTGTTTAGGCAACCCGGTCTCACTCCAAAGTCGTCAAAATCTGGTGCTTGGGCAGTGACTTGCAGCGTCAGACTCTGATGAAAAAGCCCTCTTTTGATGTTGGCATGGTACGCAACCCGTTGCCGTTATAGTTTAATGGCGCTCGGCGGTGTTCGTGTCCCATAAGATTCTAAAGACAAACCCTGTTCTTTTTTCCTTAACCCAACCACATGCGTTTCTTGTGGAAGGTAAAAAAAAAAAAGTCAATTCTCAGTGTTGTACCGACGTAGTGTGTATATTTTGAAGGAGACTGTATGTAAAAGTTACATTTCCTGTGAAAACAGAAGTGTATCTTGAAAGACGACAATGCATGTAACAGACAGAACATGATACGGTTTCCCAGAATGTCAACATCCCACACACCCAGGGTACCTTGCACGTCGTACTTGGACACGGAGAGTCCATGACCAAATGTAAATATGTGACGAGGTTGGAGTGAGAATGTGTTGGTTTAGGAAGTACTGAGTTCAATCAAACTTGGATTATACTGTACAGGTTGTGTGAGAGTCCGTAAACAAATGTTCAGATACAGCTTTGCTCTTCTTAAATGCAGAAAACTATGAATTGATTTTCTCTGTTTTAGATTCTTCGTTCACCATGGAGTCATGCGAGAAAGACAGTTTTCTTCACAAATTCAACGCAACACACGGTGGGTAACTGATATAAAAATGGTCATTTGAGGGGTGAAGTTTTCCTTTAAGTCAAGTTCAACTACTGGGAGAGAGAAAAGCACCGTAGCTGTGCTCAAGGGCACTTTAGCCGAGTAGCTGCTTGTATACACAGGGGTTTGAACCTCCCAGGTGAATCACCCAAATTAACAAATTATTTAAAAATGAACGTCCTAAATTAACGGGGCCTCAGGCACAGAGAGGTTTCATCTGCTCTTACAGGATGTCTGCAGCAGTGTGGGTTTGAATCATGACTTGTTCTACATCTGTAATGCAAAGCTAAACATTCTCACTCAAACGTTTAGCCTCATACATCTTAAATTTGAACAATATGATGAAGCAGAATGTTTTTAACCAATGTTTCAAGGCAGAAATGGAAGTGCGAACGAAGGCAGAGACATCAAACCATCTGTAAGACATCATTCTTCAGAGCTTATTGCTGTGTTGTCTGCATGGATGAATTACATGACAAGATGAAATTCAGCTAAACACTACGCTTCTATACAGTAAGTGTTTTTGTTCCCATACTTGCAAGAGTTAATGTTTTGTGTTTAATATCTGTTTGTGCATGCTATACAGTCACATTACATGGAGAGTTGCCTGTCGACACTCAATATTTTAAGCAGTAATAGGGTCAGTTTGTCAAACTTACACCAAACAGCTGAGGTCAGCCAGGTCATCGATGAAGTCAAACAGCTGGCTGATGTCGTATGTTATTGACGGACTGTTGGGGTTCATTCTCTTTAAATGCTCCTCGTACATCTTACACACACCTGTGCAGGAGACAGGAGATACATGTTAAGAAAATAAAAATACTGGCAATGGATTTCTATTGCAGAGATACGCGAAATCAGCAAAGTTGTTTATTTACATTGTCATTTTCAGCTGTAACTGTAATGTTTAAAGACATATGGTTAAACACTGTGGTCGGGCCTATCTGAGGTTTCTGATGTAGTTATTTAATGTATTGCGCTGCTTCGCTAGTGTCTTTGATCCACCTGCATTAAAGCTTAGCAATGTACTGCTGTGGACGGCGCCGCAGCAAAACATATTTCAGCCACCTAAAAAAGCAACATCATTTTAAGTGTATGCTATATTTGTAAAAATTTATCCATTTTACCAGGCACTAACTGACAGAGGCAGCTGTAGACCATTAACTCCTGTGTTCCTCCTGTGTACTTTTTGTCAATAGAGTCTGGTGGCTTTCAGATAACGGCTTCAGTTCCCTGTTGGATAAGGCTGTCTGACGGCAAGTTAAAGCAGTAAAATATTCTAAATATACCGTGCACTTAAAGTGATATGGATATTTCTTTCAGTGGTTCCTTTTTAGGTTGCTAAGTACTAACTGATGAAGTTGTTGTTGTTAACAAAGACTGTGATTCTGTCTATTGACTGGACACTGTTTTAGACCCTGCTGCTGATGAAGGAATTTGTTAAAACATTTGCACTGTATATTGTCAGCTAACTATCTAACAAATGCAGTTATACCTAGTTAGTTATTCTATTGATACAAACAAATAAAATATTTGGGTCCAAACAATATACAAAAAAATACATATTAGATAAACCCATTAGTAAAAACATTAAAAGATAAAACAACTAACAACACAGAGTCCCATCATTCAGTAGAGGCCTGCTGGTGCTAAAGTACTGCAACACACGCATGTGACATGACTTCTTTTATCAGTGTCCACTAAGAGTGAGCTCAGTTCAGTAGAGTCGTGTCCATATTTCTTACAGATATGCTGTGTAAGAGGGCACAAAAGTGCATACTTTAAATTCTGTGTCTAGGTCAAATCAAACCAAGGTAAACTAATGGGCACTCAACTTAACAATGTACGATCTAGAATATTAGTGACATCATCACATTGGGTATAATAAATGATGACATCTCCCGGATGTTTCATATCAATGTCTCTTAATTTTGATAAGACACTGAATTTTTGTTTACGTCCATCTTTCACGTTACATGTGCGTTACAGATTATTTTACAGCTGCACACCAAGATCTTTTAACTACTACTAGGTTTGTAATAATTGTGAGAAATAAATGTTACTGTTCTCACCCAGACCACCGTAAGTCCCTCGAGAGTATACAAAAGCTGCATACATACACATTAACAGTGAAGATAATAGATACAACTCAACTATTTACTGCTACAAACTCAAGCTAAATTCAAAGTTTTATTGAGTATTTACTAGGCTCAACCCAGTAAGACTGCCAGCGCCGTTTTTTACATTTACATAAAGTGCATGTCTATAAGAGACTATTTGTTTGTGCTGCGATGGAGGGACATGCAGCTTAAGTATAAAGGCACCAAAACACCATCAGCTCACCTTCCATACACTCGTTGACAGATTCATAATCAGCGTACGTCCTTCCCTCTGGCCTCTTGGTGGGCTGCACCAGCAGGATGGTGTGGGACTGAAAAACCAGACACATGTTGTTAGACTGTGTTTAATTTCATCTCACTTCCAGGTGTGACAGCCAATTTATAATGCAATCAAATAATGATACACATATTCACATGTGCAGCGTTGCTTGTTCTGTTCCATACATATTACACCAATATAATCTGAATATGTTTTTTAAGACATTGCTTGAGCTCTGGTGGTTAGCTAAATCATGATAGGTGATTGCCATGATGTTTAACTAATAGTAGCACTTCAATGGTCACCACTAGTCTTATTCTGTAGTGATTTGTCGGTCTGTTAATGTGTAGCTACGGTATATTAGTATCTGTAAGTCAATAGTATGTAGTCATAAAATAAAACACAACAAAAGACTGTTTTTTTTCTGCAAGATTCATAGATGTATTTAAAAAATCAAGGACTACGCAAACAGACGCACACCTGAGCCCATCGTTACATCTTTAAATAATTGTATGTGTTATCCAACACTGACTTTAAGTGGTAATAAAGTAAGTAGTTAGTTAGTTAGTTAGTTAGTTAGTTAGTTAGTTAATTAGTCAAATAACTAACAAACGATTGGGGGCTGGTTAGCAGTAAATCTGTGCTTTATTCGTCTCAGTGTTAGTGCAGCTGCTCAGGTGCCAAACTTCCCCCACACTCATGCTAACGTTAGCACAGAGCTTGTAGCCTCATTTAACATCTGATCTGCTGAAATAAAACAGACACTCTGCTGTGAAAACTAATATTCTTCATAGATACACAAACATATATGCTATGAATATTGTATAACGACATACTGACCATGATTTTAACAGTTTTTTGGAGGTGTCCGTGGGTTTTCTTGGCTCCTAGCTTGCTCTCGGACGAGTTGACCTGTGACACCGGAAGTACAACTAGCTTACTGAAACCAAAGCATCGGCTGTTTGAGTTTTTAATTATTCTGTTTGTTGTCGCTAATTTTAGTCCGCTGTCGATATGAAAACTAATTTCGAGTCGAAAAGATCAAACGCGTACGAGTTAGATTTATTTAAATCACAAATGTTATTCAGCATAACAGAAAAATAAACAAATTAAAATACAACGTTGTGATCTTGAACGCTCCCCCAGTGAGCAGTAGCAGGAGTCTTCTTCCGGTTAATGTTTTATTCATTTATTTTTTTCATTTTTTAATCTTATTTCAAATATAACAGTTAATTGTACAAACAGATCTATACTCCATTTTATGAAATTTGAAAATTATAATTTCAAAATCAAACATTACAAAATAAAGGAACATGCAACAAAAATTACTATAAACAACATGAAATTGTATTTTGTATAATTAAAATACTTATTATTGTATAAATAATTGTTTAATTTTGTCAATTATGTAGAAAGTCTTAATAGCGTCCTTGTTCGTCAAAGAGATATTGTAGTTAAACACAAAAAGAGGGACATTTGGTGTAATCTGAAGCACTCTGGCCTTATTGATGTGATATTTGCCAACAAGACCGAATAAAGTGTTTTTCACTATATCCCAAAATTATAATAAATGTTAGCCTATATCCATATTTGATGATTGGATTTATACAGTCTGCGATGCTTCCTCATAAATACTAATTACGAATAAAGTAAGGTAAGTGTTATTCAACATTATTCACAAACATTACCCTGCTGGTCATGCAGAAATACATGTATATAAAAAGAAACATGAACATAAACTGCTCTTTCTGTGATGACTGAAACCATTTTATGCATATTTTTACGTTGTTCTCACCTCAAGAAATTCTGCCAAGAACCTTGCGGATTTGTCATTGATCATATCTTCAAAGACCTTAAATTATTATAGGGGAATGTGAAGTCTGGTTTCTTAAAACGCCCCAAAAAATGAAGGCATGTTTTTGTTTTAAAAAAAAAATGACAACGATTTTGCCAAAAAAGTAAAAATAGATAAATGTGAGTTTAGCGATTTAAAACATGTATCTTGTGTAGTATTCTTGAAGGATGTTGAGCAAAATGTGACACTGCTTAATTAAATAATTTTATAGTTTAAATAAACTATAGTTCAACTAACAAAAAACAGCAATCAAGGCACTTTGTATCTATATGTTTAATAATATTTTTGACAAGTGTGATTATACCCCGAGCTCTTTTGTATTTGTTCAATATTATCCTCTGTATAGTGAATCTGTATTACACTCTTTTATTTAATTATTTTATTATTTTATTTTTATTTCTAAATTTAATTTTGATTTTAAACGTTATTATTTTCATTAATTGATTTTTTCATGAAACATTGTTATCGTTTTTTTTAAATACCATTTTTTTACTTTTTAATTTTATTATTATTATTATTATTATTATTATTATTATTATTTTCTCATTTGACGCTGGTCTTGGATTTTGTTAAATAATTAATAAAATGAGAATTTAAAAAGAAAAAGAAAAAAAAGAAAAAGGTTGGGAACAGGAAGTAGTTTACAGCAGCGGCCGGATGTTCAGTGTGGAGACAGGAACAACAAAGACGAGAAAGCGCCCGGGTTTTAAACCTACTCGAGAACACACCAGAACACAAAACCAAGGAAATTAGCTGTCGTTCACAGTAGGTGAGTTTAATTATTTAAAACCCGCTTTTCATGAAATATATTTTGTTTGAGCTGTATAAGTTATGGAGCGTTTGAGCCTCCCAGCGCGGCCGCTGCCTGCTTTGCCGTTTTGGCATTATTGGCTAACTAGCCGTTTTAGCCGCTAATGATGAAATAACTCTATGAGTAGTGGAGACAGTCAGATAATTAACGTTATGACCTGTTAGCTTTGAAGTAATTACCAAGTAACGTTAGCAAGAAGTCTTATTTAGCTGTCAGCAGTTCAATGGGTAACGTAATAATTAATTATTTCCCGGCATTTAATCAGTACCGTGAACGTTACATCCCTACTGGAGGTGATGGTGAAAAATCTTACTTTAGATCAGAGCGTGTCATTTTAATGTTAACAGGATGATGCATAAGGGTCTTTTTATGCACCATATCATCACCATAGGTGCTTGCATATTTATTAAAGGGCAGATTTCGATATATTTAAGTCAGTATTTTAGATATAGGCTATTACTTCGAACCAGTGGTATAGTGGTAGTTGATGCGGTGGGTGCTACTAGGTAGATGGGTGGGTTACAGACGAGGAAGGGTGTGTACTCTTCTATGTATTCCAGTGGCTTTTTGGCTAGTAGGTGGGTATTCTGTGAACAGCCAGAAAAAGAGGTGGATATACCCCATATACCTGTGTATACTCTCCACTACACCACTGCTTACAAGTGTACATGTACACTGAAAGAGCTCCTGTTCATACTGGTTGTGAATTGGTCTCCTCCTAGAGGTGGGAGACAAGACCCACAGTTCTTGTTCTGTGCAAACATGTATTTTAAAGTTCAGCCAAAGCTAATGTTAGTCTCCAGCAGCAATTGTCTTTTTAGGACAAAATTCCCACCTCGTGTTCCCGTCCGTCCGCTGCAGCTCAGCAAGGAAACGCTGTGTGGCGAAAACACAAAGAGGAAATTTCATATCAGAAAATAACTTTTGGAAATACCCTGTTGGAACCTGATAATGTCAGCTGAGAGGGGGGTCTTTAAAATGCATATCTGCACAGAATGAGGACTGTGGATTGTCACACTTGAAATGAATCACCTTGCAGGCAGTATGGACATGAGGAATGATCACAACTCTTTGAATGTACATACGGGTACTTTTTGGGGGATCTTAAATCTTGTATGTTTAAAATATAAGAGCATATCAGGGAATTAAGGTGTGTGAACCTGTCTTTTATGTGACTGCTGAAGACAGATTGATGACAGTGTGATTGACAGGTTATGGTGGATTATTATAATTAGACCTCTGCTCTTTTTTGTATCTAACATCAGTGTAAATTCTTGTGACAACAACACCACTTTTACAATGATAAGCTCCAGAATTAGATGCCCTCTCTGTGTTTTGTGGGTTTTTTTAAAATCACTTGCAAGTCATTTTCAAACCTCAAATTTGCCTCCCGGGGATCAACACTCTGTACACCTTACGACACCCTTGTGTTGTCACTGATTAACCTTTTATTGCATTTATTTCGTGTGATACAAACTGAATATTGTCTCCTGTTCTCTGTCACCAGGGCAAAAGAATTTGGTTTGCATGTGAGGACAAGCCTCTGCCGAGCCAACCATGGCGAACAATGCAGAGGATATTGAAAACAATATGGTCAGTATAAAAGAATGTGTCACAGTAGCTCTAACACTCAATCTGGATCTCTGTCCGTGTTAATGTATTGGGTAATGATTACCTCACAGTGTTAGCTGAGTGCAACGTAGTGTTTCCCTGGTGAGTCAGTGAGGAAAGAGTTGTCAGTTTCCCAGTCAGGTTGTGATGCCACACAGTGTGGAGGAGTCTTATTACCCTGGTTTCATCCGGCCTTTCATACAGTAAATGGTGATCATGGATGATTATGTCTTGATAAGGAAAAATGTTAGCCTCTGAATTAGGAACATAAATGCCAGTGTGGCACTTTGCTGACTGCATTACAGTAAATAAAGGTGTGGCCTCTCTGGCCCAGGTAAGAAGTCAAAGTCCCCTCTACTTTCACAGTCAACCAAGCAACCATAAGCCTTGTTTAGCCCATAACAGCTGTTCATTTACATTACAACAGCATTTCTCTGTTTTTGGCTCGACGACAAAACATTTAATTTATGTCTTAAACGGCATATCATAGTCAGAGTGATGTCAGCCATGTAATCAATGAGGTCAGACAGCTCAGTCAGGCCAGAATGGCTAGTGGAAGTTTTTAACAAACATTTTCATTTACTGGCACAGTATTACAACCCTGCAAAGTAACTGGTACAGTAGAGAAGTCCGAATCTCTTGTGTCCTTGGGACCAGCGTTGGCCTTATTCCCAGGACTGAGAAACAATGTGGTGTACCTCTCAGTGAGGTCATTTTGTACAGTTAAAGAGCTGAGGCAGCTTTCACTGCTCAGCACAGTCTCTAGAGATGCCTCCTGTCTTCATTTCTGTGTACCTGGTGAGATTGCCTCACGTCTGGGTCGCCACATGTCTTGACTCGCCTCTCAGCCCGGCAGTTTTAGTTCACACAGTTTCCTTGATTTGTCTTTTTATTTTGTCCTGACGGGACAGATCCGCTGGGGGAGTGAGAACGAGCGCAGCGTTGTTATCCTTGGAGAAACTGGTCTAGTGGGTGTTAATGTTCCAGTTAAGATCTGAACAGCAAACATGTACGGCCTGATAACACTTTGCTGTAGTGTTTGAGCAGTTTCTAGGCAATTTTCCCTATAAAAACAAATTAAACGCTTGAGTTAAGCGTATCTGATCTGATAATAGGATTTCTTGTTGACATGCACTGTATGTTGATTCATAACTTGTACGGAGAGTTAAATTTGGACTATTTATCTGAGGTCAGATTTTCTCAAGCTCACATGGTCTAAAGATAGAATTTATCGACAAGATTGAGTTAAGGGTTTAAGGGACCAACCATGAACCACTGTGTCTCTGTTTTGATTCTGGGGCATGTGTCATAAAAGCAAGCACTCCAAGTACTGCTTACATGCAGAGCATAAATTTCGGCAGCATCACGCCTCACAAAGGTTGATTGCTAAATTAAGTGTGGTTTTTGTTTTGAATTGTGAAACTTGTGTAAGAGAGAAACAAGAAGTGATCTTGTTTTGCAAGTCACAGTGTGCAATTTTGGTGGCTGGGGACCTTTTGTTGAACGTCATTCCTGATCTCTCACCTACAATTTCCTGTTATGTCCTTATTGTTGACTCTCAAAGGAAAGCATTAAATGGCACCCACCCAAAAAAGTATTGATTATTTTTCTGGCATTTTAAGGCTGTACCAAATGTCAAATTTATTTTTAACATTTGAAGCTTCTATTGAGGTTTTTCGAATGAAGCTTCAAACATCTTTCATCATAGAGCAGGTCGTCCACTAATCAAAAGATTAGTCAAGTCAGCATGTTGAAGTATCCGTGGGCAAGATACTAAACCCCAAATTGCTCCCGGTAGCTGCTCCATCAGTGTGTGAGTGTGTGTAAATGGTTAATGAGTAGCAGGTGGTGCCATGTACAGTAGCCTTGGCCATCAGCCTGTGAATGTGACATGTAGTGTAAAAGTGCTTTGAGTGGTCTTAAGACCAGAAAAGCGCAATACAGGTGCAGTCCAATTACCATTTATCATATATTATGACATCAGCAGTTTAAATTAAGTGATTAATCGGATTAAGTGAGTTTGTATTATTCTTACTAAACCAACTTTCCTCAATAATTGAGTGTAATTAATGGTGCTGTTTGATTGCTGCTAGTCCATTCTATTAATACAGGTGCATGCCTCACTTTGTGTGCAGCAAACGGGGGAGCAAACTGTTTTTTGACCCCAGTGAAATGTTGTTTTTGAAAAGCCAAACGCCAACAAATATGGATTGAAGCAGAATATTTTGTTCGATTAAAAACATGTTGTGAGTGTTGGAAAAGATCACGTCTATCTTTGTCCAGTACACTTTGATTTTTGGATGTAACAACTCTCTTGAGGTTTCGGAAATATTTGAATTGAATGAGTCGGAAACAATCCTCCAATCCACTGAAATCTAATTCTACAAATTATGAAATACTAGTTACACGAGTGCAGCCTGATCTCTATCTGCAGCTGTGCAGAACCACTGGGTTTAAATAGAATGAACAGCCATGCAAAAAAGCCTGCACAGCGTTCACAAGTTGACTTAGAATTCAAATGTCAACATTACTAACGAACCTTCAAATTATTCAATACAGCCCTATCTGATGTTCTTTTTATGAGATGGTTGACATTAGGGTGTGACAGGAAACATTGGGAGGAAGTGAGGCGTAATAAGTGACAAAGGCTGAAGCACTGAGCATCATAGTTACTTTGTACTCTGTATTTTACGATATGTTTTTAACCATTGGCCCATTAGGACATCCCAAAATGTTTTATCCCTTAATGTGGCTGTATTGGACCATGCCTAGATGTAATATTTGATCAACAGTCATGTTCTTGTTGACTCTGAGTTGTGTGTGCTGCACTCAGTCTACTGTCAGCATGTTTTGAGTTGTTCTTTTGATCGTATTCACGCCTGTGTGCACATATACAGTGTTGGGGTTATTATAGAATTAAAGTTGACCTACTTAAAAACCCATAATATATTTAGAAATGTAAAATGATTCTTCTCTCATTCAGGACCAACAGGAGACCAATGTGGCCTCTGAACCCCCCCAGCAGCCACAGGAGGCTGCGGTGACCAGAGCACGATCCAGAGGAGGTGGCGGCGATGTTGGAGGAGGTGGTGGCGATGGTGGAGGAGGTGGTGGCCATGGTGGAGGAGGAGGTGGCAGTGGACCAGAGCAAAACGGGCAGCCTCCCGCTGCTCGGCCTCCACGTGTGGTGGAAACAGAGGAGGACGAGGACGAAGAGTTGACCTTGAAATATGGGGCCAAGCACGTCATGATGCTGTTCGTTCCCGTGACCCTCTGCATGGTGGTCGTTGTGGCGACCATAAAATCTGTCAGCTTCTACACGCAGAATGACGGGCAGAGATTGTGAGTGTTCTGACTCTTATCTGACAGACTGTGGTAGATCCAAAGCTCATTTGGTGTGGTGTTTGAATTAAATGCAATATGACCACCGTGCCACTAGGTGGAGTTAATGCAACATATATTATACCTACATAGTTTGAATATCAATTCAGCACTGTAATTGCATTAGATCATTACAGCTTTCTGTATCTGACTCAAGGCACTTAAACATAACATTTAATAACTTTATCTTATATCCAGTTTAAACCTCTGGAAATAGCAGAAAGCTGTAATAAAAAACCACAGTATTTTCTTTATTGTATATTCTGTTCTTTATCCTCTGTGACTGAGATGTGCCTTCCTAATGTCACCTCCAGGATCTACACACCGTTCCCTGAAGACACAGACACAGTAGGACAGAGAGCTCTCCACTCCATCCTGAACGCCACCATCATGATCACTGTGATCGTCGTCATGACTTTGGTGCTGGTGCTGTTATACAAGTACCGCTGCTACAAGGTAAACACTTAAACCTCACATCACACATGCTGTGGTCAAGTTCACTGCAAATCTGGTAATGAATAATATAATAATTATGTTTATATAGTTATATATAATATTGATGGCACTTGGGATGAAGGGCTTCTTGAATACATTTTTAGTTGCCAGAGGGACTCTATAGCGTCTCCCGGAGCTCAAGAGCTCAAACTGTCTGAAGAGAGGATGGCAGCTATCTGCCAAGACACTCCTCACTTTCTTCCTCGTCCTGTCTGTAAAAAGTTGGGTCAAGGGCTCTTGTGGCTTGGCAGCTATTTTGCTTGCCAATGTAACAATCCTACAAAGTTTATTCTTAGATGTACAGTTAAGCTGACTATACCATAATATAACGAGCTCTGTTGCTGTCAAACAAATGGCTGCAGATTGAGAGGAGGCAGCAAGTTTCTGCAGGCAGTGTCTGGACCGAAGATGCCACATTTGTTTAAGTTTGTTCTGCTTGTTCAGCGTTGGGCTGATAAACTGATTATACTGTCTCCCTTTTGTTGTACTTATACTTATGGATAATAAGCATTGTCGTAGCGGACTTAAGTAAACTATGTCCTAAAGTCTGAGTTATTGCCTCCGCTGTGTGTGGAGCTCAGACGTTTTCCTGTAAACAGGCAGTGACACACAGCAGAGGCAGAGAGGAGAGGCAGCAGCCTGACTGGCTGTTGTTGTGTTTATTTCTGATGTGTGACAGGCTGTTAGATCTATTCATATGAAGTGATAATGTCTAGAGCTTATCAGCGTTATCAACTTAGATTTTATCTCAATCCCCTATCAAGATTATTTTATGGCCCAGCCCTGCGTTATTAATATCAGGGAAGACGGCTGCAATGTATTTAAGTGCCCTTGTAAGCTAAGAGCTACTTAGCTAAACTATATTGCACTATCTAGTAAATTACAAGTCATTTCAGACACACCCAGGGTGTTTCCCTCACAATCATTAGACTGATGGAGGTCTCCATGTACTAATAGACTGTTTTCCCAGTTGATGATGTTCTGACTCACCGTACCTAGTCCTACCCGTACCTGTACCTACTATTAAAATTGCTTCATTCCAGCTAGGTGTGCCAGTTCCAACACCCCTGTTCTCTCCTGTTCTGTCTGCACGTTGGCACTCTGTCATGGCTTACTCTGACACTTAGCTGTAACAGATCCATTACTGATGTTGTTACTGCCTTCTGTGCTTTTCCTCTTACGTAACAAAAAAATCGGCATTAAGAAGAGTCTGTAAGAATATATAGATAGGTGTAATAGGTGCAACTAACTAACAGATTAGTGTAGACCTGTAGTGCTATTTATCAATCAAAATTATTTTGGTGTGAGTTGCCGAATGTTGGAGATAATGGCTGTAGAGATGTCTGTCTTTAAGATAATCCACAGGCCTTGTTGTGGGCAGTTCAATGTATGAGCTACACCGATAAGCCAAAACATTAAAACCACTGACAGGTAAAGTGAATAACATCGATCATTTCATTACAATGCAATGTTCTGCAGGGAAACCATTGGTCCTGGCATTCATGTGGATGCCCCCCCAGCATCTGTGGAACAAACCAGTGCCGATAGGTCAGAGCCAAGCCCGATCTATGTTGGGGCATCTGTCCTGTCGAGGCATGGAAACAGGACCTCTGGGGGTGTCCTGTGTTGTCTTGCACCAAGGCATTGTTGACGAATCCTTTTAGTACTGTGGGTTGTGAGGAAAAGTACCGGCATGCCCAATCGATGTTCAGTTGGATTAGGATCTGGGGATTTTGGATGCCAGGTTGACACCTTGAGCTCTTTGTCACATCCCTGAGCAGTTTTTGTGGTGTGGCATGGTGTACTGTCCTGCCTGGGGCGCATTTCCATCAGAGAGTGCAGTTGCCAATAGAGGGGTGTATTTGGTCTCTAATATGTTTGAGTGGGTGGTGTGTGTCAGGTGGCATCGACATGAATGCCAGGGCCCAAGGTCCCTCAGAAGGACATTGCACTGTAACAAAATGATTAATGTTATTCACTTCAACTGCAGTGGTTTTAATGTTTTGGCTCATGTGTGTATTTACCACCCAGAAGCAAGTGTGCATCTACTCATGAGCGAGTGTCTTGTACTCGTGACAGCACCAGATGTGAACAGTGGCATCCTCCTCCTTGGCTAAGCTAACATTAGCTAGCTCAGTTGTGCTACGTGAGCTAGCAGTAGATGCACGTGTCCTTCTGCACGGTGATGTGGTTGGTGGGTGTAGTTCGGTTGAAAGAAAATAGTTCCTACATGAAACTGCTAACATCAAGGTCTGTGGATTGTCTTGCACAGAATATAAAATGGTTAATCAGGGATAATAAGTGAAATCAGCCATAATTACCTATATATTTAACTAAAGACAGTTTGGCTCTGACTATTCAATGATGTTAATCTCAGACTGGTTGAACTCCAGACAGGTGGGGCTGAGCACATAATGGCATTTCACTTTGTCCAAACTCTCTGGTGCTCCTTGTATTTGCCCTCTGTTATCACCACACCCAGGCTGGTTGTCCAGGTACTTTAAAACAAGCACAAGTAACACGCACCTGCAAGCACTGCTCTGTGGAAATATTAAATACCATTCACAGGTGATCCAAGGCTGGCTCTTCCTCTCCTCCCTCCTCCTGCTGTTCTTCTTCTCCTATATCTACCTCAAGTAAGCCCTCCGCATTTTATCTCATTTTCCAAAGTTCCCACACATTCTCATAAATGTCAGGTAGTCGAAGTCTTTACGATGATGAATGGAGTTCTGTCATGTCTCCGCTCTGTCTAACAGAGAGGTTTTCAAGACCTACAACGTGGCCATGGACTACTTCACCCTGGCGATAATAATCTGGAACTTCGGAGTGGTGGGCATGATGTGTATTCACTGGAAGGGACCGCTGCGGCTCCAGCAGGCCTACCTCATCATGATCAGCGCCCTCATGGCCCTGGTTTTCATCAAGTACCTGCCAGAGTGGACCGCCTGGCTCATATTAGCAGTTATATCTGTCTACGGTAAATCCTCCCCTCTCTCCTGCTCTGTATGCTTCTAAGGAAGAAAAAGCAAGTATTTGTGCACCAGTGTTCAGTCATCTGGTTTCAGTCAGTGCTTGAAGAAAAATTAAAAATGTGTAATCTAACTCTGGGGAAGGAATGGATTTGGAACCAAAGCCAAACTTAAAAACATGTGGAACAACAGGCTGAAGCTTTTAACACAAATACTCAGTCTTATTTGTTAAGAGGACTTCTTTTTCTTTCCAGCTTTATGTATGAAACAAGTGCCATCACTGGTGAGAAAAGGAAGGATGTGTCTCAAGACCTAAAATGCAAATACTTTGAGGAAATGTGGGTTGAAAGATAAATCTATGAGAAGAGGAAGTCTGGGAGAGAAAAAAACTGAAATTGATGGTTGATGGTTACAGTTCTTCACCAGTCTACCTCAACCCTAAAGCCCAGTTCAGACCACTGATTTGCGACGAGACGAAACAAAAAGCTTTAGAACGTTGCAGAGAGAAGTTGCAGCAGTGTGAACTGGCTGGCTGACTCAGGCTGGCTGATGGTGTCACCTGCAACTCAGCTGGTCAAATTGCTGGTGGCTGGTGTTAAAACGTAAAGCTTGTCACCTGTTTCAAAATATCCTCATTCATATTTTAAGAAGCTACAAATTATATTCAGCCACAAAATTAACCTGAAAAGCTGGAAATCAGAACAGAAGTACCGAGAGTTGTTGGTTCTATGTTTTATTATGGTCAGTTGGGTCCAGTTCTATTACCGCTGGTCCTGGGTCTGTTTGTCATTATGTGTAATAGCCAAGTGGACCCAGAAAGACCCATAATCAGCGCTGATCATGAGGGAAATGCATAAGTGTTCTGTGTGGAACCTGTGCGATGATTAGGCTGATTTAGGATCAGATTACATGAGTGAAAGAAAAATGGAAAAAAATATTGAGCAGCAGCGCCAGGGGACGAAAGATGGACAGTGACCCGGGGAAATTATGGTGTTACAGCAGCTCACATCACAACAACAAGAAGTGACAAGAGAATAAAATAAAATAAAAACAGACATCTATCCATCACCCTTCCATCCATTTTCAACCAGTTATCCAAAGTCAGGTCACAGGGGCAGGGGTCTATGAGATACTTGGCAGAAACATGTCGGGTCAGATCTGATCAGATCTCAGAACTAATTTTCTGGGTCCAGTAGAGTTCAGATTTGGCATTTTTGAACTGTGAATACCTCTAGATCAGTGGTTCCCAACTGATCCAGCCACAGGGTCCAGATTCTCCTTAGTCGTTAGTTCATGTTCCACAGAGTCACATATATTTAGTGTCATACTAGACTTTGGCCATGTCATCAAGTTAGTTTTCTGTCTCTGTCAAGTAGCTCGTTGTTAGTCACTCACTCTACAGCAGTACACAACACTTCAAAATAAAAGCTTGTACCGTAAAGCCACCGTACTTTAAAAACTTGACATGTGTGAAAGTCACTTGCTGTCCATTCAGAACGGACCCAAGACCCACTTTTGGACTGCGACCCATCAGTTGGGAACCACTGTCCGAGAGGTGGTTGCTCAACCTGTCAGAATACTTTGATTTTTCCCCTGACACATTACAAATGGGTTCAGATAGTATAGATTAGGTATTAATTACAAAGGCTTGTTTATGTTTGTCCTTACCTGCCAATGAGTAGTAGATAAATAATATACTTACCAAAAAATAACAATAAAAATGTCTGGTTTGCAGAGGTTTTGATGCTTCCATGGTGTGTGAATGCAGCACAATCAGCAGCTTGTTTCATTCAAAAGAAAAGTGCACACAGGTCATCAGGGAAAAAGGTTTTCCAATATATTCAAACAGTGTTTGATTACCAAGTGTTTCTAGTCAGAGAGGCACTGACATGTTTTTGTTTCTTTTCCAAGAAGACATATTGAATTGGCAACTGGAGTGGAAATAGACATGAGGTCATAGTGACTCACAGAGTGATTCCTGAAAACTTGGAAATTGAGTTCCCTTTTTTCATCGTATGTGAAAGTAAACTCTTCACAGAAGAAAGACAAAGTTTATGGTTGTTAATATTCTCTTTGGAGTGATCAAACCTGTGAACCTGCTCTCTTTCTCGTGTAAAGTCTGTGCCTCTTGTTGCTGCAGATGTCATTTCAGGGTACTGTTTTTGTTCTGCTCTCACGGAGCGCTCTGTTTGGTGACTAACATCACTTGTCTGGCCTCTTTCTTCTCTCACAGATCTGTTAGCGGTGCTCTGTCCCAAAGGGCCTCTGAGGATCCTGGTGGAGACGGCTCAGGAGAGGAACGAGCCCATCTTTCCTGCTCTCATCTATTCCTGTAAGACACTGACACCGATTATAGACACATTAACATTTTGTTGTGATGAACAGAGGAAGGGCAATGAAACACCAAAGAAAGAAGACATACAGAAACTAGAACTGCCACTTCAACTTCTGTCAGCACTAAAAAGTCCTTACATTCTCACAACTGATGCTTTAACTCCTTTCCTAAACCATCGCTTTTTGTGCTTTCCCTTCAGCTGACACTTCTACTTCTTTCAGCCTTTTCAGTTCAAGTGACTTAATTGCCTGTTAGCAATTTTGACTTCAAATGACACTTCAGCCTCATTCAGTGCTTGGCAGATCGAACACAGTCTCAACTCCCGTCAGCAATTCCACTTTAACAGTCACTTAAGTATTCAGAGCTTTCCATTAAACTGCCACTTCAACTTCTCTGAGTGCTAAAAAGTGCTTACACTTCAACTCAAAAGTGGTTAGACATCAAATAACGCTACAAATCCTTTCAGAAATCTGTGTTTTCATTTAAAATGACACTTCATCACTTGTTAGTTATTTGACTTCAACTTATTTCAGCAGTTTCACATTAACTGACTCTTTAGCACATTCACTTCAGCTGACACAACTATCGCTTAAACTGCTTTCAGTGGGGAGACCTTAACTGACCCTTCGACCTCTTTCAGACACCTCAAATGCTCTCAGAGCTTTCACTTCAGCTGCTTGAACCATTGCCACTTAGTGACTCTTCAACCTCTTTCAGCACCTACTCTTCAACTGCCACTTCATCTTCTTTCAGCACATTCACGTGTAATGACATTCCTCTCCTTTCAGTGCTCACACATCACCTGAAATGTAAACTTTTTTCAGCACTTTCACTTCATCTCTCTCCCCTTCACTTTTGTTGCTTACATTAAACTGCCACTTCAGCTGCTTTCAGTGTTTCAACTAAAAGATGACTGCACAAAAGTACACATCAGAAGCTTCATTTTAAGACATTTAAGCTGCTTCAAATGTTTGAACTTGGAAAAATGAAGTTGAAGAACTAGGATGGGTTGAAGTGGCGGTTGAAACAGAAGCACTGAAAGAAGCTGAAGTGTCAGTTAAATATCAGTGGAAGCAGGCACACTTTTTTTTCTGATAATTGCCTTTTTTTTAGTTAGTTTGGATTCTGCCTGTCACACAAACATCAACACATTCAGTATTTTGACTTTCTGACTTCTTCTCTGGCTTCTTCCACAGCTACAATGGTGTGGCTCGTCAACATGGCCGACACTGATGGGCCAAAAAGGAACTCAACAGAAGCGGCGTCACCTCAACAAGAGGCTCCAGAAGGTGAGCCGGATGTCAAAGTGTTCGGTCAGACTGATGGAGGGATGTTTAATCTGGTGCTGGATTGGTTACCTTTCAGACAGTGTTGTTTTGTTTACTGGTTTCACTTGTTTGCAGCCGTGACATCCCCGGCTCCGTCCAGTCCGTCACAGGATGACGGAGGCTTCACCTCCTCCTGGGTCAGCCAGCAGGAGCACCAGCTGGGGCCGCTCCAGTCCACCGACCAGACCAGACGGGAGATCCAGCAGATGCCCTCCGCTCGTCCTCCTGTTGACGACGACGATGAGGAGAGTGAGTGCCGAGAGACAAATATTTAAACTTTATTTTTTGTAATTTTCAAGAGGTTATTGTTTTTAGTGAAGCTTCAGTGTCTGCAGAAACCAAACTGCTTTGATATTTTAAAGTTTGACAGATGAAGAGGCATCTGATGTCTTTGATTTATTTAATAATTTAATGATCAGGCCTTCCATTAAGCTGGAGTTCAGTCAGCTCTTTAAAAGACATCATGTCTCTCTTACAACACTTCGACTGAGTAATGGATAATGAAAGCTTTATTTCAGTACTACATACTGTCCATTTTATGACTTGTATAGCTTGGCACAGAACAAGGCCTCTCACTGCATGAAGGATTTTGATTTTTACTCAGTAATATAACCATTTTGTTTCACATATTGATAAAGTGTTATCTAAAGTAGATGAACAAAAACATGCTTAAAGATTTTATTGCATAAAAAAGGGAAATTAATTTAATTTGACTTGCTTGTGGGCCCCATTTAGGACATCAACGATTTCAGTTAATTTAAATAAAATCAAATGTATTTATCCATGCACAGAAAGAAAGGTGCTCAAAGTGCAAGAAATAATATAAAAATATATATAATAAAAATCACTAAAAAAGTGCAAAAAATATTTTTTTTAAAAAGCAATGAAAAAGTACAAAAAATAATTTAAAAAAGCACTGATGAAAGTCAAGGGCTGAAACTTTTGCTGCTGTTTTTATTCACTCTTTTTATTACTTTTTGCATTTGAGCAGTTTTCCTTTGCAGTTTCCTTTCCAGTTTTTTTATTTATTTTTATTTCATTCATTGAAAAAAAGAAAAAAAATAATACAATATAAACACAACATTCCCAAATCTGAATGAAAGGGAGCAGAAAGAAGAATAATCTTATTTAATCTGCCCCTTTATCCCAAAAAAATCAATTTACAAAGCACTTAAATTAAAACAACAACAAAATAAACAAAAATAAAATAAAATAGCTGCCGGCCACAACACAGTCACGTTCTTTTTGGTTCCCGAGTTACAATTCAATTGATACCATTCTAACATTTATTTTTTATTTACTTTTTTTTCTTGTGCATGGGTATCCTAAATAAATTGACATTTTTTGTGCATTAATCTCAGCCTATAAAACTTTTTTGTGGCTGTCCAGCCCAGTTGCATTGGTGTGCTGATCTCCTCTGCTTTCCTTTCTTGGCTTTTTATTCTTAAAAAAATTTCAAACAATTATTTGATGATAAAAATATTCAAAATTAATTTTCAGTCAATGAACTCATCAATTTTTACTCATCTAAATAAAAGCTAATGTGTTTCTTTCCTATACAACCCTTCCATATGTGTGTTTATACAATAGAAATCCTGCATTGTCTCCAGTGTCATGTATTGTTTCACCATCAAACACAAGGGTAACACTACAGTATCATCATTTTAGATTTACCTCCCAGGCCTAATACGAAGCTGAGCTCTGTAATCCAAACTCATGAATTCTCTGAGTGTGTAATCATCATCTTTCAGTTCCCTCTTCTCCGAGCACATAAAACATTTTGGGAATGTTTTTATGTGTTCCCTTTTCTGTGAAATTAGTGCGTATGTGAAAGTGACTTAGATGTTTGGCTGCAGACTGTTTTCAGTCGGAGCAGATTAGGAAGCGATTATTCATGTCAATTGCTAGGTTTCATGTCCGCACCATTCAGGGGCCCCGCTCTGTAAAGTTAAAGCGTTGGGTAAATATGGGGTCGGTGCTCTTGCTTGTACGGTAATTACAGTTGAGAAATAATTTCTATGGGGGTTGGAGGGCGTGGGGCTGAGGCGAATCTCATGTTTGAATTGACTCCACCCTGAACGCACTGTCCTCCTGTGTTCTCAGGGGGCGTCAAGCTGGGACTTGGAGACTTCATATTCTACAGCATGCTGGTGGGAAAGGCCTCGGCCAGCGGCGACTGGAACACCACGCTCGCCTGCTTCGTAGCCATCCTCATTGTGAGTGACCACAACTGCTTATTTTGGTGTCAAGCCTGAGTCGCCGCAAACCTCATCTGTTTCTCTCAGCACAATATCTAACCCCACTTTACTTGAACCACTTGATTGTATAAGAGGCAGTTTCTCTTCCTCTCAGAGCTGATTTTGTTTGGTACACAGTGTCTCCATGTGCTGTTTCCTCCGTGTTTTATTTTCTCTTTGCCCCCGTAGGGCCTGTGTCTGACCCTGCTCCTCCTCGCCATCTTCAAGAAAGCCCTCCCGGCTCTGCCCATCTCCATTTTTTTCGGCCTGGTCTTCTACTTCGCCACGGACAACTTGGTGCAGCCCTTCATGGACAGGCTGGCGCTACACCAATTCTACATTTAGCAGGACGCTGCCCTGATAACCCTCACCCACATAGCCCTCTGGCCAACAACACGAGAGCGGTCCCCTCACAGCCACGGGAACAAAAGGGCGATGCAGGGGCCCCTCCCGCCCCCACGTCCCCTCATAAGAACTCATGATGACGGGACACAAGTTGTTTTTGTTCTGCCTTTCTTTCCGGCGCCAAGGGAGGGTATTCCCCACTCTTCTTTAAATATTTTAGTTTCAAACCAAGTGACATTTCTCACTCGACTTGGGACCTCATCTTCAAATCGCCGCTCACTGGTCTCAGGCTCAATCCAAACTAAGAGAAGTTAGTGGGAATATTTTAATTTATCCAGGGAAGCTTCTCAGCAGCGCCCCTGCTTCACATCCACACACATTCATACCTGGGAGCTTCCCCAGTACAGTCCTCCACAGTAGGTGCCTTGCTCAGGGACACCTCGCCGGTAGCTGTTGAGCCAAGGGAGTTGGTTTCATTAAATCTCCCTTCAAAGACTTTTCTCAAACGTCTTCATTTTTACGACTTCTGAGCCACCACCGCCCCCCCGCAGACTGAACCCAAGATTAAAAAGCCTTCATCCAAGTAACAGACACTCTGATGATATTGATAATAGATTGGTAAATGTGTAGTTTGATTGTGTACGAGCCGTCAGTCACCAGACGTGCTTTCCTCACCGCTATCAAGAATGATTTTGTTTCCCCACTCGAGACACAAAAAAAATCAAAGCTCACCCCCTGAAAGATTTACCCAGTTTGAGCATGTGAATCTTTCTGATGGGAAAAAGTGGAAGAATTCCTCGTCTCTGGAATTAAGATATAAGCATATAATTGTGGCACTCACTCGTGTTTCCTGCCCTAAATTTTAGAATCACATTTGAAGTCACGGCCCACAGACAGAGGAAAGCTCGCACACACTGACACACTCACACCTGAGACTTGCCTGCCATGTCAGTCTTGTACTGTCGGTCACTGAGCGGCTCTGCCGGAGCAATCGGAGGTTCAGTGCCTTGCTCAAGGGCATTTCAGTAGTAGTCGTTGTTGTTATTGTGGGACAGAAATGTGCGTTTCATTCTCTACCCTGACTGAGATTTAATTTCCTTTTTGTTTTTTTTTGTTTTTTTTTCCAACCTGTCCAGGGATTGTAACCTGTGATCATCTGGTCACAAACTCTGAACCTTTAGGCTATAGCTGCCCTCACGACGCTCGCCTGGTGCTGTCTGGAACTATGCTACATCAGACACTATGATTAATTTCGACTATACACAGATACATTTGTGTTTTTGTTTTTCAAGATATGCAGAAGAGAAACTTTGTACTTTTTGAAACATGACGGTAAACGTTAACGGGGTTCCTACACAGATCAGGAATGACAGAAATTCTGTGCGTATTTTGAGGTAAAAATAAAAAAAAACCTTTGTGAACATTTTTGGAAAACATAATCTCCAGTTGTCTAGCGTCATATGCTTAAATGACTGTTTTAATCAAATTAAAAACAAACCAAAAAGTTAAAATCGAGCTAAAACATAATGAAAATGAGGTCTTGTATGATATATTGAGATGTGTATGAACCCAAACTCTGTTGCTTCTCAGATTGACGGAGGAGGACGAGCTGCACTGATTGCTCTTTGTTTGTTGCACTTGAGTTTCATGCTTGCAGAGAAGAAACCAAGAGGGAACAATACAGTGATATTTGTTCTGAAACTTTTCCTATTTTTTTTTTTTTTCTTTTTTGGTTTTAGGGAATATGTTGGGTGACTGGCTCTTTTTTCTGTCCTTCACATGCATATGTGTGTTATGCAAGGTTATTGAATTCAGATTTTGTTTTTTAATAAATAATGAAACTAAAAATACTCGTGTTTGTTACGCACAGCTTCTCTAGTCTCTAATTTTTATTTCTCTTAGCACGTGTGGACGTATTTACAGCATTTAAAGTGGTAATCTGTGAAGTCATAGTCAGGGTTTATTTTTTGGCTTTTTCTTCGATGCCAAGTGGTGACTGTGCTGGTGTTTTTGTTTTTGCTCTCTTCACTCTTTAAACTGTCAGCTGCTATGGGTGTGCCCAGCACAAGGAGAGCACAGCTTGTACATACTGTGTGTACATCACATGTAGGTTCAAGGCTACAGGAAGTCACGGTAACGCTCGCCCACTGACACTAATCCACAAATTTGTTTTATTTTTTATTTTTTTAAGAATATTTTTGGGATGTTTTATTGCAAGACAGACAGTAAAGAGAGGGGAGAAAGAGGGAACAACATACAGCGAAGGGTCATGGGGAGCAATCGTACCGGAGCCGCTGCCAAGGACGGACTCAGCCTTTAGTTCATAGGGTGCACACTTCACCAGGTGAGCTACCAGTGCGCCCCAACAAATTGTTTTCAATAAATGTTTCAATCTTTGCGTCAAAATGTTTAAAAACAGTCCTCACCTATACTGTATATACCAGGGGTTGGCAATTAATGCTATCAAAAGAGCCATTTGTGGCCCAAAATTTTTTTTTAAAAAAAATCTGCCTGGAGCTGCAATACATATTTGTGCCTTTATAGTGATGGCAACACAGCCTGTTTAATCTAAATTAGCCTATAACCAGTCCAAATGAGCAGTCAGTAAAACAGTGGTTCCCAACTGGTGCAGCCACAGGGTCCAAATTTCACCTACATCATTAGTTTGAGGTCCACACAGTGTAATACATTCAGTGTCATACTTGTGTTTGGCCATGTCGTCAGGGTAGTTTGCTGTCTCTGCTGTCCGTTAGTAACTCACTTTATAGCAGGACACAGTACTTCAAAATAAAAGCTCTGTGTTGCAAACTTACTGTGCTTAAAAATAAAGTGTGTTTTTTACAAACTTGACACGTTTGTAAGTCACTTGCGGCCCATTCAGAGTGGACCCACGGCCCTGTTTTGGAGTGTGACCCACCAGTCGGGAAAGTCTGCGTTAATTTGTTTTTAGAACAAAGTAGCTACTCTACAGTGCAGCTCTTTATGGTTATTTGAAGCTTAAACATTGCAGCTCTAATGTTGAAAGCAAAATAATACTGTCCACTCACTGTAAAATTCTGACGCTTTCTTTTTTGGATTTGTAATCAATAGCTAGCCTCACTGAGTTTAGCCATCGCTATTGAGATTCAACAAATTTCAGGAAAAGGTGCCAGGCTGTGGACATAAGACGTTCACAGCTGATGAAATGTTCAAACATTTTTTTTATTCAGTGTACAGGCTGCACATTAATAAATTTCCAGTTTATCTGATTTGTTTTAGACGAATCAACAGAACACAAACGGCTAAAAGACAAAGAATCTTCTACATGAACAAATCTAAAGAAGCACTCCACTGATTTTTAGGCTTCAAAGTAAATCAGTTGTATAACATCTTTGCAGTTCCCAAGGGAGTTTTCTGAAGTCTGAAAAATAACCCTGAGGATGTATTGTGATGCATTCAAGGTTATCTGAGGTGGTTCTATGCTTCGTTTCATGCAAAGCTGGACTTTGGAATTTCCCTTTAGAAGTTTCCAACTTATGACTTCAAAGCGTTGCAGCTGCACGATGCCAAACAGAAACAAAAAAACATGGCTGACTGCGACACGCTGATGGTTTCTTTGGCAAGTGTCCACACAGTCTAACTCTCAGCAGCTCGCTGTTATTACACACACAAATGAAATATCGTTTAACTGTAACCAGCTTGTGCAGTGATACTCATCTTACGGCAGCTGGGAGGCCCCCCAACTATTTTTTAATTCACAATGCAAATAAATTGATGCACACTGAGCTTGTTTATCAAAAAGTGCCAAGAGAGGATCCCCTGAGCCTCCTACAGGTCTGTACCATGCCCTGAATGTCCTCAATTCTTAGAAACGCCCCTGTGTTCATCTGACCTGTGTTGGACTGATGTGACTGGCCCCTAGCCTCCTGTCATTTTGCAGAAGTGGCCCCCGAGCAAAGCAAGTTGAGTATCCCTGTTTTAGTGTGTAGGATTTAGTGGCATCCAGCAGATTGAACTGAAACCTGTGGATATAAATGTAAATGAATGGAAACGAAGGCACTTTTGCAGGTGATCAAAAACTGATAAAAACATAGTTGTGAATGTTATATTCCGTTTTTCCCAATAGATCCACCTAAATCCTACACAACCGTGTTAAAGCCTGTTTTGTTTTGTTTTGTGTCAATAGTAAAGGAATACTGCCACTCAGTGATGGCCTCTGTAGGCCACAGAAAACTACAGGACTACAACTCCCTCCCCCCAACTGCTTCAGCCAATCAATAGAGACAGGTGTGTGCAGTTTGAAGCTGGAAGACACGGACAAAAGACAGTTCTCAGCTGTTAAACCTCCAGATAATTTAACTTTGTGTATCATTTTATTTGAGTTTGCCTCTTTTGGATTGTTGTTAAATCATTTTTTCCTTTGTTGAACATGTGTTCGTGCAACATTCATTTATTTTGATTAACTGCATGTGTCACTGGACCTGAAGCCAGCTTGAAGAGCCAAGCATGTCACCGCAACCGTGAGTAAAGCAAGCCAAAAAACATGAAAGATAACACTTGTTATGTCTGCATCCACAGGGCATCTAAAGTGGCGTTTAGAGAGCATGGAGGAGGACGCTGCAAGAGAGTTTTCACAAACTATGTGGTCAACTAAATGCTGTAAACCTTGACAAGATGCTGATCAAGACGCAGAAAATGCAGAGGTAGTACATACATGTCCATCCTAACTATTTCTCATTCAGTGGTGGTAGAAGAAGTATTTAGATCCTTTTAAGTATAGGTAGGTTATGACACAGTGGGCCTCTGGGATCAGATGCATGGAAGGCAGGCAGATACATCATGTACTTGAGTTGAAAGGCTCATCCCATCTAAAGTCCCATAGATAAACTAAGGGGATGGAAACACTCACTTAATATGTATCAAGATGGTTTCTTTCTTGTGACATCTTAAAAGTAAATGTTTAGGCTAGCCCATCAATTTTTAAAAGGCTTTTTATCAGGGAGGGAGTTTGTTATTGACATGAATGACTAAGCCCTTGGAACAGAAATGCAAAACTTGGGGGGCCACTGCAGTTGGGAAGGAAGTGTTTTTGTGTTTGCGGCTTTGGTCGTGACAGACCGCAGCCTCCTACTAGAGGGGAGTGTTTCAAAGCTCATGTGCCCAGGGTCGGAGGGGTCGGCCACAATCCTCCCTGCCTGCTTCAGAGTTCTGGAGTATGGACATAAATATTAGTTGTAAATTAGGTTGGTATCAAAAGTAAAAGTCTCATTGTGCTGCTGAGTGGGGCCTGCTAGAGTGGGATTATTGTGTTATATTATCACTGATGCAGAAACTCATGAACAGCATGATGGTTTTAGAGGTGGGCTCATGTTAAATTCGTTTAATATATAATAATTGATAGTGTTTTATGATCTGATCACATGTTTTGAATTCAAATCTGCAAAGTAAGTAGCTGGCAGATAATTTTTGCTGAGTAAAAAGTACAATATCTCTCTCTGAATTGTGGTTGAGTAGAAGTATAAAGCAGAAAAAATGGAAATACTGAACTGAACTACCTCAAAATTGTAGGTAACTTGTCTGTGCTTACGTACAGTACCTGAGTATTTGCATTTAGTTGCATTCCACCACTGCAGAGCTGATAAACAAACCAAACAACATGAAGCTTTATGAGGTGAGATTTCTGATCTCTCTCCTCACCCCCCCCTCCACACAGAGGTCAAAGGTCAAGGCCGACATGCCTGGCTGCTGCTTTTTACTCGAACACAGTCACAAAACTGTTACTGTCGTCCCTCCTGCATCATGCGCTCCAAACCCCCCTCATGAATTGACGCAAAGAATCTTCTGCAGACGGTGGGAACATTGTGGAAATTCCTCGGCGTGCTGATGCACTGGTATCCCGCGCTCGCCGTCCCCCGATGCCAACTGGCCGATGGGCGCTGTTGGCACGCTGCCTAGAGCGCTGGCTGGACGCATTAGCTGTCACCATGGGGACCGTTTGGCCTCGCTGGCCGGGACAGTGGCACAGTATGGCAGTTTACCCAGAATGTTTAGCCTCATACTGTGACTTACCTAACAAGCCCTCAGCGAAGGCCTCATTCTGGCATGTGAGCGCTGCGGCTCGGCTGGTGAACGACTACAGAGTTAATTCCATAAGACTTCTCCTGCATCGACTCCAGGCACCTGTTCTGCTCAGATTAGGTTACACCATGCACTTGAAGCCATTTGGGCGTCTTTCCCAGAACAGATTAACCCTTTTTCAGGACTTTCTCAATGGGGAGGAATCCCCAGTGAGAGACATTTGAATCTTCTGTTTGTGTTTCCCTGCAGATATTAAATTAGACATCATATTTCTTTGAAGGCCTTTAAGCTGGTTTGTTGACAAGTGCATGAGACTACAGAGTAAACCAAGGTAGCCTGTCAATCACTGTCATCCTCTGCATGGAGTGGACTTAAGCAGGAGACGATGTGGCTGTGTGTCACACCTATGTGCGTTAGAGGTTTCCCAGGATAGCTCTGCTAAGGGGATTACAGCGCAGGGAGGGATGTCTGCTCCATGTGAGACAGGTAAGGAATTGAGGATTAGGCTTCAATAATCGCTGGCAACAAGCAAACACACTCAACAGCACAGGAGAAAGGAGCTACAGCTTGAACACGAAGAGCAAAAAACCCCTGTAAAGGTGAATAAAAACTTCTGAGAAATGTCTAAGGACAAGCTGGAGAGCCTGGTGAAGCGCATGGAGGAGACGCTCTCTGAGATGGAGCAGTTGAAGATGCACTGCGGGAAGCAGAGCGAGGAGCTGAGCCAGCTGGTGGTGGAGCTCCGGAGAGAGAACCAGGAGCTGGTGGAGAAGTACAACCAGCTGGCTGTGGAGATGAAGGAGGCCAAGGAGATCATAGAACAGCTACAGGACACTAAATACGCCTTCAATGCGAAGGAGAGACAGGCGCAGAAACTCAGCCGGCAGCTCTGAAGGCCCCTCCAGGACGATGGAAACGTGACTGTACTGTATGTGGATGCGTCCTGGGTGAACTGGAGGAAAACAACACTGGACAAGGCAGATGGAAAGAACAGCTTGATGCAGAAGATGTCTAAATACTGGGTGGGCATGGAGGCTAAACTGGGCACAGCTGTTTTCTTTAACATAGAGAAAGTGTGTTTTTTTTCTGTCTGCATATGTGTACATTTTAGGTCCCGAGGGAATGGATGTAAAGCTTAGTAATTTGAATGTTAACTTATATCCTGTGGCTTAGGGCTCCTTTTAAAGCTATGGCTAGACTTAATGACCAGGAATCAAAACTAGAGGTCCCTCAGAAATGTGGATGTGGAAACTGTGGACTCTGGTTGAAAAGAGGGGTTTTTCAAAAGTGGGCGATGATTGTGCGTAAGGCATTGTGCTCATTAGGTTTCTATAATTAAAACAACAGCACGCCTTAAAGCCAGGCTGCACTGCCCCTGTAAAGATTTTATTTGACGATATTATATTTAGGTGTCCGGCCCCTAGGAGAAGTGGGTGGTCACCTATTTTTGGTGTTTGTAGAGTCAAAGTGCTAAAAATACCTGATTATCCCCTGCAAACCTCAACCTTGTGAGACTTCAAGGTGCCTCCCTCCACTCTTGGTCACAGTTCATACTGTGTTATTCATGTACTCCAATAAAGTTAAACCCTGCAAATCCTCCGCAGATTTCTGGAGCTGGCAAACTCTTGTGTTGAAGGCTTTTTACATCATGTACGACGTGAAGACGACTGAGGCTGCGGTTGTGCAGTTTGATGTTTATTGAAGCTGAACCCATTATTAAATGTGCTGAGTGAAACTGAGTCCCCTTGAATGCCTTTTCAAATATACGTTGCTCTACTTTATAAACACATGTTATAAATAACTGAAAAAAACACACCTCAAAGTCCATTTAGTAGCTGCTCCTGATCTTTCAGTCATTTATTTCGTTTTTTATTTTTGTGTCCGTTTTGACTTTAAAGTTCAAGGTCCAAAGTTTATTTTTGACCTTGGAAACAGCACTTCACAAATCAAATCTCCTCTCAAGTTCAGCTGTCAGCTGTCGACTCACCAACAGGAGCCAGAAAATGAAGTGAAGAGGAAGTTTGTTGTACCATCAAACACACACACACAGCTACAGTCAGCCAGGCAAGTCAAGTTTTTTTTTAAGGTCCAAGAAGAATACTTTAATTGAATGTTTACATTTTATAGCCACTTTACTTCCCTAGAGGTTATATATGAATATGGTACTTTTTACTGCACTACATTTATCTGCTTTACAAGTTAAGATTTTATACACAAAACGTAATAAAATATGATGCCTTGTTTCAGATTCAACTACCAAACAGTATATAAAATATTTAAAAAGTATCTCATTTTGGGGCGTCGGTGGCTTAGTGGATAGAGCAGGCGCCCCATTTACAAGGCTGTTGTTGCAGTGGCCCGGGTTCGACTCCAGCCTGTGGCCCTTTGCTGCATGTCCAGACCCCTCTCTCTCTACCCCCTTCACACTTAACTGTCCTATCTATAAAGGCAAAAATTCCCATAAAAATATCTTTTAAAAAAAAGTATCTCATTTTGACCAGCTACAACATTAAAATGCATCCACATAAGTACTTTTGATACGTTTTTTTTTTTTTTTTTGCTGACATACTGTGATTTAACAACATTTTCAATGTCAGACTGTGATTGTTTAAGTATAATTTTACAGTGTGGTATTGCTACTTTTACTAAAGTAAAGGATTGGAGTACTTCCCCTTACACTGCCTCACAATGGTAGTGAATTGAGTTGTAAGAATAAATATTGGCACTCTACATTTCTGCAAAACACAGCCATGGTACGTCTGGAAGTGTCATAGCCGATGTGTTGAAACTTTACCTTTTGATTTTCAATTTTATGTTGTGACAGCACTGTGGTTAACATATGGTAAGGTTTAGGAACATGAACTACTCAGTTGTTTTACAAAAAGATCATGCTTTGACTTGAATTACCTGCTTTTGGCACTACACAAACAGCTGGAAATGTCCCAAACTCTCACTAAAAAATATTCGCTTTTATCGCTACAAACACAGCTGGAAATGTCTCAAACTCTTATTAAAAAAGTACCCACTTTTGTTGCTACACACACAGCTGGAAATGTCCCAAATTCATATTAAATTATACCTGCTTTTGTCCCTACAAACACAGCTGGAAATGTCCCAAACTGTTGTTAAAAAATACCTGCTTTTGTTAATATGAACATGACTGGATATGTCCTGAGCAGCTGCTAAAAAATACCTGCAAACACAGTTGGAAATGTCCCAAACTGTAGTTAAAAAAGCTACCTTTGTTGCTACAAACATGGCTGGAAATGTCCCAAACTTTCAATAAAAAAATACCCGTTTTTATTGTCACAAACACAGCTAGAATTGTCCCAAACTGTCACTAAAAATACCTGCTATTGTCACTACACACACAGCTGGAAATGTCCCAGACTCTCACTAAAAAAATATCCCCTTTTATCGCTTCAAACACAGCTGGAAATGTCCCAAATTGTTTTTAAAAAATACCTGCTTTTGTTAATATGAACATGACTGGATATGTCCTGAGCAGTTGCTACAAAATACCTGCAAACACAGTTGGAAATGTCCCAAACTGTAGTTAAAAAAGCTAATTTTGTTGCTACAAACATGGCTGGAAATGTCCCAAACTCTCGCTAAAAAAATACCCCCTTTTATCGCTACAAACATAGCTGGAAATGTCCCAAACTCTTATTAAAAAAGTACCTGCTTTTGTTGCGACACACACAGCTGGAAATGTCCCAAATTCATATTAGATTATTCCTGAGAAGTTACTAAAAAATACCTGCAAACGCAGTTGGAAATGTCCCAAACTGTAGTTAAAAAAGCTGCTTTTGGTGCTACAAACATGGCTGGAAATGTCCCAAACTTTCAATAAAAAATACCCGCTTTTACCACCAGAAACATGGCTGGAAATGTCCCAAACTCTTAGTTAAAAATATCCACTTTTATCGCTACAAAAACAGCTAGAAATGTCACTAACTCTAAATGAAAAAAATAGACACTTTAGTCACTACAAACACAGCTGGAACACACTTCTTCACCGTCTCAACAAGTCACTCCATCCACCACCCGTCTGCATCCTGATGAGAACTTTGCTACGTCATAGTACATATGAAATGTAGAAATGTAATATGCAGGGTTTGCATAATCGTAAATTGCCAACATTTTATTCTCACAACTCAGCTAAATAAAGGCAACGCTGTGTACTGCACAGAAAATATAGAATGGTATAAACTGCACGTGTTGCAAACCACTTGGATCATGCTGCACAGGCTGTTTAGATACACTGGATGGACATTTTGGTTTTTGGGAGCTATGAATAGTTGATTCCTTCTATAGGAAGGTTAAGATGGTACCGCTTGAGGTAGATCAGTTTGTGTTTGATGGTCCATTGAACTTAAGTGGTGTTCAGACTCATATAAGCCTGAGTGGATTCCCAGTCTGCATTCTAGTTTGGACTTTCCGTCCCTGTAGAAAGGTTTTGGTTACCTGTGATGTGACTTTAAACATTTACTGTACACTGACTGAGTCATTCAGTCTAGCCTAAACATGACGAACGATCCTGCAGTGTAACCAGATAAACAAACATGTGGCTTGAGTGGGACTTGATGGCATATTTGGCATTAAAACTGTTTTTCTTTGGTTTATTCACGTGAAGAAAAAAAAAATCTTGGAGCCACCATGACTCTCCAGCTGCTTCACATGCCCTCTTCTGAATGAATGACTGAAACAGTAGAGAGCTGGCTCAAGACAAATACACATTACACCCAAGATGTGCTGTTTTAAATATGAACCCACAATTACATAATGCTGCACAATCTCAGTAGTTTTGGGAGTTTTGTTTTTAGAATCTAGTTGGGTTGTTAAGAAAAACCTCACCCCCAAAAGAGAGGAGAGAGGAGGGGTAAACATGTCCTGACAGATGTTTAAACACAGCTCTGGCAGTGGCCATGGTGGTTTCCTCTTTAAAGCCTAAAATATAATCACTTCTCTGTGATGTTCTCATGCAATTGTCACATATTTAGGATTCTATAGCAATCAAATTGTCAGAGTCATCAAAGAGTCATTGTGTATTTGAGATTAGTCTTTGAAATATTGAGAACACAAAATCAAAGATCAACTTCAAGGATTCATTTAAAGAAACTGTGTGCAATATTCAGAGTATAGCTGTAATTCAGGATAAAAAAAAAGATTCAGAATCTGATTTAGGCATCATAAAACTTCAATTAAAAGCCTAGTCCTAATTAAACACCCAGTCCCTTTTACAAGCCCAGTGTGGCTGCGCATTTTGACAAATCAACACCTGTCTTAATTAGATGCCTGGTCTGGTTCCCAAGCACTTCTTTTTTTATAGAAGTTCTTCAGATGTGTAAAAGCGAGTTACTGGCTACCTCAAATTATGTGTCAATTATTTGATTACTCTCTAAGATAATTCTATTTTTTTGGTCCGTAAGGGTCCTCAGGTCGAATAAGACAAAAGAGTTTTTCATGAAAATTAATCCAAGTTGTGAGTATTGTTTTAACAGGATAAAGTCTTGTTGTGTCGGTATGCCTAGTGTTGTAATCCTCGAGTGCTGCAGTCTGTTGGAGCTAGATCAAATGAATGATTCATTAGTAATATGTTACACAAGTAATATTCATACGACTTAAATAAACATTTTGATTGTATTGCCTGGTCTTTGCTGAAAAACACTTCTGTGTGAAAGAAATTAAATGCCTGTCCCAAATACAGGCCTGTTGATTTCAGTGATTTAAGCAAATAAAAGCCCGGGCTTTTAACTGAAGAGGATGAATCCCATAGATGTTGATGATCCGCCAACTCTCCCTTTAGGGATCAAAATATCTCACGAGTAGATAGATTGCTGTGAAATTTGGTACATACATTCATGGTCCCCTCATGATGAATTGTACAAACTTTGATGCTTTCATGATGAAACTTTGATGATCCAGGTTATTGTTATGTGTAGCCATGCTAACAGCATGGCGCTAGGGATGGCAACGTCTGAATGTTGGTGGACCACTTTGTTTCAGACTGAATTATCTCAAGAACTAGTGGATACTTTGGCATGAAACTTTGGGACAAATATTAATGGTCCACAGAGGATGAATCCTGCAGACTTTCCAACTTTTTCTGTTATCCCACCATGAAGTTGACATCTTTGGTTTTCAATGAAATATTTCAGCAACTAGTGGATTGATTACTATAAAATTTGGTACACATGTTCATGGTCTCCTCATGATGAATTGTAAAAACGTGGATGCCTTAACATAAAGAGACAGTTCACCCCAAAATCTCAAAAAAAAAAAACCACCCAAAATTCAACAGCAATGCCTTTTTACAGAAATCATAACCTGGTTACTCAAGATAATCCAAGTTATTATTATTTTTAGCTATGTTAGCAGCATAGCTCCAGGGATTGCAGTGCCTGACTGTTGGTCCACCACTGTGGTTCAGACTGAAATATCTCAACAACTATTGGACTGATTGTCATAAAATTTGGTACAAACATTAATGGCCCCCAAAGGATGACTCCTACTGACTTTGATGATCATCTGACTCCAACCATGAGGCTGACATCTCTGGTTTTCAAGCCCAGTGTCACTCCGTATTTGATGAAATCCAGTGCTTTGGCAGTGATTTGCGGCGTCAGAAACCAACAAAAAAACGGAGCCATTTATTGTCGGCATGATACATAGCCGGTTGCCATTATAGTTTAATGGCACTCGGTGGCATCAGGAGGAAATACAGCGGGACAAGGATGAAAGTTAAGGTGGTGAGATCCGACTTGTGGTGGAAGGGTCCAACAAATATCGACTTTCACCTGAGAGAGCGGTGTTTGTGTCCCATAAGATTATAAAGCCAAACCTTGTTCTTTTTCCCTAAATGTAACCATGTGTTTTTGATGTTAAAGGAAGAAAAACGTCAATTTACAGTGTTGTACCAACGTAGTGCTTTTATTTTGAAAGAGACTGTATGTAAACATTAAATTTACTATGAAAACAGAAGTGTATTTTGAAAGACAATGCATGTAACAGGCAGAACTTGACACGGTGTCCCAGAACGTCAGCATCCAACACACCCAGGGTACCTTGCACATTGTATCTGGATGTGGAAGGTCCATGACCAAACGTCAATATGTGACGAAGTCGGAGTGAGAATGTGTTGGGTTTTCATGAAATATCTCAACAATTAGTGGGTGGTTTGGTGTGTAATTTGATACAGATGTTCATGGTCCCCTCATGATGAACTGTAAAAACGTTGCTACTCCAACATTTCGTGAAGCACCATCATTAGGTAAAGATTTCATTTTGTCCAATACTTTGGTTTACGGCCAAACGAACGAACAACTTTCTTCACCACCAGAACAACCAGGAAACAACAAGGACAAAAAGCCCTGTGTCAACAAAAGCTCAGAGGTCAAATCATCATATTGAGTCCCACCCAACATACAATCCGGTCAAGTTCTCTTTTAACAAAGGTAACATTTGGGGGCCATTTTCAGCAAAAAAATTATAACCCTTCCTTTCACATTGAACCCCAAACATTTAGGGAGATGACTTGGATGAGTACCCTGGTATTACATATATGGTATTGCGCATGATAATGACATGTAGCAAAGTGGGAAGAAAACCCCATGGAGGATATAGCTCTGCTTATAGGGACCTATACAACAAACGAACACGTTGATTAACTGTTATTTTTACAGGATGAAATTACAGACTGAGCAAAAAGGATCCTCATCTGTGTCAGGAGGAGGAGGTGGAGGAGGAGGTGGAGGAGCTGCGGGTTAAAAAGCGCGCTGATGACGCCGCGGAGGAGGTTCAACAGACAGGACTTTCTCTTCTTCTTCTCCTTCTTCTACTCGGTCTCCTGTTGGACAGACAGACAGAGAGAGTGAGACAGACAGGGAGAGAGACAGACAAAGGGCTCCAGCCAGATAGCCCTCCTCATATATCCAGGACACCGCAGCTCTTTTCAGACGCAACTTCAAGTCAAAGCTCGCGGAGAGAAAACAGCTGTCAGTCCCGCTGCGCCCTGCACGGTCCTCCGAGAGGATCCACCGGCGGTTTGGGACCCAAAGAAACCGCGTTTAAAGCCACTGATCAGGGTGAGTAGCCTTATGGTTTCATCACGGATTACCCTCATGTCAGATTTACTTTAATTGACAGATTTTTGGAAGGAAGAGTCATATGTTTTGGCACGTTGGAGGACAGAAATATTCATCAGAGGGGATGAAAAATAAGTTTCAATCAGGGAGAAGGGTCAAAAAGAAAGATTTTTAAATAGATTTACTGCCTTATAGTTCAGATTTTAATTTATTTTACAAGAAATAACAAAAGTAATAGTGTAAATAAAGGGATACAACGCAAACAGTGATGCCAACGAAGGTCTCCAAGTTTAATGAAGTCACAATAAACCAAAATGTGGAGCCCATAGAGACAATAAATCAGACAATACAGTCGATTTATTACTGAATCTTTGTATAAATTTAATATATTTTTAAATGACGATTTCCTGGACTGACCAGGTGCCAGTGTACAGAACACAAGACACTGCTTGCCCTCTCTGACAGCCTAATAATAATTGTTAATTTGGCTGGATTAAAGTTTACAGCCTGAGGCTAAAGGCTTTATGAGTTGGTACAATAAAAAGTGACTAATGCAGGAGTCTCACAAAGAACGTTTTTAATGGTTGATTGTACTCAGGATGAAGAGTATCATGTGAACTGAAAGGATGGATTCATTGTTAAAGGTGGTTATTAATTTAAGTCATTTATCTGGCAAAATAAGGCAAACATTTGTTGGTTTCAGATATGATGTGCTGGTGGCTTTGATTGGGGTTTATTGCTCAGGGTGATGCTTTGAAAATGTTTCCTTGAAGTATTCTGGGTATACGCTGACTTTAACATGACTGCAGTATGAGCTCAGTCGATTTTTAGTGTCTTTTTAACATCACTTTAGTTGAAGACTTTCATTGATTTTTATCTCAACTAAAGAATCGTCACCTCCATTTTATTATTCATTACATTTAAAGATCCAGTGCGATTTAGAGGGATATATTGGCAGAAATGGAATATGATATGATAACAATGTTTTCTTTAGTGTAGAATCACCAAAAAATAAGAATCGCTGTGTTTTCATTACCTTAGAATGAGCAGTTTATACCTACATAGGGAGCAGGTCCTTGTCTATAGGGATCGCCATGTTGCACTGCCATGTTTCTACAGTGGCCCAGAACAGACAAACCAAACACTGGCTCTGGATAGGGCCATTTGCCTTTTTGCATTTTTGCTTTTTTACATCGGACACTGTAGCTAGCAGCCCCTCCGTGATGAGAGCATCAGAAAAACGGTTTGTTTTTTTTTCAACATGAAACTGTTTTATTCAGTATTTTTTACAGTTTAAATCACTGTTTTTTTGTTTTGGGTAAGAAGAGACCTTTGCAGATAAATCAGTTCCCACTAAAAACCTCCCGAACATCTGGATCTTAAGTTATCGGAGGAAAAAGGTGAGCGCACATTTGCACGTGTTATGCTAGAACAAAGTTAGAGAAACATTGAGTTGTAATGTGAAACTGCTTTATTCAGTATTTTTACTGGTTTGAATTACTGAATCAATTTCTTTTGGAGAGGAAGGGTACTCTAAGAATAATTTGTCTCCTGGTAAAAGCCTCCTGAACGTCTGATTCTTAAATTATCAGAGAGAAAAGGTGAACAAACATTTGCAGGTGATGGGCTAAAACATTGGAGAAACACTGATTTGTAATGTGAAACTGCTTTATTCAGTGTTTTTACTGTTTTAAATCACCTGGTGCAATTATTTTGGAGAGGAAGAGACCTCTACGAATAATTCTCCAGGGAAAAACCTCTCAGCACTGTAGAAATTCTAACTGGGAGAAGTTTCAGCTAGTTGCAAACTGCAGTCCTCACCACTAGATGCCACTAAATCCCTCAGAAATCTTACTCACTACTGCTTTAAGGTAATTCAATAAGGCTACAGTGCTGCTGATAGATCAGACAATTAATGGATTTGTTGATGGACATTAAATAAACAATTTGTGCATTCAGTTTATTATTTAAAGTCCTTTATCAAGCAAAAATGTTTCTGAAAATGATTCCAGTTTCTCAAACTTAAGGATTTGCTGTTCTATATAATTGTGTATTTAATATCTTTTCATTTTGTTCACACAAAAAAAGCAGTTTGAAGAGAGTTCTGGAAACCTGTTAAGACATTTATCCCAATTTTCCAATATTTTATAGACTTAAGGATTCATTTATAATGTTAAAAACCAGCCAGCAGATTCATTAGTAATGGAATTAATGTTTGAGGCAGCTCTGGTCATTAGATGTGGGTTTACTGTGCAGTGTTAATGAGATGTAAATGAATGCTGTTGGCCCAGACAGTAGATTACCACCACCACTGCCCAGGGCCGATGACACCATTGTTGCTCAATTTCGGGTGTTTGTTTCAGTGAGATTTTGTGTTTGAGACACATCAGACATGCTGACTGCCTGTCTCCTCTGCGCTCTGACATAACCATCCCTCTGACTTGTCGCCTGTGGGGCGTTCATGGAGGATGCCCTCACTGCCGGGGCACTTGGTCGTCATGGCAGACGGGGTCAGAGGTGGCTTGGCAGCTCCAGCCAACACCCCCCCCCCCCCCTTCTCTCTCCCTCTCTCTCAGGGGGGCAAGAAACCCTCCGTTTGCCCTGGAAAAAACAAACAAACAGCCCCTCCACAAGCAACAAAGGAGACATTTTTAGCTCAGTTAAGCAATTAAGTGATGAGACAGCAGCGGGAAATGATAAGGCTGCTGTTTAAAGTGCTAGAGGTCTCACAGCTTGAGGCTTTAAAAAGTACTGATGAAGATACCTGTCAGCACCATAGAAGCAGAGGAGGAGTCAGACACTGTAAACATTCGAAGCTCAGCCCAAACCGAGGGGGCATGCTCCCACAGGAAGATTTTTTTTTTCTCATTTATGCCAGCTATGTGCGCTATATTTCAAGGCATTTGAGATTATAGAACACCTACTTATCTGTGCATCAATCAAGGAAAACATGATAGTTGCCAAGGAAGAAAATCATCCTGTAGCGCCCACATCCTATTTTCTATCTAATCATTGTCCAACTGTCTTCATCACTCTGAAACTGGAACATTAGAAATATTGAGGATGACTTATTTTCAAGTCAGAAACTGTCTGATGTTACTGTTTTTAAGTTACATAACACAGGTAGCGTGGGAGTTTGAAGTAAGCAGCATTACTAATGTTAAAACCTGTTTTTGTGACACTGTAAATCAAGGATCCCCGACAATGCAGAGTCAATGTGGCCTTCAACACTCTGATTTGAACATCAGGCCAAAAGATGAATATTTGCTTGATTATATGAGATTTCTTTGGGGAGTAACACAGTAGGATAAACATCATGGTCATATGTCAGTGCCCTGTAGTGACTACTATCAATGAAAAAAGCCACCAAGAGTCTGAGTGTGACTCGTTGAAAGAAGTCCATGCTTAAGTCCAACAATGTGTTTCATGACAATTGAACCACTAAGGCAAAATGAGATGAACTATCACTGATGTGATTATGTGACTGCAGTAACGTTATGTGATAACGGTCAATAGAAAGTATCAGAGCCAAAACTCACCCTCTTTGTCTTAAAACCACCATGGCTGTGAATGAACGGGTAAAATAATGTGTAACCACACCTGTGCCAATTACAACTGGAAATGAAAGTGACCAAAAGAATGTTTGCAGCCTCACAAATAATAAACAGCAAGGGTTAAATACACATTATGGCTCCTACAGCCCCTCCAGGATGTTGTGATCACAACAATTAACACCGATCCCTGCATGACCTTGTAATTTTCCAATCACCGCAGCTTTACTCCACATTTGACCATTTAAATCTCATTTCATTGTAGGTCTGTGTGCAGTGTATTGATTTGCTCAGAGCCTCTTTGCCCCGCTCTCTCTCTCTCTGTTTATCGTGAGACCACTGCTGCAGAAGTGTGAGCTCCACACACAGTCGCAAACACACAGTGACAGAGCTAACTGTTAGCATCACACAGCTAACGTTACAGAATGGTTATTAACAGGATTAATAACAGAGTCAAGCTTTTTCAGTGTTGGTGTGAGATTAACTACTAGGTGTCAGAGGTTATCCTCGAACGCAGGGGCTACCCGACAAGTAGCGATGAGATCACGTCGTGCTGTGTTAGCTTGCGCTAAGCGGGCAGAGATAGCAGAAGGAAAGCGGCACACGGAAATGGTCCTTCAGCGCTGTATTGAACAGCATCAACAGCTGATCGTCAGCAAAACCTTAAAGCATTGTAACATGCATCGCTATTTTTAAAAAAACCTGCATGAAATCAGGTATTTCAGGATGCAGTAATCCCCAAAACAGCCGCAAAATTGTGGAGGGACTGAGATTATCTGAATGTTGAAGGTATTTTAAAAACCTAAAAGATTTGGGGCTGTTGAGAAAATATTCAGGCTGTAGCCCTGCTCCACCCTGTCATTAGGCCTTATCATACATGCTGTGTTATCTTCGAAGGAAGATGAAATCCACATATCTTCAATTTTAGTGACTTTTAAGGCTGCAGCTAACTAACTAATTACTTTTCATTATCGATTAATCATTTAGTTGACAAAATGCCAGAAAATACTGAAAATGTGATGCTAAATTATTAAAAATTACCTTCTCTTTAAGTGCATGGTGACAGAAGACTGAGAAAACCAACATACATTAAAGTTTAAGACACTGAGGCTGGTCATTGTTTGGCGTTTTTGTTCAAAAGCATTACTAAGAAGAGGAAAAATTGTGAATAAATGTTCAAAATAGCTCCTGATGAATATATGTTGATCATCTAATTGCTTATTTGACTGATTATGTCACCTCTAAATTACTTTCTCCACTGTTGATTGAAAAGAGAAACAGCCAAATGTACATTCCCCCTCCCAAAACTTCGAGGTTTTTCGTCAGACATAAACCAGACCCACAGATGCAGATGCCGATAATCAGCTGTGGTTGGCGGCTGCAAACCAAACCACAGAACACGCTGCCGCATCATTTATCAGCGTGTAGGTTCAGTGTGATGATCTGCTTAAACAAAATCATTACCACACACTGATTTATAGCTGATTTATTTACTTGGAAATATTTCAGGAAGCACTGCGGGGCAACAGAAGGGATCTGTGCAGACTGGCGGCCAAAAACTGAAGCTGATCTTTGTCTTTTATTATTTTGTATTTACTGTTGTTGGATCTGATAAGACGAAGTGCCTTTCTGCCCTCATGCATCCTGTTGAGCGTGTGTGTGTGTGTGTGTGTGTGTGTGTGTGTGTGTGTGCAAATGTGTGGTTGGCATGTTTCACACATCAGTCACAGCCTGCACTCTCGCTGCCCTGGCTTGTTTCCGAAAAAGTTGCTCAATGTGTAATGATCTCCATTAGTCACAGTGACTAACTCTCCTCTTTTTTTTCCTCTTCCAGGGAACAATGAAGATGCTCCTGCCTCTGGTAATCCTTCAGCTGCTCTTGGCTCCAGCGCTCATGGTAAACTCCCACTGGATCAAACTGAAAACGAAAATGCACTAACATCGACAGCCAAAACCTAAGACACCCAACTGTTTTTGGAAACATAAAGCGGTGCAGTTTATACACTGTTTTTGGTGTTATGTAGAGCTGCAACAATTAGTGAAATAATCGATAGTTGATCAAAATATGATTAACTATTTTGATAACTGATTAAATCTTTTGTTCAAGCAGAAATGCCAAAAATGAAGACGTATACTGATGAATATTATTGTAAACTGAATATTTTTTTGTGTGTGAATGAAACAACACATTGTTTTCCAGCAATATCTTGATTTTGATTGATTTTAGCAGCATTAATCAGTAGATTTCAAAGAATTTATTTGATTCAACAATGTTGAAAAGTCCGCGAGATTTCAGAATGAGACTTCTCCTTGAGCGAGACTTGGTTACAAATTCACAAATACACATTCAACGAACTGACCGGATCAGTAAAAGGTAAAGAAAAACGTTTTGTTTCTCTGTAGGGATCCTCTCCATAATGTTGTCAGATACTCATAATATGTCAGTGGCAAAAACAAACACTTAGTTACATCGCAGACCGTTCCGCCACTCCTGGCTGCAGCACTCTCTCCATACCAACACACTGTCACTCCGACCTCGTCACATATCGACATTCGGTCATGGACTTTCTCACATACAGATACATTTGTGTGTTCGTTGGTTGTTGACATTCTGGCACGCCTTGTCAAGTTCTGCCTGCAACATGCAATTTCTTCTTTCAAAATACACTTCTGTTTTCACAGGAAATTTAACGTTTACATACAGTTTTTTCAAAATAAAAGCACTACAAATTGCAGTTTTTTTTCCTTCAACAACAAAAACACGTGGTTAAGTTCAGGACAAAAGAACAGGGTTTGGCTTTAGAGTCTTAAACTCTGAACTTTCGCCGCCTTAACTTTCGTCCTTGTCCCACTGCATTTCCTTCTGACACACAGAGTGCCATTAACCTATAACGGCAGCCAGCCACGTATCATGTCGATGCTAAAGGACAGGAATACCGCTCTCTCGGGTGAAAGTCGGTATTTGTTGGACCCATCCACCACCCCTCCCCTCTGCCCCACTTGGAGTTTGCTGCCTTAACTATTGTTCTTGTCCCCTGCGTTTCCCTCTAATGGCACCAGGGGCTGTTAAAGTATAACTGCAACCCGCTGCATTTTATCGTTGGTGTCTGACACGGCGAAGTCACTGCCCAAGTGCCAGATTTGGACGACTAAAGAGTGAGACTGCGTTGTCAGTACTGGACTAATTTAAAAGATTATGGTCTTCATTTGTCGCTTAGACACAAAAACATGGAAAAATAGATTTGGGTTGAAAAAAACAAGGATTCCTTTTAATCTTTCTGCGCAACAGTCACAGAACATATGTATAATAATATAATTTGTTAGATTTGGTCGGCAAAACTGTTTCACCTCAAGACTTTCAACAAATTGAGTTTGCCCAGTAGATGTTTAGACTTCTGACCACTTTAATGATTTTTCATCCATGTTGGCTAGTTTCAAACTTCATTCTTGAACGTGACAACAAACACTGGCCAAGAATTAACTTTGAAATTTAATGAGATTTGGTCTGAAAGCAAAGAAAAACCATTCTAACAAAGGTGAATGTTGTTGTTTTATCACACTGCATTACATGTACAAACTGCTGTGTTGTGTTCAGGTGCCCAGTGTGGATCGCTGGGACACGTGGGGTCCTTACGGAGAATGCAGCCGGAGCTGTGGTGGCGGTGTGACCATGAGAACCAGACGCTGTATCACACACAGGTACGTCACCTGTCTGCATATGTATCTATCTTTAATGCTTAAACAAGCCTGTATAAACACATGAAGTCACAGTCAGCGTGTCTTTGTCACGCTCAGCTCATTGTGAGGCCCTGAATACACACACAGGTCTTTTTTTCTCCCTCCTGTATGAATAAAGCTAATTGTGAGGTTCATGGGCACAGACTATATCTTGATTGTAAAAGAATGCCTTGAAGTCACGAGGACGTGGGCTTGTCTTACATCCAAACAGACTGCAGGGAGGGGTCCGTTAACATTAAAAGGACTTCTCTTTCCTGGGTGTTGGCTGCTGAAGAGGAGCGGATGAAAACGAATATTTCTAGCTGCCCTTTTTTGGCTAAAAAGACTTCAGAGGTGGTTTAAAAAAACAACATCAGTTCACTCTGCTGCACATGTCTTTATGGTTTTCTGTCCATTTTTAGTCTGGTTTGTAAAGCTGCTTCTCTCACTGAGCATCTGACTAAACATGACAGAGTGTTGGTGCCAGCTTTCACTGTAAATGACTTCGTATTGCTGGAATCCAGCCGGCATGTTGCCTCATGTAACTCATAAAGTGAACTCCATTCATCAGGTGCGAAGTCGTGTCGTTCAAAATCCTGCTTAACTAAAAGGATGAAAGTATAAGGAGACAAATCTACTTAAAGTATCAGAAGTATAAGGACTTATTCTGCAGAAAAAAACTGTGTCAGATGGGACGGATTGAAATTAAATCTGAGGGATCAAAGTTGATTGATTGGACTGAAAAGATTTAGAAAAAAAAGTTCGTTTTTGGGATTTTTCTTTAATTTTTTTTTTGTGCTTTTGTTGCACATTTTAACCTCTTCATATGAAACAATTAGAGAAGATTAAAGGGTGAGTCTCCATTTTATGGAGCTGCTTACAACTAATAAACACCTGACATGTGACAGGAGACTCAAACAAGACCCTTATCTCTTAGGTAGAGGTCACAAGCCAAAAAGGTTTGGAGCTTATGGTTTATTCTTTAAAAATGTGTTGTGTTTTAAAGGTTTAATCTGACTCTGTAAAGTCAGCACTAACTATATATATCAGGTAAATGTAATGGTAAAGAGGATAATATTTCCTTATGAAATAATAGGAGTTTAAAGTTGATAATACGTCTGAGCTGTTTTTCTACCTCCAAGTACAAGTGCAGAACGCAACCTCCCATCAAATTTCACTGCTGCTGTAATTTCCTCCTGAACTTTCAGTCTAACTCAATATACCGCAGCATGTGATCTGCAATATTCAAAACAATTAATCTGTCATTCATGAGCTGTGTTTACAGTTACTGCGGAGTGAAGGTGTGTCTCAGTTATTGAGCAATAACTTGATAAAAAGGACGAGTTCGATTTTTAATGCCCACCAGGCAGAACATGTCAGTGATGAGCGTTAACGTTAACATGTCCGAACAGTTTTCTGATTCACCTCGTTTGATATTTTGTTACATTCACGGGAAGGTGAACTTCAGGAAAGGTTAGTTTTGTCCTGATTTGTGATATTTGGCATTTTCCCATTGATCCGTCTGAGATGCTGTTTCCAACATGTCCGTGCAGTCAGTCAGTGAGTCAGATTGTCTGTAAATGAGTCTGTTTCCCCTCCTCAGCTGAGTAATGAATAACAGGGAAGACGTCCTGCCCACTGCTGCCGCGTTGGATGAACTCTGTCATATCTTGTCTGCCAGAATCACACCTTTAAATACTATGATTAGAGTGCTGTTGACTCATTGGGTGCTTTGCAGGAACTCCCCGTTTGCCCATCATTTATTTCAGTATGAAATTACCTGACCTCATGGGCTATAATCTATTTTACCTTTCTGCGATCAATAATATATAAGTCAAAAGCAGTGTTTGATGATCCAAATATTTATTTTCCACTCCCAGGTGAAAAGTTGAAGGCTGGATGTTGTGACTGAGTGTTCGGACATGTTTTAGTTTCAGTTTTGGCGTGCTGACAGGAGCGTGTCTTGTTTTTGAAGCTTAAGGGCAGGTACTTTTGGAGGTGACTTAATCATGAGTTATCAGCATGGCTGGAAGGGAGGGAGGGTGGCGAAACGTTCTGCTGTCTCACGGTTCACCGACGGATGTTTTTGAGATTTGGGCTGAGCAGCGACGATGTCAAGGCTGCTCCAGCTGCTGAGACCTCGTTTTTTTATTACAGGCGCAGATTAAAGAGGAATGCTGCTTAATGTCAGAGCTGGAACTTATTATTAAGACAGTCTGAACTGTATTTGCATACGTGTGCCGCAGCTTTACCTAGTCATTAACTGTTTCTGTGTCACAATGATGACTGTTAAAGTTTTAATGGAACTTCAGTCAGAAAACATGCAAAAGGGGATTTTTTACAGCACCGATAAATCTAAAGAAAAGAACATATATTTAACTTAAAGGGGCACTCCCCAGATTTTACACATGACGTTAAGTTCACTCGTCTTGAAGTCTTAAAAAAAATAACCCTGCTCATGTCACCAAGGTTGTCTCAGTTTGGACTTAGAATTAAAGACATTTAAAGCAACAACAACATAGAAAGTTTGAGTTATAAGGTGTTGAGGTTTAGGAGGCAGATGCTCTAAAATGAAAGCTACTATCCTGTTGCATATATAGAGCCCAGTTCAGACCAAAGATTCGCAGCAAGACAAAACTGTTTTAGAGCGTTGCAGAGAAAAGTTGCAGCGGTGTGAACTGACCGTCTGAGCTTGACGAAAGCTGGCTGATGGTGTCACCTGCAACTCAGATGGTCAAATCGCCGGCGGCTGGTTTTAGAACATAAAGCTCGCCACCTGTTTATACAGCCAGTCAGCTTGTGGTGAAGTCTTCTGGTCAAGTCATAATGACTGCAGACGGCATGTTCGCTTGCAGGTGCTCCATCCCCGTTGAGCCCTCTGTTTCTGTCCTCACAGTGTGCCGGTGTTGGACGGTGGGTCGCTGCTGCTGTTCACTGCATGTGCTTATGCATATGGGAAATGTAGGGTCCAGCATTTTTAGAGCTTTTCCCATAGTAGAGAATAGAAGTCCCAATAATTCTTCTTAACTTTTGACCATCCTTTTAAAGAAAATCCCTCAGGGCTTTGACACACCAAGCTGACAGTGGGCCATTGGTCGGCATCTGTTGCCTTAGGTTTTGTAAGGTATCCCACACTGTTAGCCCTTGATGGCCCTTGTTGCCTGATTTTTGGCAGATTCAGCATTTTGAAACAGTGTCAAAGATGCCACCAATAGTTGGCTGTCGGCTGTAGTCTTGTGTTGTGTTTAAGCGCACTTAAGGCCGAGACACAGGCGACATGAGGCGATGCAACAGTCAGTCTGTGTTGCCACTTGTTCTTTGATACCTGTTTGGTGTGTCTGGGCCTAAAAATGAACTTTATTTAAGTGCAATATGACATCACTGGAGTCCCCCTGTAAAACTGAGTGGATTAATACATCATATAAAACGTATTTGATGCAGAGAGTCAGCTCCTGTAGCTTCATGAAGATAAAGCAGATACATCACATGTTGCCCCTGTTCAGCCTTGAAATAAACAACTTCATCCCTGTGATTTAAAGGGACAGTTCACTCCCAAATAAAAAACACATATTTTCCCGCTTACCTGTAGTGCTATTTATCAGTCTAGATTGTTTTGGTGTGAGTTGCAGAGTGTTGGAGATATCAGCTGTAGAGATGTCTGTCTTCTCTCCAATGTAACAGAACTAGATGGCACCCAGCTTTCGTAACATAATCCACAGACCTTGTTGTGAGCAGTTTCGTGTAGAAACTATTTCCTTTCTACCAAACGACACCCGTCAACTGAATCACCACGCAGGTGAAGACGTGCATCTGCTGCTAGCTCACCTAGCACCACTGAGCTAGCTAACATTACAGCTCAGCCAAGAAGGACGCCATCAATGTTTACATCTTGCACTGTCATGAGCATGAGCCTCTTGTCCATGAGTAGATGCACACTTCCTTCTGAAAGAAAATAGTTGTCTCATATTGATGCTTCATCTTCTCTATATAGGGCTGACGGAGGACACAACTGTGTTGGACCAGAGAAGTCTTACCGCACCTGCAACATCCAGGTGAACAAACAGACCTGAATCAACTTCAGTTTTCAAAACTTTAAGCTCTTTGTCTTCAACATTTTAAAATGTACAATGTACAAAAACACATTTATGCCTTTGATAAATCTCTAAACTAGCTGTAACAGGGATGAATGTCAACTACCATCAAATTGAAGTTTGCAATATTTAGACTGTATTTGTTAATAGGATGTTTCACTTTGTGAATATTTATAAGTTTCCACTGTGTCCCGTTGTTCCACTCAGGACTGTCCCGAGGGATCCAAGGATTTCCGTGAGGAGCAGTGCTCCGCGTTTGATGGGACTGACTTCCAGGGAAAACTCTACAAGTGGCTCCCTTATTATGGAGGTCAGGAGCAAAGTTAAAGCACTGGTTTAGGATTTGCAGGAACATTTAATTGTCATTAAACCTGCTGAAATACATATAAACATACTAAAGTTCTAAGGTCAAATCACCTTTATCGTAAAATGACTTTTATGTCTCTGACAGCTGAGAACCCCTGTGAGCTGAACTGCATTCCAAGAGGAGAAAACTTTTTCTATCGTCACCGCAGCTCTGTGGTCGATGGTACGCCCTGTCACCCAGGACGCAGGGACGTTTGTGTGGAGGGAGTCTGCAAGGTGGGCTGCACAGGAAATGAACACACTCACACACACACATAAATACACACACAAGTTCAGATGAAATTATACATTAAGAGAGGTGATAAAAGTCAGCGAAGCAGAGAGGAAGTTTTTACATGTGTGCTTTCCAAAATCAAATCTACTCAATCTGGGAAAAAATATCTTTCCTACTTTACTTCCTCCACCATTGCGCAGCACGCATTGCCATTGGGGGTTTCTTTTGCATGACCCATGATCAGTGATATAATTATTAAATCAGCAAATCAGCAAATTTGCAAGTTTTTCTTTTTTTTCTTAAAATTATTGAATATTAGGCCTATAATGTACATAACTTTGATTACATGTATAATGCTCTGCTCTGTGTCTGATGCTGCCCTCTGCCCTGCAGGTAGCTGCTCAGATAAAACTGTTTGTACTGCAACATTTATCAAATGCTGAGATGAAGTAAAGCATGTTAAATTATGACGTGACAGTAGAGCTTTGTTTGAGGAAAAAAAAAAGAAATACAACCAGTTTTCTAATCGTAGGTGCAGATTTGATCTCATGACATAATTACTATGTCCTCCCACCTTTTTTCTGTAAATAAATCAAAGCCAGAGGAATAAAACACCTCCGAGGTTCATTTGTTTTACAGCATCACTCCGTTAATCAGAGTGGACACAGTGAGCAGCAGGAGGAAAGATTAGTTTCACTATGTGGTAATATCAAACACTTGTTCTGCTCTCATTCTGTTCTCATGTAATTATCGCAGCGACCTTTTCCTCATGAAACACCTCCTCTATTTAACCTCTGACATCATGTCTTTATCGCCTCGTCTATGGGGAGCGGCCATCCAAACCTCCACTCTCTTCTTAGTTCTTATTTTTGGGCCTTAACTTTCTAAACCTTCACTTATATAACCTCCACTTCCAGCAGATTGGTTCCTAGATTCCTGCTTTCACAGAATAATTGTGTTCCCACAGATGTTCTCTGCTCTCACACCTTGTTAAATCAGGTCTCGTTTTGGTTTGGTTTGGATGCTGAAGCAGCAATTCTGTGACTGGACTTTTTCAGGGTTTATGTAGTGAAGTTGACGCAGCACATTTTTTACGTGCAAATTTTATTTTTGTGTTTATATTTTTTGCTCAGCCACCTTTGACTTTAAAAAACATTATGTGTATACTATCATTACCATGCATATAAGGCCACAGCTGTTGGGTTTCAAAGACAGCACATCTAGTCTGAATTTCTTAAAATATTTGCATTGATGTGACTGCAGACAGCCTTTAGGTCATCACTGCACACTAAAATCACAATAAAACTCTGTTGTCTTTGGCTCTAAAGTGGAACAAAAGACTACTTAAACTCTTAGGAGACACAAGCTGTTTAGAAAGTTTGGTGTATCTGCAGCAGACAACAAAAATGACACTCTCAGAAAGGCCGATATCAGCCCCATATCTCTACAAAATTCTGGCACCAATCAACTTTCCACATATGAAATATTCTGCTGTTTCCTCTTCTTCTCCAGCGTCTGGGCTGTGACAACATGCTGGAGTCCCCTCAGCAGGAGGACCCCTGCCTGCAGTGTGGGGGGAACGGACAGTCGTGCTACCAGGTCAAGAACAGCTTCTCTCTCCGCGATCTGCCAACTGGTACGCTGCTGCACGTTTTTAACCAACAGATGTTTTCTGTCATCACATTCATCACATGTGCACGTTAATTGCCTGTCGCTGAGGGTAACGTCAGATGTAGACTTCTTTGGTTTGTAGTTTGTATGTGTGAAAGGAGTTCTGTTTCATTTTCATCTCAGGCTACAACCAGATGTTCATCATCCCCGTTGGAGCCACAACTATCAGCATCAGAGAAACAGTGGCCACACGCAACTACCTGGGTACGAACTTTTTGAATGAGGAGAAATAGTTGTGCTTGTGTCTGTAGTATGTTTGATTGTATTGTGAACATGTGATGACTGTAACCTCTCTGTACAGCTATCAAGAACCTGCGTGGGGAATACTACCTCAATGGCCACTGGGTAATTGAGTTTTCCAGGGCGACACCCATCGCTGGAACGATGCTGTACTACCAGAGAGGAGCTGAGGGCGACAACGTCCCTGAAACCATCATCGGCAGAGGCCCCACCACTGAACCCCTCGTTGTTGAGGTAAGATTTCATACTTTTATTTATTTGTATTTCAAATATTTAACTCCCAAACCAATAGAATTCGACCATGAATAAAAGGACAGCACACTTCAGGGAAAACTGAGTCTCACAATAAGTCAGGGAGAATTTTTACAGCTTTGATGGTGTTAGAGGAAAGGTTGAGGAGTCAGATTTCATCCTTCAATGAGCAGGAATCCGGCTTTTAGTTGCTTTGGACCAAAGTCTTGGACAGACTGACAAACATTTTAGTGAATATAAATGGACTTTAATTGTTACATCCAACCCTCTCTCAGCTGATCAGCCAGGAGCCAAACCAAGGTGTGGACTACGAATTCTATCTTCCCAATGGACGCTCCAGACAGGGCTACTTCTGGAGTTCTGGATCCTGGTCTGTCTGCAGCAGAGAGTGTGGATCAGGTCAGTCTCAGAACAACACAATAATTTAAACCTGAGTGCAGACGAGTGCTGGTTTAACAGAAAATGAAACAACTCCCTTCTTATTCTGCTCCTTTGTTAGGCTACCAGTCTCGTCTGGTCTTCTGCACCATTGATAACGAGGCTTACCCCGACTATCTGTGTGCATCTCTGGCGAGACCACAGACCAACCGTACATGCAACCCCCAGGCATGCCCACAGACCCGCAGGTAAATTACAGTCCTCTGGCACAAATGTGATTATTCAGTAGATTTAAGCAGAATTTTCTAAAGCCAACAAAATCTAGAGTTCATTTTTATTCCATTGCGAGTGTGTTTGTGCTCATAGTAGTCCAAACAGTAACTTTCAGAGCAGCTTCTTGACTGTTGTTGGTGTTATTATGACTGTCTGAAAGGATGGCGTACCTGTATCCACCACAGTTGTGGAGATCCTCAAAAAGACCCAGAGCCTATGTGTTCAGGTAACTCAGGGTCTGTAATCGTAGTGGTAGAGTTTTAGATGACTGCAAACACAGGGGGAGATCTTAATCGTTAGTAATCCTTCACAGTGACTCCTGGAATACCCTTTAGATGTGTTTGACTTTAGTATCTGTGTTTAGTGCACTCACTTGTTCCTCCGTTTGGGGTGAGAACGAAGGCAACTGTCCAGCTCAGAGATCTCCTTTCAACCTCTAATGATCCTCATTTGTCTCGGATGCACTTAACGCTTCTCTCCAGGGAGGCCAAACCCTGATTTGACGCCACATTTCCATCAGACACCTCCTCCTCCTTTTTAACCTCCCAACCTGTGGCCCCTGTACCTGATCCCTGAGCCGGGCTGCTGCCTGACTGTTTCAGCAAACTGTTAAACTCTCTGTCGCTGTGCATTAGCGTAGCCGGTGTGTTGTGAGGTGTTTGTTTAAGGTTAAAGGTGGTCATGCAGCGGTGTTGTGGGGATTGTGTACGTCTGAATGGGACACAGCAGCAGCGAGTGGTAGTAAACAGCTGGGGCTTCAGTGAGTGACTCTCTGGTATTTCCTGCTTCTTTTCTTTGATGCTGCTGCTGCTCAGAAACCTGAGATGTTTATGAAGCTCGGGTGACGTTGCCTGCGCCTCATTATCCTCAAATTGAAAGATATGGACCAGAAACAGTCGATGTTCATGTATGTGTGCTGAAGTTGGGCAGAGATCAAGTGTGAGCTTGCTGGTCGTAATTTTGTGTCCAGTCTTTCTGCATTAATGCTTCTTGTAATCAGTGTCCAAACTAACCAGGACATGAAAAATACTTCCTGTCCTTCAGCTGTGACTGACTGGTGGCAGGTTTCTGGATTTTCTTTAAAGGATAAGTTTGGTATTTTGCAGCCTGGACCCTATCTTCCTCTGTTTTTGTGTCTAAGTGACAAATGCTAACAACAATTTTTGAAATTGGTCTAGTATTTTAAGCAAGACAGGCTGCAATTTAACCCACTGGGGTGTGTGTACACCATCAATCTACATCCACTTAAAGTGTCTGTTTTGCTACTGACAGGCTCAGATTATTATTTCAAGTGTCTGACAGTTTATAGAAAGGATCCCTACAGAGATAGACCTTTTTGCTGAAGAGTAAGAACCTTTATATTTCACTAGAAACAGCCCCAAATTCGCTAACACCAAACCCACCAAACTCCATTTTAAAAAAAACAGTAATTTTATCATCATTAAACACACTTTATTCAGAGTTGACAAAAACAAAATAAAACTCACAAAAGCCATCTTGGGTCATCTTTCTACTGTTCCAACCATTACTAACTTTGGTTTGGTTTGGTTTGGTTGAAATAAACCATTAATTCAACCAGTTAGATGTGAAAATATGTTGCCTCTCTACGCGCTAAAATTACTGTTTTTTTAAATGAGAGTCTGGTGGGTTTGGCTATAGCCATTTCAGAGCTGTTCCTCATTAAACAAAAAAATCTTACTCTTCAACAACAAGGTCTGTCTCTGTAGGGATCCTTGTTGTCGGACACTTATAATAACAATCTGAGCCTGTCAGTGACAAAAAGAAACACTTTACCTTGACGTAAATTAACGATGCAAATGTGCCTTGAGTGGTTACATTGCAGCCTGTTTTGCTGCTGCCAGCTGCAGCGCTCTCACACAACTCTGGACCGCTTTAAAGAATTGTTGCTGCTATCAGTCTCTTAGAGACATAAACATGGGAAAATAGGGTCCAGGTTCAAAAATACCAAACTTGCCCTTTAACACTGCAATCGCCAAAAGGATGTGTTGTTTTTAACATCATCATATTTAGTAATTTTGTAGTATTTTAGTGGCTTTGTTAAAGTGATGCATCCTTTTGTACACTTGCATTTCATTTGAAGGGTTTCATTCCAAAACACTGAAATGTATCTGAACTAAAGAATGATTATCGAAGGCTAATATTCAATTGCTGCTGAAAACATCAGTCAATTACTTGATTTTCTGATGGATGGAAAATAAGCCGACACACTTTGGTGATCAATTTATGATTTAAAGTTGTTTATAAAGCAAGTATGCCAAACATTATCAAATTTCAGGAGCTGCTGCTTTTCTTTGTTTTATGTTATTGTGAATGAAATGTCTTTAGGTTCTTGATTGTTGGTCAGACAAAATGAATAAGTAATCTGTCAGTTCTGAAAATTGTGACAGGCATTTTTCGCTATTATTTGCTGTTGCATAGATCAACTAATAGAAATGACTTGCATATATCCAGGGCAGAACACTGTGTCACTGCCCTCTCTGATTAAAAATTGAGCATTACTGCTGGGTGTGGTTGGTTGTGTCTCTGTTAGCACTCCAGACAGACATGTTATGCGATCCTGGAGAACACTTCCACCTCACTGCAGCAGATTGAGAGTTAAACCACTGGATGTCAGTCAAAACAAGATTTCCAGCAGCTGTGAAGTTGTTCCTTAACGCTGCACTTTGCCAAGAATTTTAATGTCAAAGTTCCCACGTCTCTGGCCAAAAATATGAAGTCAGGCTTTATCAGAAAACCTTCTCTACTATTTTGGATGGATTTCTGATATTTTAAAAAGCCCACATAATTTCAGACAGGCTTTTTAAAATTAGTTTGGAATGAAACTCTTCATTTTCTCTGCACTATGTTGCAGCTTTACGTTTATTCACACTACCTGTATTTACATTTCACTACTTGTATTTGTATGTTTCTAATATTATACATATATTATAATATATCCTTGTATCTTGTCTTGTATCTTGTTCTGTACCTGTATTTTGTTGTTTGCATCTTATGTTCATTCATTCATTTTTAGTTTTGCACTGGGACTCGGAAAATACTAATTTCTCTGTGTGTTGCAATGTATATAGACGGATAACGATGAAGTCTCTTTCATCTCTCTGACTGCTGTTTCCTGTCTCCCTTCTCCTCCCGGTGGATTTCCCAGCTGGAAAACCGGAGAGTGGAACACCTGCTCGGTGACCTGTGGTGGAGGCTCTCAGGTGCGCAGCGTGCAGTGCATCTCCCACGATGCTGCTGGCCCCCGCGTGGTGGAGGATGCCATGTGTGCTGCCTACACAGAAGCACCACCCTCACTGCAGACCTGCAACATGCAAATGTGTGCAGAGTATCAAGTGTCTAGGTGGAGCGCGGTGAGTGATCCAGACTGAAGGTGAAACTGAATCAAATGAAAGTAAACAAACAGTTGACTTTTCACGATGCCCCGCCCCTTTGTGATGGTTCGACAAGCTGCTGGGTTAAGCATGGAGCCCACACTTAGGGGTCTACAGTCTGTGTTTGAAGGATATATCCAGGATGTCAAACTGACTCAGCAGCAACAACAGGTTAAAAAGACAAAGATAGTTAGAAGCTAAAGCCGAACTATAGGCTACAGATCACAGTGTAAAAGTGAATCACCACATCACTGCTGATCGCCACACAAGACAATGAATATAAAGGGAAACTCTGCTGATATTGAACCAGCTGTGTGGCATCGCAGTGTGTGCAGATGAACAGCGTTTGGCTTCGCCCCCGTGCTGCTGCCAGCACCCTGACCTCCACCGCCGGACGAGCAGGGATCTCCAGGGGAAGTCAAACACTGTTAATCTGTGCACAATGCGATGACACAGAGCTGGTTGAATATCAGCAAAGTTTCCCTGCTTCCCTTCACTGGTTCCTGTACAGCAGGGTCGGTCTTTGTTTCGCTGTTATAATAATTAAAAAGCAAAAGCAGCATGTGCATACATTCAGTAGGCTATATCTTCAGTAGCTAGCTAGCTAACCCTACACTTTTCAGGGTTTTATTATGCTGAATTTTATTATCAAACAGTATAACATTAAGGCAACATCAAAGAGATCTGTGTTATAGAATCTGTGCTAATGTGTCTGCAGTGCTCAGTGACCTGCGGTACAGGCCAGCAGACCAGGGACGTCACCTGTGTCGGTACAGGAGGAATGAGGCTGGAGGAAACTTCCTGCAGCAATCTGGTCCGCCCCACTGCCACCCGCTCCTGTGAGATGGCAGCCTGCCTGAGACAGATCAGCTGGCACGTTGGAGACTGGGGACTGGTGAGCGGGACACGGAACAGCAAACACGAACAATGCCGGGACACTTAATGTGCAGTTATTGTGGCTGAATGTGAAGTATCATGTCATCGTTTCTGTCTCTCAGTGCAACTGTTTTGAACTGGCTATAATCTCTGTCTGTTTTTCCTCCAGTGCACTAAGAGCTGTGGCTCCGGCACACGAGAGCGGCAGGTGATCTGCTCAGACCAAGACAGGAACCTGTACCCTGCGAGAGAGTGTAATGTCAATCCTAAACCCTCCACCACGGAGCGCTGCAACACCCAGTCCTGCTACAGCCCACAATGTGAGCACAGGCAACATGAGCTCCTAAATTAGTTTTTATTGTCTCTCTTGGATGACACAGACTTTTAGTAATGAGTAGTCCTTGCAGCCTGTTGTGATTTGTTCTGAGTATGTCGGCGTGCAACCTTGTTCTGTGGACAATAAACAAGGTGCAGACTGATAACGGAGGAAATGCAGTGAGTGCTGGATTGAGCACTGACAACAACACCGCCCACATGACAGACAGGTGTTAGCGGTGGAAGTGCTAAGCTAGGGTCTAGGTACCATGTCTGAAGGGTTATTTTTGATTCAAAATGTACCATACTGAAACTGTTTGGTGGAAACGGGGCTTTTGTGTCTGATTCCTCTCCACTGTCCTGCGGTGTCCCACAGAGCTCACTTCTGGGGCCTCTGATATTCTCCTTATATTTGTTGCCCTCAGGACAAATCATAAGCAGATTTAATGCAACATGTCATTTATTAACGGAAACACAGACATTCAAGTTTTCTGTTTGTAAATGACTGAATCAATACGAATTAGTCAGCACACATTACAGTATCATAACTTCTGTCAACGTCATAAGATAATTTAAACACTCACTTACATTGTATAATGAGCTCCCATTGTTTTGTGTTCCTCTTTGTGCAGCGGTTCCCAGCGTCCAGGACACACGAGGATACGACAACACACATACTGTTTTCCAGCCCTACGTGCCGGACCACTCAACAGGTTTGACTCAAATTTCATCAGTTTCCCTTTAATTCATCAGTAAAACCCCTCCGATGACAGTGACACCACTCACTCTCTGGAGACGAAACGAGATTTCAACATTTTATTGGCTAATTGATCATTTATAAAGCATTTATGGTTTATACCCAACAAACTGTAGGTGTGATTGCACCCTAATAATTGCTACCCCTCAGTTTCCCTGCACCCCCGCCCTCCTCTCTGCTGATATAACTCCTGTCACTTTGTCCCCATCAGCACCCCCCCTCCCTGTCCCAGCACTAATTATCCCGGCCGCCTGATTGACATGTTTTCAGGGGTCCATGGGCATTGTTGGCCTGATTAAAATATTTCAGAAGCACTGAAGTGTGCAAGTGCTGGCTGTGGTGTTTTTGGCATGTTCTGGCATTCTGCAGCACTGTCCCAGTGGTCAGGAATTTTAAGTTTGGGGTTCATTTCCTGTGAGATTGTTTATTCTCATTGCTGGAACTCCTTGTTCCAATTCATTCTCCACTGTTCCCTGTTCTATCCTTCCATAAACAAATGTTTTTTAGTTAATTGTAGCCGTTTTGTTGCCGTTCTTCTTCGTTTTGCATTATTTTGTGTTTCACTTCCTGTGTGGCCTCAAGCACAATAGCGTAGACTCTATTGTACGTCTTGTCTATATAAAACACCGTGAACTGTGGGTCTAGGCTGCATGTGTAATGTGCTAATTCTCCCCCCTCACTTGGTTTCATCGCAGCCCGCAGGCCTGAGACGGATCTGACCCAGACGAACACAGTCTACGACCCTCACGGCTCCGCCCCTGCCCTCCACTGCAGCCAGTCCTATTATGGCTGCTGCCCAGATGGACGCACTTCAGCCGGGGGCCCCCAGGGTCTGGGCTGCCCATATGCCCCAGCTCCCACTCCTGTCCGGCCACAATGCGTCCAGACCAGGTATCCAGCTCCAAGCTGTCATTACACTGCGGTTGAGGTTACATATGGAGTCTGTTAGAGCCTTTGTGGGGGTGTCACTTTCATGGCAGAGACTGTGTGGCGTTACGTGTGACTTCAGCAGTAACCACTAAGTGACCGAAGGCTGAGGTTTTCATAGAAATGTCACATATGTGTTATATTTGGCACAAATGTTCAGTACATAGTGTTTTACTACTTGTACCTTCTTGTTCTGTGTGACAGTTATGGCTGCTGCCGAGACGGAGTGACGGCTGCTCAGGGCCCCAACAGGGAGGGCTGCGTGGAGTATGTGGCCCCTGCACCCACTGTGAGCAAACATACATGAAATTCTTCCAGTTCATTTCACCACCTCTTCACTACAGTGATGATCAGACAGACCATTAAACCTTTCCTCTACTCCTCCATCATGTCTCATGTCCTCAGGCTGCTTCTTCTCTTCCCACTGAGAATGCAGCACAGTGCAAACTCACCACCTACGGGTGCTGTTATGACCGCACCACACCTGCAGATGGACCCAATGGGGAGGGCTGCCCTGACCCACCCAACAACAGTAAGAGACACACATTAATCTCTGTTTTGTTTTGCTTTATCCCGTTCTTAAAGGTATACTATGCAGGATTGTTGGTTACTGTTTGTAAAGACGCTGCTAACAGTCTAGCAATTGGTCGCTACCTTTTTTCTGAAGTCCGAACATCACCTGAGCGCTGTCGGGGTACAAGACCGTAAAAGTCCCCAACACAGACACAGGAAATAAGAAGATATAGGCAGCGTCTTTGCAGAAAAATACCTCACCACATACTGGGAGTGCGTCATAAGTTAAGATTGAGAGGAATTACTTCTGTATGAGTCTACAGACTTTTTTTTTTTAAATCTTTAAACTCATGTGTGAAGAGAAGGTTTTTTTACTTCTTGGTCATCAGTTAACATTAATTCACATGCATGTATCATCCAGTCCAGCTACACCCTTTTGTCTTTTGGTCACTGAGGAGCTCTACTACCAGTGAGGAAATAAGAACTAAGTAATATTAATAAACTGGGGAAAATATACATTTTTTAATTGTCCTGACTGAATATCCCGTGCTGACCCAGAGATGCACATTTTGGTTGTGATCAATGTAGTCTTTGGCGTTATAGTCTTACCAATCGTACCAAAAAACTGATTACATCAAAGTGCTGTAAATTACACAACCCTATTACATTGAATTTTTGAAGAAATCTTTGCTTTTCTCACATGCCTCCACAATGAACGAAGAATCCAAAAATGGAGAAAATACTTGAAATCATAGGGTACCTCGTTTAACAACAGCAAAACTGTATCAAAATATGTGTTGACATAAAGCCTTACCTTGTTGTGTGTTAATCCAAGTCTCATTTATCCAGTCGTATGCTCAGTACTTCCCATCAGATGGCCCTTTCTGACAGGGTAACAAATGAAAAGGGAAATTGTTGATGCTGTCTTCAAAGCCAAACTCCATAACCATCCATAAGTTTGTTTGTGTTATGGTGTGATTTGGGTGTTTTAAAGGGTTAGTTCAGATTCACCAAAGTCACAACTTTGTTCAAAGCGAACTTCTTTTACTTTAATTCATCAAGAATTTTCTGTTTTTGGATTCTTCGTTGATCGTAGCGGCAATCGAGAAAAACAAAGTTTTGTTTATGAATTCAATGGAACACGGTGTGAATGTATTCACCTGAAATGTATTCCTTTAAAAGCTTGATGAGAGAAATGAAAAAACAATCCAAAGTCAAGGTCCTCTTTCTAGCTTTTTCAGGAGTTTTAAATTGTATCACATGACCTTCATTAGACGCTGATGTGAAGTAAGCAGACTCCAACTATTGATGAAGACCATGTGATACAGTTGAAAGTGCAGGAGAAGCTAGGGCTTCATATCCTGTAGACTTTATGTTTGTAACTTCACCTCTTCTGTTTCTGTGCTGTAGTTGAGCGCTCCATCTGCTCCCTGCCTCGTGCCGCCGGCTCCTGCAGCATCTGGATATCACGCTACCACTACGATGTCATCACCTCCAAGTGCGTGCACTTCTGGTACGGAAGTTGCCACGGCAACAGCAACAACTTCATGAACCGGGCTGAGTGCCAGAGGGCGTGCAGGCAGGGGAGCCAGCAGGGCCCTGCACCCGTCGCTCCTGCCGCACAGCCAACTCCTAGAAGAGAACCCACCTCCAGACGGACCTCATCTGGAGGAGGATCCAGAGCAGGTGGATCCACCTCTGGAGGGTCGACAGGTGGAGGGTCACGCAACATGGGGAGGATTTTCACAGTCCAGGGAGGCTCGAACAGCGGCACAGGCAGACAGGCCACAAGCGCCGCCACACACGCACACAGAGCTAGAGTGTACCTCCACACACGCCGGCCTGCCTCTGGTACTGCTGCACAGCACACAGGCCCAGCAGCGAGGTAAGACCCTGAAGACCTGGCGGAAAGCTCACTACCTGCCCCGGCCATGCCCCCACTGTTCTCATAATGCTGGTAACAGCCTTCTTACCCCTGCTGAAAGAGCCCCAATCCACTCAGCCGTGCTTTAAGTGTGTGTCAGGCCAAAGAGTGAGCTAAAGGAAACACCATCCACAGACATCCCTCGTGTGTATGCACAACAAATTTATATAAACTAAATTCAGAATTAAGCTCTAGCATTTTCAACAATGCAACAAAAAGTCAAAAAATGAAGGCTAACAGTCTGCATAATGAAGACAATTTCATTTTTGAATGTCTTCTGTAACATTATTTAATTACTAATGAAGCATCTTAACTGTAAATGCAAGCAAAACTAAAATAAAGGTCAATCATGCATTCTTTTTTAAGCTTTCAAGACTAAATCAGCAAACTTAAAGAGCAACTTAACACCTCTTAAAAGTCTTTGTTTTTGCTGCGGTGATGTAGAAGTGTACTTCAGGGTGTATCAGTACATCATGACATCACTGACGGGTGTTAACACCAGCCTGGTGTTAAGTTACTCTTTAACGATTTTATATCATGTTTATATATGTGCTTTATTTTATGCAACTTGCTCTTTCTCACTACGCAACGCACATAAATCTTGCGATGCAAATATAATCCACACCCTTGCTTTGTAAAACACAACCACAGCTACGCCACTGTACCGCTAGCTCCACAGACTCTTGCCCACGCTTGTTTCTTCCTCTAACCTCGACAAAATGTCTGGAGAAGCCGACAAACCTCACAGCGACCCTAAAATGGACAGCTTTCTTCGTTTAGTGTTTCTGGGACTTTTCTCTGTCTGTCTGGAGTTCATGTTAGTCGTCCTGTGCTTATCTGTACCTGCTGCTACCTCACCGTGTCCACCACCTTTGTGCTTTGTGTTGTCACCTTGATGTCATTAGATCAAACTAATAAAGGTTCTGCTGTGATGCTTTATCCGTCGTTGTTTGTGTGTGGTCACTAAGCTCTGTCTTGTCTCACCTTTTATTTGTGTAGTTGGGTTGGGAGGCTGTTGCAAGTCAACATGTTGTGGGAAAATTGCTTTGGTTTTACTCTGGTGGAAGGAAATTATCTTTTGTCTTTGTCTTGTAGTGCACAGACTTTGTTGTTTGTGGGTGAAGGTTGCCTTGTTATGTCTCGTCACTCTTCATGTTGCATGGGCCATCTGTGTGCCAAAGCTCCTCTCTGTCTTCTCTCTCTGATGATCCTCTGAAGCCAGGTTGCGGGCGATCTTTATGCTTGCTTTGGTGGTGACTAATAAAAGTACCAACAGTGGAGCATAAAGTGATTCTTTCGTTCTCTTCCTCCCTTTCAATCTTCAAACTTCCTCCTGATCCTTCGTCCTTCCTTTCCATCCTTTCTGTTCTTCCTTCTGCCCTTGTATCCTCCTCCTGTTTCCTCAGTCTGACCTTAGGAGGAGTGACCATTGATAAGACCGACCCGTCCATGGTGGAGGCTTTAGTGGGCCAGACAGTTGTGCTGCCCTGCAGAGTCAGCCCGCCGCCGTCCTCCACTGTCATCGTGGAGTGGAGAAGAGATGGCATCCCTTTGTCTACTCACAGGTCGGCAGAAACAATCACACATTTATTTTATTTAACTTTGCTTTCTGCCAATGTTTGCAGTCATTCTCTACTTCTTTATTTATACGTTTTATTTAGGCATCACCAGCAGCCCAACGGTTCTCTGTTGGTCGGTCCTCTCACTAAGCTGGATTCTGGGTGGTTCTTGTGCGTGGCGACTCGGGAACAGGAGAGAGATCACCGCTACATTTACCTGTCTGTCACAGGTAATGCAGAGACAAAATAATTTCACATGTGCAATAGAACCACAGTTGATTCATTGTGCAAGAATTCATCGACAGTGTGAGCAAAAATAAGCTGTTTGGACCTGCAGAATGGAAGACATTTTCTAAAAGAGCCCTCACTGCTTTACTAATTTTGTTTAATTTTGGTGATTTTAAGACTTTTTCCTGTGAAATTAATGTTGGAATTTTTAGGAATAGTCGTTTTGTCTGTTGGTTGAACCTTGGTTCAATATCTTGCAAAGATGGATCATCATGAAATTATGTTCAGACATTCCATGCATGTATAAAGACGATGCAGCATTGGACACTGGGTACCGTTCATTCCTATCAAAGTTGCTCAGTGGGGCATAAAGCCAAAAAAAAACGTGATTTCTGCTGTATGAAATAACCCTGATCTTTTGCATCACTGGGCCCATAGAGCAAGAGCACAACAGACTTCCGCCAGCCGAGCCAGCTACTTCCTTTTTAATGCTCCGTTGACTTGCATGGGGATAAAATGATTTAATCGAGTAGCTTTTCTAGACTTTCGAAATATTGGGCTGAATGGATCAAATCCAGGTAGTGAAACAGCCATTTTGCGGCGGTTGTAATGTATCGACTGATTTCCAGACGTCTCTCTAAAAAAGTAAGCCTTTGGAAAGGTCTCTTTGGGCCCAAATTCATTTCGCATCGGAGCTTATTTTCTGCAGTAATCCACAATCCAATGGAAAAATCCGACAGGCTTTTTGACAAGGGAACCAGTGCAATGCGAACTTCTGTGTCAGCCTACAGAAAATGTCATCCCTGGAGCACTCTATGAAAACCTTCCATCCAGTGTGCAATCAGCTAATTGGGGCCAGATTCGGTCAAAACCTTAATTTGACCGACTTTACCCCTAATTAGTCCGTCACACGAAAATCCCGAAGATTGGGGTGAAGCTCTGATGTCATAGATGATGTCAGAGGTTGTGTCAGAACACGCTGACCTTGAAAAGTTAGCCGGTCTTTATGCATGATGTGTTAATGTGACATTATGTAAGTGAATTATGACAGGAGCACTGACCCAGAGCGTGTGTGTGTGTGTGTGTGTGTGTGTGTGTGTGTCATAGAGGGATCATCTCAGCCGGTTCCTACCTCACTGCCCAGAGATGGTCCTTTCCCTCGGTAAGAACAATCTCTCTTTTCTCTGTACGAGAAAAGTTTCTTCCATGAAATGTAACGAAGAGAAATTGAAGATTATAGAAACGAAACACCAAAATCTGTGAATTCTGTGAAGCTGTAAATGATGACGCAGTCACTGACTTTGTGTTTCTGTTCCTCTCAGGTTCAGTATCGAGCGGTCGAGCTCCTCTTTGCTGGAAATGCGAGCCGGACAAACTGCCAGACTGTCCTGCACGATCGTCCCTCCATCAGCTCTTCAGTCTGTCAGCATTCAGTGGACTAAAGACGGACAGATCCTCAGTGACCCCAGGTAATCATCATCATCATCATCATCATCATGCTGCTTTATTCATTTATGGAGAGTATATATGACTGTTATTGTCAAAGTCTAAATAAAAGAAAAAGTGGATCTTTTTGATGATGATGATGATGATGATGATGATGAAGAAGTACATTTACAGTTATTTGTACATGCATTTGTCTTTTTCCTTTCCCTCTCTTTTAAATTATTTATTATAATTATTTTTTATTATTTTATTATATTTTTTATTTTTACATTATTTTATTATATTTTTTAATCATATTTTTATTATAATTTTTTTGTGTGGAAATGGAGGACGTAAGAACATCATCTATTTTTCAATAAAACATTTTACCCTTCACGTTCTGGTCAGCAGTGTGAACAGGTGTTGCTGTGTTGTAGGTTTACCCAGAACTCAGATGGCGCGCTGACCATCGGCTCCCTGACGTCTGCCGACTCTGGTGTTTACACGTGCACAGCCTCCAGTCAGCAACAGCTGGAGCAGAGGCAGCTGCAGCTCAGAGTCCAAGGTGAGGTTATCATTAGCCATCAAGCTTAACATATAAGATGATCATCAGTGCTGTTCGGAAGTTTGTAGATGTTGTAGTTTTACTTAAGCACCAGCAGAGGTCAGTATGTCTGAGTGTCACTAAAGTTGACAGTGATAAAGTGGATATCAAGATCATTTTTGGGTTGATAAAATCAGCTTTTTGTCTGATCTTTGCTTCTGGTTTTATCATCCAGCCGACCTGAAGATCACCACAGCTCCTAATAACATCCAGGTGGCTGAAGGCAGCACAGCTCTGCTCCCCTGTGTGGTGTCAGGAGACAACGTCAACATACGCTGGTCCAGGTAATCATCTAAGCAACTATTTATCTATCTTTTTAGACCTGATGACAGGTTGATGCTTAAAGGGATAGCAAGGAATTTTTGATGTCATTCAGCATGCCCCCAGTTTGGAAAAGGCAGGCTGGAGTCCAACACAGAAGCTGCTGTTGACAGGAGTCAGCAACAAGACCTATTTTAGCCAACTTCCTATCTTAAATCCCATCTAAAAAATCAGTATCAGTTCAAGGGTACGCTATATTGAGAGTATTTTCACCACTTTACCTTTTTGTCAGACAGCCTGTTTTGACAGAGAAGCCGTTAACATCTTCAGTTCCCCTTCTATGTCAAACCCACCAGACTCCATTGAGAAAAACTGTAATTTTAACTCACTAAACACAAAAGCTGCTGGTTGACCGCTGCTTCGATCAGTGAGTCAGTTTGTGTTATTGTGTGACTTTGGTGAATCCGAACTAAACCTTTTAAATGTCAAAGTCACACAATAACACAAACCAACGAACAGATCAAGGCAGCAGTAGACCAGCAGCTCCTGTGTTCAGTAATGTTAAATCACTGTTTTTCTCAATGGAGTCTGGCTTTGAAGAGAGCAATATAACGGCTTCATTTTACAACTGGAAATCACTGTGTGTCATTAAGGTAAAGCAGTGAAAATACTCTCCAGATAGCATACACTTAAACTGATATAGATTTTTTTCAAGTGGGACTTTTTCGGGTGGCTAAAATATATTTTGTTGCTGACCCATCCACAGCAGTAGATTGCTTAGCTTCCATGTCAGACTCCAGCCTGCTTCTCCAAACTGGGGGCATGCCGACTGACATCTACTGTTTGTAATATACTGTCTATCAGTAAGTAATTCATACAACCCCACTTGAAAAAAATCTGAACTATTCCTTTAATTTTGGGCCCAGGAATAATCAGCACAAGAAGGAACTGCACTTACTTTCGTACTCCAGCCCCCTGTGACCCCCAACAGGATAAGCGACTTGGGAAAATGAGCAAATAAGGAGGAAGTCGCTCATGGGCTTTTATCCTCTTTTACTCCAGGAATGGTGTACCAGTGCGTCCAGACGGTCGTGACATCCTATTGTCCTCTGACGGCAGCCTGATCCTGAATAACGTAAAGCCTTCAGACGAGGGAACATATACCTGTAACGCTTACACAGGCATCTACTCTGTGAGCGCAACGGCTGAAGTTAAAATCACTAAAGACACGCATCAAGGTGAGGATAATAATGTGACCTAACACAGACATCTGAGGTGTTTATGTACCCATTTGTACAACGACATACATGTGAAAAAATAATTGTTTGAATAAGATCCACCAGTTTCTCTTTGACTGTGTTTTTGAGTTTTCAGATCTAGATGAGAATCAGTTTTCTGGTTGTCCAGAAAAGAGAAAAAACCTGACTGAACAGCCATTTCATTTCACTTCATTATTCTAACTTCTACTATTTGAATCACTGAAAAAATTTGGCGATGTAGGCGACTATTTAGAGATCTGGAACCAGACCAATAAGGCCAACATTTTCTATGATGTTGGAACAAAAACCAAAAACCGAACACTGCACGATGTTCTGTGTATTGAACTGATTTTATGAGGCACAGAAAAGGAAACACAATGTCTTTCAACTCTGCTGCAGGTGTTGATGTTCCTCCAGAATGTGTGGACCAGCCCGAGCTTGCCAACTGCGAGCTAATCGTTTACGCCCGACTTTGCTCCAACTCGTACTACTCCAGCTTCTGCTGTGCCAGCTGTACCAGGCATTCACAGAGGAACGACAGGTTTGGTCGGCTAGGCTGAGGCCGCAGAGGGTTTTAAAAACTGTGGGACGGGAGGGAGAGGGATACAGGAGGGAGGGATAGTGATTGAAACATTGAAGCTGTTTTCGGAGGACTGCATTTTGAAAACCTTCCAACACTGAACTTTTGCCAAAAGGACTCGAAACACTTAAATCTGACCAGGTTGTGCAGAATCACAATTCAAGACTGAAATAAGGGGTCGATTACAGTAGATGTAGGTAAATCTGAGTTCAGGGAGTCTGTTTGAACACTGCTGCATTAAACACTGAATATATGAATACTTTAAAGGTTCTGTATGTAACTTGTGACACGTATTAATCACATTTTATTGCTCATTGGATAATGAACGTTAACATTAACTTAGAACTTAGAAACTGAGACCTTCCCCAACTTTCTTGGTTGCCTCTGACCACCTGTGGACTGATTTCTATGTAAAAGTCTTAAGAAGAATTTTCCTGGAAAATCCAAAAGATGTGACGTTTATGCTGCGTTCACACCAGTCAGGCAGACGGAAGACTGAACAGCTTTTGGATGGCATGGGAAAAACAAACAGTCTGTCGAAATGGCAGGACGCAGGCTGTGAACGCAGCATTGTGTGCGCTCCAAAGTGTCTTGTCTCTACAGCTCTAACAGTGTGCAGCAGTAGCTAATGTTAGATTAAAATTGGTGTCGACAAACACCATAAATCCTCGAGGAAACACTGACGTGAAATATATTGTGATATTGTGGTTTTAGCTAGCTAATGTTAGCTAACATTACCTTGCTCGCTAAGGAAGGCGATTTGCGAGCTAGCTAACGTAGCACAGTGCTGTACTGAGTAGATAAACTCAGCTTATTCATCCAAACTCCCAGGGCTGGTTTTCAAATTACTTTATTAGCCAATGTTATGAAGCAACCAATGGCAGATCCAGTGCAGCTAAGTTGCAGCTAGCTGGGCTGTCGAACGAGCTAACCATAACCAAAGCTAAGGTTAGCCGGCTAGCCGTAAATGAGCAGGGAGGCAAGGATAAGCCATTGGTTGCCTCAAAATGTCAGCTCCATCCATTTCCATCCATCCATCTATTTCCATCCATCCATCCATCCATTTCCATCCATTTCCATCCATCCACATATCCGGGGCTGGGTCGCTTGGGCAGCAGGCCAAGCAAAGCAACCCACATGACCCTCTCCTGAGTGACACTTTCCAGCTCCTCCTGGGGGACCCCAGGGTGTTCCCAGGCCATATGAGATATGTAATCCCTCCAGCGTGTTCTGGGTCTGCCCCGGGGCCTCCTGCAGTGGGACGTGCCCAGAACACCTCTAACAGGAGGCATCCTAACGTCAGCTGATAAAGTAATTTGTAGCCTACAAAGCAAGAATTCTGGAGAATTTTTCCGTGAAAATCCAAACGATGTGACCTTTACGTGCGCTCCTGAGTGCCTTACTTTTCTTCAGCTCCCCTACAGCACCAATAGTGTCCAATTAACGTTAGCTCAGAAACGATGTCCCCTAACATTAACAAACAATAAATATCCTAGAGGAAACACTGACGTTGGGGTTGAAGCTACTTAGTATCAGGGAGTCAGTGGTCCTGATTTGGTCCACATTTGGAAATGCTCACTCCAAACACCGTAGCGTACTCAGGCGAAAGCCGGACCGCTTGAAATTCGGAGCACTGTTGGAATGTACTGTTTGGTTATTCAGAGCACCACACTCTCAGAGCGCCAAGCAAAGTCAATGTGTGATTAACTTAACCGTTCATTTATTTATGTAGAAATAGAATGCTCTGTTTCTTCAACCAACAGGGCTCTCATTTTAATGTAGAGCGTCAAATTAGATTTACGAACAAACCCTAAATGTTTATTTTCCAGCCCTCTGTCAACATGATGATCTCAATCAGGTTCAGTCTCTTGTTTGTGATGTCATTGTTTTGGTCAATGCTCAGGCAACAGGTTGCTGACACAGTTCGCTTAACAGCCTCAGAGAGCAGTGTCACGAAAAACAAGGATTTAGGGAACGTTACATACAGAACCTTTAAAACAGACCTTAAAATTATACATGTAAACCTGTAAAGTCCTTTAAATGTGATGAAGCAAAAGTTTCTTTGTTGTTTTCCCTCTGCCACATCTTTAATATAAGTTATTTACTCTCTGGACCTCCTGTACATGTTCTCTGTTTTCTAGAGGATTATCTTACTGTCAGGTCATGAAAAGGATTTAACATGTAAATCCAGTGAAACGGTCCCGTCTCTGCTGTGCTGTTTTGACCACTGCTCTTTTTTTAAATCAATATTTTTTGGCATCTCACTGATAAAGGGTTGTATTTTCTCCTCATAATGTTTATTTTTATGTAATTATTTGATAATAAAAATAATATTTTGATAAAAGCTGGTGGTTTGAGCTTCTTCTGTGTGACTTGATGTTCCACTTTCTGCCACATGGGGGCGCCCGACATGACAAATTAAACATCTCATCCAGAGGCTTGATTCTTTTTCTTTGTATGAAGTCTGTTAACTGCAAATTAATCAGCAATATCTCTTAGATTACATAATATTCCTAAAGTTACTGTTTCCTATCTTATTATAGCAACACTTGGCTGATATTTTATTTCACTCTGTGGTTGTTTAATTAAAACCAGGTGTGTCAGATGACCTCTCATTAGGCCGCAGGTGTTGCAGGTACTTTGTAACACTCATGATTATATGAACAACTTCATTTCTTTTAAAGGTTTTAGGCCCTTATTTCAGATATGTTGATGGAAAATACCTCCTCAGGAAGATTATAGTCAAATATTATATATTTTATTACAACTTCACTGATGCCTGGAGGCCAGATCCATGTTACAACAGCACAAGGAACAAAGGAAGACAGGTAGGAAACAGATAAGTAACCATTTTCTGAATGCTTACACACTAACAGTGTTTGTTGAAGCACCATTTCTGAAACCATTAACACAGCTAGTGCATTTACCAAGTGTGCCAAACTTAATGCACGTTTTCTGCTTTACACCCAGTTTGTAATTTTATAACACACAAAGGAAGCAATAGTTTGCAGATCTGTTTCCAAACAGGTGCGTAGGAGGGGGACGAGCAGAACGCAACCTGTAGAAAAAACTCCCACACACTGTCTAACTTAAAAAGATAAAGGAATCAAGAAGGTAAAATTAAAAACTCCCTAGTGACGATCATAAACATATCCCAAAAAGTTTACATTAGAGACGTGTGTACTTCAGCAAAATGCTTATTTTTACAAATTTTGGTTTTCTTATTTTAACTCAATATTTTTGTTAAGGTTTCAATTAATCCCATTTTCTTTTCCATTAGTATCAACTCATATAAAATGGATAATTTACTCAACACCAAACATAGTTACATTTAATTAAATAAATTGCTTGTAATGTGTTTCCTTAATTTGAGAATAGATAGAAAGAACCTGTTTATTTATGATTGATAGCGTTTGTAGTTTGATATGACAACAAATTTAACCAATTTTAGTGACAGTAAAAAGATAAGACATTAATTAGGAAGCACTCGTTTGAAGATGTTAGGACGTTATTACCGTGTGATTTGAGGACATCAAGACTTCATAATCATCGATAATGTTTAGTTTTTTATTTTAACTTATCAGGTCCTATTGATTCCAGTTAGCTAGGAGAAATTTAAAATGCATACCAAACAAAAGTTGAGGTCTCAGGAGGATGTAAAATAGTAAAAGCAGAACAGACAGTTGCACCTGATGATCCCTGAGAGGCCGCTGAGTTTGGAGACACTTTACTTGTCTTGTTTTGTTGTTGAATATCAGTGAGAAGAGACAGTTTTCCATGACAGGGCTGATCTGTGCTGGAAACATGAGGTTTGTTGTCGTTTGGCTGTGACTGAACATTCAGAGTCATTTAATGTTTCAGCTCAGTGGAGTTAATATTGTCCCAACAAGTACAGAACTACAGTCAGTTTTAGCCCTGCTCCAATATAAAACTCCCAAATAAAAATATAAGATTTATTAGGGGGGATTTACTGTGTCTGAACTTGCATATCGTACACTGGCTCTACATCCTGTAATAATGTTTGTGGAAAATAATGCACACTTTTTGTACTGCACATACTCTCGTTAGTATAAACTGATAATGTGATAGAGAAGTCATCAAACAGTTTTAAGTTTCAGTATTGCTCGGCACAGATGCTGCTTCGTCTGGCAGTTTTAAACCACATGAGCTTTAGTCATCAAATTTCAGACAGTAATAAATTGTGTTTCCTGTTTCCCAACAAACAGAGATAAAATAAGCAGCTTGTAAATTAACGTAAAGATCAGGGTTCACAGGAGGAGATATAACTATATCTAGCTCACAGATGTGTCACACACCATGTTTCTGTTGCGGTCTCACACACGCTGTTTCCTGTTTGTGACTCCAGCGAGTGAAAACATGTCTTTACATGAAACAAATGGAGAAAATAGTTGTGGTGTTTGTAGGTACGTTTGTGTTGAAGTAGTCTGAATCCCGGATCAAAAAACACATTTTTAGTTTGATTAGAAGTGGTGCAAAGTAACTCAACTACTGTACTAAATTACATTTTTGTACTTTGTACCTTACATTATTTGCTACTTTATACCTCTACTCCACACCTCAGAGGCATATATCTAAGTTTTTACTGCACTGCATTTATTTAATAACTTCAGTGACTTTGCAGGTTCACATGAACAATACAACATATGATCAACAAATTAATGACTTTTTATGATAGATTAGAATAAGATTTGTGAGCAATTCACATGCTTGCAGTATTTAAAGTAATTAAAATTAGCTTCAGCTGTTATTTTGAGACTAATTCTCTCACTCTCAAGGCAATTTTGTTCTGCAATGATATTTGCCTGTTCATTGCTGTTAAGGGCAATTAAGTTTAAAAAAAAATAGCTCCACCTTTATCAGCTGCAACATTAAGGCAATGTATACATCAATGCATCAGTAATCCAATAATATAATAAATATGTATGTCTCTGAAATGGTCTATTCTGCATATAGTGTGCTCTCACTTTTGGTTCTTTAAGTATATTCTGACACTAATACTGTGCTTTAAATTTGAATGCGCTGTAGTACACTGATATAGTGCGTCTTTTACTAAGTGAACACTCTGAGTACTTCCTCCACTACTGTTTATGAGGTACTGAAAACAGACACATCTAGTAAATGACCAAGTCGTATGTAATACAGTCTGTATATTTGGGGGCGGCAGTAGCTCAGTCCATAGGGACTTGGGTTGGAAACCAACCGGTCCCGTCCGGACCAAAAATGTGGAGCGTGGACTGGTAGCTGGAGAGGTGCCAGTTCACCTCCTGGGCACTGCCGAGGTGTCCCTGAGCAAGGCACTGAACCCCCCACTCTGACATCTCTCCATTTAGTGCATGTATAGGTCCAGTTTGTGCATGTGTGTGTCCGGACCTGTGTGTAATTGACAACATAGTGTAAAATTGAGTTTCCCCTCGGGGATTAATAAAGTATATAAAATAAAAAAATAAATAAAAAAATTATAATATCTCAAAACGTGGTCCCGTAGGCTCCTATTTAATATGTCCCCCCCCTTAAAATATTAAAATGAGACCTGAAGCCTTGAATGAATTTTTGGTATGAAAATGATGAAGCTCCAGTTAAATGCAACACTCATACAAACTCTTAATATGAACTGCTGATGGGGATCTTGAGTCTACCTGATAACGTTTCATCTCTCTGACTGCAGCTATATTTACCACTCTCATGCTCAACCTAAAAAAACATTCCAGTGCATGTCTGTGCACCAGATGACAGAAAACAGCTGGTGTGTGACATATAACACACATGTATGTTCACTCTGGAGCTTCAGTTGACACAGAAATGGAAGTTTTCCAGCTGTTTGCTCAGAGACCTGCAGAGCAGTGCGGGGGTGTCGGTGCAGAGGTGCAGGTGCACTCTGAGAGCCGGAGGTTGTGGTGAAGTGGAGGGTTTCGCCTTCGTCATTTCTCAGCACAGAGAGCGATGTGCAGGCTGCTCTGTGACCACATCCTCTCTTCTGCTGCCGCTCTCTGCTCCTCTGCAGGGTTTCAACCAGCAACAGCTCCGACCTTCTTCAGATGAGTGTTGATTTCCTGTTGTTATGTGGCAGACTCACACTCCTACACTTACTTTCCTACTGACAGTGTGTGAACTAAAGGAGTCGCATCTTTATTCATGTAGAGAATGTTAACCGTCATACACTTCTCTCACTTGTGTAAAATGGAAAAACTAGTTCTGACTTAAATAAATCCACCTTAATCAATGATTTCTTTATGATACAGAACAGTCAGTGGAAAATAATCAAATCAGATTTAGTCACCTCTCAGTTTGCTCGCTGGAAAAACTTATTAAGACCTAAATAAACCTACTCGTGAAGTTTCCCTAAGCTGATGTTTCAACATCATGTAGGTGAGGAATAAGTAATTTCGTAGAAAAGATGCAGATAAGAGAGCAGCCAAAAATACCTCACACTCTCTGTGGAAAAGGTGATGCTCAGTGTAGGACAAAATGGCTTAATCTTTCATTTCAATCAACCATTAAAATATGAGGAGTCTCTAATATAAACATTAACCCATGCCTGTTTCGAGAGACTATTTGCTACTAGTATTTCTGCCTGGAGGTGTCATGAGAATCATAAAAACCTTTCTTTTAAATATTAAAATTACAGTACACAATTGATTAGATCCTCTGAAACACTTTTATTGAGAAGCAAATTAAGCAAACAAGCAATTTGCAACCACAAACCACAAATTATTATCAGAAGTATTTATGAAAATGTGATGTCAACATATCTACATGTCAGTTATAACTTAAAGGCAAATTCAGTATTTTCCAACCTGGACTTTATATATCCATGCTTTTGAGTCTAAGTGACTGATGGGAACAACAATTCTTGAAATTGGTTTAATATTGAGCAAGAGTGCGCAACCAGCAGCGACGAAACAGGCTGCAATGTAACAGTATTGGGCAATTGTGCACCAGCAATTTGAGTCTATTTAAAGTGCTTGTTTTTGCCACTGACAGGCTCAGATTGGTAGTATAGGTGTCTGACAACTTATGGAAAGGTTCCCTACAGAGATTAGAGTAAAATCCCTTTTGTTTAAACAGAAACACCGCCATCGTCACACCCACCAGACTCCATTTAAATAAACTACAACGGACTTTATTCAAAGCCAACAGAAATCAAATCAAACTCAGAAAATTTATTGTGGTTCGTCTTTCCACTGTTCTGCAATCACCAACTCTAGTTTGGTAGAAACCAACCTTCAATTCACAGAGTTATATATGAATATATGCTGCCTGTGTACATGCTAAAATTACTATTTATTTGAATGGAGTCTGGCTGGTTTTGACGATAGCGATTTTGAGGCTGTTTTTAGTTAGATAAAAATGATCTTACTCTCTAACAAAAAGGTCTATCTCTGCAGGGATCCTTTCTATAATGTTGTCAGACACTTCTAATCATAATCTGAGCCTGTCAAAAAAATACCCTTTAACAAGAATAAGCACATGACTGTTCATCTATTTTAGCAGAATGCAAATACACTATAACATACAAAGTTCAGCGCTTATTTACAGAAACATTTTCAACTTCCCAGAATGCATCCGCTCAGCTCAGCTCTCAGTGGTTTCGCTTTCCACTCGAATTCTGCAACACACAGAAAGGACACAATTTTCTCACTCGTTCATTCACACATAAAAATGTACAGAGCCAGTTTTTAGGTGAAGGACAGAGATTATGTGTGGGGACAAACCTGAAGCTTCCACACCAGGAATGCCACAAAGACTCCGTAGACCATGCTCTTGACGATGAAAACACCGTAGGAGAGTTTGGCAGTCTGTGCGATCTTCAGATATTTCTCTGCACAAACATACAGATGAGGGAACATGAGCCAAAGAGGAATCATCCAGTGCACTTTACTGACACCAAGGACACTAAACAGTAGCAGGGGTGAACCACAATATATTTACCTCTTGTCAGGACACCTTCTTTAGCTGACAGAAAAAGAAGAAGAGGATTAGACGAGGGCAGATGGCTGTTCACATGTATTGTCAGTCACGTTTAGTAATTTCTGAGGTCCAAATGAAACATACCTTTGTCTCCAAAAATTGAATATGAGTAAGATTTTGTATCTGTCCCATCGTAGAAGCTGACAGTGCAATTGAATTCAGTGTTGGGGTTGTACCACTCTTTGGCAGAGACCCTCAGCCTGCTGGTGATGGTGTAATACTTGTCCTCCCCCTGCAGGGCAGCGTTGTCAGTCGCCACACCAGTGGTGACGTCGTCTCCACCGACCCGCCAGGACACACTGACATGGTCTGGGTAGAATCCAGTGGCCAAACATACAATGGTCTTCTCCGCATTGCCTCTCTTGTTTTTACACTCTTTTTCTGAAGGACGAAGCACTTCCACTTTCGGTGGGGTGATCGTGCTGTCTTTTTCTGCAAGGACAAAGCACAGAAATCACTAAATTAAAGCTGCCTATAGATCAACGGCTAATGTACATGTGACATCTTAATACCAGTTTAGACATGAACGTCAGGGTATTGAAAGACTTTTTCACCAACAGCTCATATGAAGTATCTCTATATGTAATGGATCCCATTTATAGCCTCATTAATGTGATTTAAATACACATTTTTCATTCAGTTTTACCATCTGATAGCAACTGAGAAAAGGTTTACGATGACATCCTGTGAATGCTGATATTTACAGCTTGAACATATAATGCTTTAAGTCTGGTGCCGAGACCAAACACAGCATATTTGCCATTGAACAGAGAGATTTAACGCAGTTATCGCCAATTTTACGTTTTCTTTTACAGTTTTGAAAGGAAGCAACACACTGCTGCTGAAGCAAGTCACCTAACAAGACATTAAAACAATTTTACTCAACAATAATCCTCAGATTGGAGTCAAGAGAGAGTCACAAAACAAACATTTCTGTGTATGATTTTTCTAATTTTCTTACCCAACACTGTCAGTCTGGTGCCACTGCCAAAGTAAGCAGGCTCGTAGTTGGTCACACTGATACAAGGCTACAGAAAAACTATGTGAGCTCTCAGCCCCGAAGCTGTCGACTGTCTCTGTGCTCGTCTTTTTAGATAACTTAAACATTTGTAGAAACAACCTCAAATTAAACCAGCTGCTAACAGCATTAATTCTGATTTAAGGTGCATTTAAGAGCAGGAGATTAAAAACAGCCCTCAGCTCTAATCTGGTAGTTACCAACTAGTCTCATGGAACATTATGATTTAAGTTTTGTGATTGCCTTACCTAAGACGGTGAGTTTAGTTCCAGCTCCAAAGTAAGCCTCTGACTGTGAGCTCACAGTGTTTCACAGAGCTGATAAGAACTCGCTGTGACATTAATAATCTGGGCTCAGAGCCAAATGTTTTATCGCTGCAGCACTTTTACAGGAGAACACAGACGAGGCTTGTTTTCACTGACACAAACTAACTCCTGCAGAAGCTCAATCATCAGTCCACTTTGTTCACTACCATCAAATTAACTGTCTATTAAACATATCCTTAGTATTAACCTGTGAGTCATGCTCTGTGAGATGTTTCTGTCGCAGGTTTTCTTACCTAAAACAGTGAGTTTAGTCCCAGCTCCAAAGTAAGCCTCGGTGTAGGAACACAGAGACTTTTGACAGTTACAAAAACTCTTCCTGCTGCCTCTCTTTATCTCTGCCTCTTTGAGATTATCACAGCTTTGTCGCTCGTTGACATGTAAGGACTCTAAGTACAGCTTATTCACTACGAATCAGCAGTCTTTCGAGCCTTTGAGTATCTTAACAGTGTCAGAAATATCTTCACAAAATCCTACCTGAACAGTTAAAATGTGTTCTTACCCAAAACTGTTAACTTTGTTCCTTTGCCAAAGAAAGCCTCTACAGCACCACCAGAGTCACAGTGAATGTGATCAGTGCTCAAAACAGCTCAAGATGCTGCTTTTACTTAAGTGCTTTAGTTTCTAGTTTTGTAATGAATGTGACTTTCCTTTAAAACCAACAACTACAGCCTGTTTGTACGAGATTTTGATTTCTTACCTAAAACAGTTAACTTTGTTCCTCCACCAAAGTAAGCCTCTGCAGTGGTGGTCACAGTGAATGTGATCAGTGCTCAAAACAGCCCAGGATGCAGCTTTTACTTTGCTTCCTTAGTCGTATTAAATATAACTTCCCTTTACAATGAACAACTTAAGACTGTTTTTTGCAAGAAGTTTTTCCAAACCTCTGTTGCCTCCCTGTTAGACTTTATGTTCACTTACCAAGAACAGTCAGTTTTGTTCCCTGGCCGAAATAGACTTGAGACAACATTTAGGATTAGGAACAAAAATATCTGGGCAGAACTTAAACTAGACTTGAGTACATTATCTTTCTTGAAGACATAATTTGATTTGATTTCTTACCTAAAACAGTTAACTTTGTTCCTCCACCGAAGTAAGCTTCCCTAGTGTCAGTCACAGTGAATGTGATCAGTGCTAAAAACATCCCAGGATGCTGCTTTTACTTTGAATCTTAACTTTTCTTTAAACCAACAACTACAGCCTGTTTTTACAATAATATTTTACAACCCTCTCAGTCACCACCCTTTTAGGCTTTATTTTAACCTATCAAGAACAGTCAGTTTTGTTGCCTGGCTGAAATAAGCTTCAACACTGTCTCAGTTTGAAGCCTTAAAACATGAACTCTAAACAGGACTTGAATGAGAATATTTTTTATTTTAAATTAGTTTGATTTCTTACCTAAAACAGTTAACTTTGTTCCTCCACCAAAGAAAGCTTCTGCACCAGTACCAGAGTCACAGTGAATGTGATCAGTGCTTTAAACAGCCAGGATGCTGCCTTTACTTTGCTTCTTTACTCGTAATAAATATAACTTCACTTTACAACAAACGACTTAAGACTGTTTTGTACAAGACGCTTTTACAAACCTCTCAGTCACCACCCTGTTAGACTTTATTTTAACAAACCAAGAACAGTAGGTTTTGTTTTCTTTGCTGAAATAGGCTCAAACACTGTCTGAGTTTAAAACCTTAAAACAAAAACTCTAAGCAGAACTTAAACTAGACACGAGTGCAGTGAGTTTCTTACAGACAGAGGGACAATTTTTGAATTTGTTTTGATTTCTTACCTAGAACAGTTAACTTTGTTCCTCCACCAAAGAAAGCCTCTGTATTGGTGTTCACAGTGCACTGGATCAGTGCTCAAAACATCCCAAGATGCTGCTTTTACTTTGCTTCTTTACATTTGAGTTTTCTATAACTGCAAATTTCCATTTTCCTTTCCTCCTGTTTTTACTAGTTTTTTTGCAAGACAGCCCTCTCAGCTGCCACCCTGTTAGACTTTATGTTAACTTACCAAGAACAGTTTTGTTCCCTGAAATAAACTTAAACTCTGTCTCAGTTTGAAGCCTAAGGACACAAACTCTCTGCAGAACTTACACTTGATTTTAGTACAGTGAGTTTTCGAGAGACACAGGAACACTTTCTGAATTAGTTTTGATTTCTTACCTAGAACAGTTAACTTTGTTCCTCCACCAAAGTAAGCCTCTTCAGTGGTGGTCACAGTGAATGTGATCAGTGCTCAAAACATCCCAGGATGCAGCTTTTACTTTGCTTCCTTAGTCGTATTAAATATAACTTCCCTTTACAACGAACAACTTAACACAAGAGTCTTTAACAACCCTCTCAATCACCACCCTGTTCAACTTTATGTTAACTTACCAAGAACACTCAGTTTTGTTCCCTGAATGAAACAGACTTCATACTGACACAACATTTAGGATTAGGAACAAAAATATCTGGGCAGAACTTAAACTAGACTTGAGTACATTATCTTTCTTGAAGACATAATTTGATTTGATTTCTTACCTAAAACAGTTAACTTTGTTCCTCCACCGAAGTAAGCTTCCTTAGCGTCAGTCACAGTGAATGTGATCAGTGCTCAAAACAGCCCAGGATGCTGCTTTTACTTTGAATCTTAACTTTTCTTTAAACCAACAACTACAGCCTGTTTTTACAATAATATTTTACAACCCTCTCAGTTGCCATCCTGTTAGAGTTTATTTTAACAAACTAAACAGTCAGTTTTGTTGCCTGGCTGAAATAAGCTGTCTGAGTTTGAAGCCTAAGAACACAAACTCTAAACAGGACTTGAATGAGAATATTTTTTATTTTAAATTAGTTTTGATTTCTTACCTAAAACAGTTAACTTTGTTCCTCCACCAAAGAAAGCCCCATCAGCATCAGAGTCACAGTGAACTTGATCAGTGCTTTAAACAGCCAGGATGCTGCCTTTACTTTGCTTCTTTACTCGTAATAAACATAACTTCCCTACACAACAAACGACTTAAGACTGTTTTGTACAAGAAGCTTTTAAAACCCTCTCAGTCACCACCCTGTTAGACTTTATTTTAACAAACAAAGAACAGTAGGTTTTGTTCCCTGAATCAAATAGGCTCAAACACTGTCTGAGTTTAAAGCCTTAAAACATGAACTTAAACTAGACATGAGTGCAGTGAGTTTCTTACAGACAGAGGGACAATTTTTGAATTTGTTTTGATTTCTTACCTAGAACAGTTAACTTTGTTCCTCCACCAAAGAAAGCCTCTGTATTGAAGTTCACAGTGCACTGGATCAGTGCTCAAAACATCCCAAGATGCTGCTTTTACTTTGCTTCTTTACATTTGAGTTTTCTATAACTGCAAATTTCCTTTTTCCTTTCCTCCTGTTTTTACAACTTGCATGAAAGACAGTACTCTCAGTTACCACCCTGTTAGACTTTATGTTAACTTACCAAGAACAGTTTTGTTCCCTGAAATAAACTTAAACTCTGTCTCAGTTTGAAGCCTAAGGACACAAACTCTCTGCAGAACTTACACTTGATTTTAGTACAGTGAGTTTTCGAGAGACACGAGAACACTTTTTCAATTAGTTTTGATTTCTTACCTAGAACAGTTAACTTTGTTCCTCCACCAAAGTAAGCCTCTGCATTCTGGTTCACAGTGAATGTGATCAGTGCTCAAACCAGCCACGATGCAGCTTTTACTTTGCTTCCTTAGTCTTTATAAATATAACTTCCCTTTACAACCAATATCTACAGCCTGTTTTTACAAAAATCTTTTAAAACTCTCTGTTACTATCCTCTTAGACTTTATGTTGACTTACAAGGAGGCTTCATACTAACATTTAAGATGAAGAACAAAAGCTCTGAGGAGAATTTAAACCAGACTTAGAGTACATTATCTTATTGAAGACATAACAATGTGATTTTCATTAGTTTTGATTTCTTACCTAAAACAGTTAACTTTGTTCCTCCACCAAAGAAAGCTTCACCAGTACCAGAGTCACAGTGAATGTGATCAGTGCTCAAACAGCCCAAGATGCTGCTTTTACTTTGAATCTTTACATTTGAGTTATGTAATAAATATAACTTTTCTTTAAACCAATAAGTACAGCCTGTTTTCTACAAGAATATTTTACAACCCTCTCAGTCACCACCCTGTTAGAGTTTATTTTAACAACTATGAACAGTCAGTATTGTTCCCTGGCTGAAATAAGCTTCCACACTGTCTCAGTTTGAAGCCTAAGAACACAAACTCTAAGCAGAACTTGAACTAGACTTAAATACAGTGAGTTGCTTAAAGACATGGGCATTTTAAAAAGAAAATTAGCTTTGATTTCTTACCTAAAACAGTTAACTTTGTTCCTCCACCAAAGAAAACTTCACCACCACCACCAGAGTCACAGTGCACCTGATCAGTGCTCAAACCAGCTATAGATAGCTTTTACTTAGAATTATTGCTCTGTAGTTGTGCATCAAAGCAGATTTCCCTTTTCCTTTCCTCCTGTTTTTACTAGTTGTTCGCAAGACAATGTTTTCAATCACCCTGTTAGACTTCATTTTACAAACCAAAACCAGTAGTTTTTGTTCCCTGGCTGAAATAAGCTGAAACTCTGTCTCAGTTTAAAGCCTAAGGACACACTCTGAGCAGAACTTAAACTAGACATGAGAACACTAAGTTTCTTAAAGATTTTACAATTAGTTTTTGATTTCTTACCTAACACAGTTAACTTTGTTCCTCCTCCAAAGTGAGCCTCTGCACCAGCACCACCGGAGTCACAGTGAATGTGATCAGTGCTCAAACAGCCCAACATCTTGCTTTTACTTTGCTTCTTTACATTTTAGTTATGTAATAAATATAACTTTTCTTTAAAACCAACAACTACAGTCTGTTTTCTACAAGAATATTTTACAACCCTCTCAGTTAAACTTTATTTTAACAACTATGAACAGTCAGTTTTGTTCCCTGGCTGAAATAAGCTTCCACGCTGTCTCAGTTTGAAGCCTAAGAGCACAAACTCTAAGCAGAACTTGAACTAGACATGAGGCACAATAAGATTATTTTAAATTAGTTTTGATTTCTTACCTAAAACAGTTAACTTTGTTCCTCCACCAAAGAAAGCTTCTCTACCACCAGAGTCACAGTGAACATGATCAGTGCTCAAACAGCACTCTGTAGCTGTGTATCAAAGCAGATTTCCTTTTTCCTTCCCTCCTGTTTTTACTAGTTTTATGGAAGACAATGCTTTCAATCACCACCCTGTTAGACTTTATCTTAACAAACCAAGAACAGTAGGTTTTGTTCCCTTTGTTGAAATAAGCTCAAACACTGTCTCAGTTTAAAGCCTTAGGACACAAACTCTGTGCAGAAATTAAACTAGACTTGAGTACAGTAAGTTTCCTAAAGACACAATAACATATTTTTTTAATTAGTTTTGATTTCTTACCTAACACAGTTAACTTTGTTCCTCCACCGAAGAAAGCTTCAGCAGCGTTGTTCACAGTGCACTGGATCAGTGCTCAAACCAGCCCAAGATGCTGCTTTTACTTTGAATCTTTACATTTAAGTTTACGAATAAATGTAGCTTCCCTGTTTTTTTCACAACACAACCCTCTCAGTAAACTCCCTGTTAGATTTTATATTAACTCACCAGCAACAGTAGGTTTTGTTCCCTGGCTGAAAAAGACGTCGTACTGACACGTATAAGCTTAACAATAAAAAGCTCTGAGCAGAATTTAAACCAGACTTGAGTGCTGTAAGTTTCTTAACATAACCATGACAGTGCTTTTAAGATTAGTTTTGATTTCTTACCTAAAACAGTTAACTTTGTTCCTCCACCGAAGTAAGCTTCTTGGTTTGAGTCACAGTGCTCTGGATCAGTGCTCAAAACTGGCAGAGATGCTGCTTTTACTTTGCTTTTCTAGGTTCTAGTTTTGGGGTAAATGGAACTTTCCTGTGTTTTAAAAGTTGAGTGCAACTCAAACCTCTCAGTCACCACCATGTTAGACTTCATGTTAACTTACCAAGAACAGTAGGTTTTGTCCCCTGACTGAAATAAGCTTAGAGCGAACACATTTTAGCTTAACAACAAAAAGCTTTGAGCAGACTTTAAACTTTAAACTAGACTTAAGTGTTGTAAGTTTCTGCAAGTAATCATTACAATGCTTTTTAAGATTAGTTTTGATTTCTTACCTAAAACAGTTAACTTTGTTCCTCCACCAAAGAAAGCTCCTGCAGCACCAGCACCAGAGTCACAGTGAATGTGATCAGTGCTCAAAACAGCTCAAGATGCTGCTTTTACTTTGAATCTTTGCTTTTTAGTGTCGTATTACTGCAAAATGTCCTTTTTCCTTTCCTCGTGGTTTTATCACCACCCTGTTAGACTTTATCTTAACGAACCAAGAACAGTCAGTTTTTCCTCCTTGGCCAAAGTAGGCTTTGAACAGCGAATTCTTTAAGCTTTAGAAACAAAAGCAGTCAGCTACATTTCAACTAGACCTGAGTGCAGTCTGAGAAGAAAAATTCAGGTCAATTACAGCGCTATTTTTTGATTTCTTACCTAAAACAGTTAACTTTGTTCCTCCACCGAAGTAAGCCTCGCGGTCTGAGTCACAGTGAATGTGATCGGTGCTCAAACAGCCCAAGATGCTGCTTTTACTTTGCTTTAGATTCTAGTTTTGTAATAAACGCAAGTTTCCTGATTTTTTAAAAGTTATATGCAACTCAAATTGCTCAATCAACACCCTGTTAGACTTTGTTTTAACTTACCAAGAACAGTAGGTTTTGTCCCCTGGCTGAAATAAGCTTCATACTGACACACATTTAATCTTAACAACAAAAAGCTTTGAGCAGAACTTAAACTAGACTTGGGTGCAGTACGTTTTAACTAAGAGAAAATCATTACAATGCTATTTTCTTACCTAAAACAGTTAACTTTGTTCCTCCACCAAAGAAAGCTTCATAACCACCAGAGTCACAGTGAATGTGATCAGAGCTCAAAACAGCCCAGGATGCTGCTTTTACTTTGGTGCTTTACATTTGAGTTTACAAATAAATGCAACTTTCCTGTTCTTTAAAAGTCGTATGCAACACAAACCTCACAATTTACTCCCTTTTTAGACTTTATGTGAACTTACCAAGAACAGTCAGTTTCGTTCCCTGGCTGATATAAGCTTCAAACTGCCGCAACATTTAAGCTTAACAACAAAAAGCTCTGAACTTATGTGCTGTAAGTTACTTAAAGAAACACACCAATTACAATGCTTTTTACGCCATTAGTTTTGATTTCTTACCTAAAACAGTTAACTTTGTTCCTCCACCGAAGAAAGCTTCTACATTGTTGGTCACAGTGAATGTGATCAGTGCTCAAAACAGCCCAGGCCCTACTTTGAGTCTTCGTACTGACCCAGGATTCAAGCCTAAGAACAGAAAGCTTTGAGCAGAACTTAAACTTACTGCACCCAGGTCTAGTTTAAGTAAGAGAAACTTATTACAACACAATTTCTTTCTTTGTTTTGGTTTCTTACCTAAAACAGTTAACTTTGTTCCTCCACCGAAGAAAGCTTCATAAGTACCACCAGAGTCACAGTGAATGTGATCAGTGCTCAAACAGCCCAGGATGCTGCTTTTAGTTTTTGTGAGTTTTTGTAAGTCCTGCTGTAAGTTTCTTAAAGAGACACGCCAGTTACACTGCTTTTCATGCCATTAGTTTTGATTTCTTACCTAAAACAGTTAACTTTGTTCCTCCACCGAAGAAAACTTCGTTACCAGAGTCACAGTGAATGTGATCAGTGCTCAAAACAGCCCAGCATGCTGCTTTTACTTTGAATCTTTACATTTAAGTTTAAGAATAAACACAACTTTCCTGCTTTTTACAGTTGTATGCAATACAAACCTCTCAATAAACAACATGTTAGGCTTTGTTTCAACTCACCAAGAACAGTCAGTTTTGTTCCCTGGCCGAAATAAGCTTCGTTCTGACACAGCGACTGAGCTTAACAACAAAAACCTCTTCGCAGAGCGTAAGTTTTTGTAAGTCCTGCCGTAAGTTTCTTGAAGAAACACGCCAATAACAATACTTTTTTTTTCATTATTAGTTTTGATTTCTCACCTAAAACAGTTAACTTTGTTCCTCCACCGAAGAAAGCTTCATATCCCTGGTTCACAGTGCACTGGATCAGTGCTCAAAACAGCCCAGGACGCTGCTTTTACTTTGCTTTCTTTACATTTTAGTTTACGAATAAATGCAGCTTTCCTGTTTTTTACAGTTGTATGCAATACAGACCTCTCAATAAACTGAGGTTAGGCTTTATTTCAACTTACCAAGAACAGTCAGTTTTGTCCCCTGGCCGAAATAAGCTTCGTACTGACACAGCGTTTAAGCTTAACGACAAAAACCTCTTAGCAGAACTTACGTTTCTGTAAGTTCTGCCGTAAGTTTCTTAAAGAAACACGCCAATTACAATGCTTTTTTCGCCATTAGTTTTGATTTCTTACCTAAAACAGTTAACTTTGTTCCTCCACCAAAGAAAGCTTCTGAGCTCTGGGTCACAGTGAACTTAATCAGTGCTAAAACAGCCCAAGATGCTGCTTTTATTTTGTTTCTTTACATTTTAGTTTACGAATGAATGCAGCTTTCCTGTTTTATTAAAACCTGTGTGCAATAAAAAACTCCCAATTTACTCCCTGTTAGACTTTGTTTCAACTTACCAAGAACAGTCAGTTTTGTCCCCTGGCCGAAATGAGCTTCAAACTGACACAGCGTTTAAGCTTAACGACAAAAACCTCTTAGCAGAGCTTAAGTTTTTCTAAGTTCTGCCATGAGTTTCTTAAAGAAACATGCCAGTTACAATGCTTTTATTGCCATTAGTTTTGATTTCTTACCTAAAACAGTTAACTTTGTTCCTCCACCGAAGAAAACTTCTGTGCCCTGGGTCACAGTGAACTTAATCAGTGCTAAAACAGCCCAAGATGCTGCTTTTACTTTGAATCTTTACATTTTAGTTTTGTTATAAATATCACATTCCCTTTAAAACCAACAGCTACAGCGTGTTTTCTCCAAAAACGTGTACAGTTACTATCACTTTGTTAGACTTCATGTTAACTTCAGTCAGTTTTGTTTCCTGGCTCAAACAGGTTTCAAACGGACGGAACGTTTAAGCTTAAAAATAAAAACCTCCTGAGCAGAAGTTAAACTGGACGTGAGTACAGTTAGTTTCTTAAAGTCACAATAACAACGTTTTTTCATTAGTTTTGATTTCTTACCTAAAACAGTTAACTTTGTTCCTCCACCAAAGTAAGCTTCATTAGCACCAGTGTCACAGTGAATGTGATCAGTGCTCAAAACAGCCCAAGATGCTGCTTTTACTTTGAATCTTTACATTTTGGTTGTTTTTAATGTATTAAATGTCACTTTCCTTTAAATTCCAAGATAACATATGCTGCACTGCCGTCTGTTTTTTACAAGTTTAATGTAACAGAAACTGTTTCTTTCAACAACCATCCTGCTTGTATGTTTTACTTCTGTTACAGGTGAATTAATCAGACGGTTTGGTGTCTTACTTACCGAGAACAGTCAGTTTAGTTCCCTGGCCGAAATAGGCTTCGTAATTGGCACAGCGCTTAAGCGTAACACTAAAAAGCTCAAAGCTGAGTTTCAACTATAAAGACCAGTTATGTTTCTTATATGAATGTTCCAGTTACAGTTAGTTAAATGTGAATCATTCTTGACTTACCTAAAACAGTCAGTTTGGTTCCTTTTCCAAAGTAAACTTCGTTTGCATTGTCACAGTGCAGAAATACTGAGCATGAAACTCTTGAGTTTTTCTCCACCAGATTTAACTTTAGAAACTTTTTACTGATACATCTGTTAATACTGAGACTCTAAAGCAACATGACATTTATAGAAACACAGTATTAAACTGGAATATTTACCTAAAACAGTCAGTTTGGTTCCTTGGCCAAAGTAAGCAGGGTCGTTGTAGGTCACAGTGTTCTCACTTCAGCTCAATATTTCAGCTTTTTCATAACAAACTCTTTTTCCTTCACTGTCAAACCAACATTTTTGACTGTTCTGAGTTTGTCTCAGTGAACTGAAGCAGTGACAGATCCTACTTACCCAAAACAGTGAGTTTTGTCCCCTTTCCAAAGTGAGCTTCAGCTCCAGTGTCACACTGAGTGTCTCCTCCACCAAAAAGTCTCTAAACTTTCCATAATCAGCATGTAGAGACACAGTGTGATGATCCAGAGGATGAAGAAGGTTCAAACACGCAGGACGAGCTTTATAATGTCCAAATATATCCTTTATGTCAAGATGAGTCAAAGAAGCATCCTGATGCTTCACATATGATTTGAAAGTCATTTTAAAAACTATTTTTCCTGCAGATTTTCTACATATAAATGAACAGTTTGACACCAGAGTGTGCTGCTGTCATCTACACCTTCATATTATTGATATTTCTGCTCTCCTCAGTGTGTCAGGCAGCTTGTAGCCGTCTACACAATGGGTGTTAATGGAAGGAGGTTTTTGTACGGCGGCTCTATGGGGTTGTATCACCGTGGCCCCCTGTCCCCACGGTGAAAAAGCATCACACAAAAACCTGCCGTCTCTTCGCTTCTCTCCTCTCTCCCTCCCCCACCCAGCTCCTCCATATCTCAGCCTCCATCTCTGTGTGTGTGTGAGAGAGCAGCTGTGCAGGTCGGGCTGACTGACGGATGAACGAGCTCAGACCTGACTGCTGCTATTTCTGTGACAGCTAAGAAAAGAAGTGAGAACAGAGGGGAGGAAAAGGAAACTGGTCTTTGTTTGTGTTTGTAGAAGTTCAGAGGGAGGGACATCTCTGCTGGTCACACCTCTTCATCCTCCCAGTTATCAGCCAGCTGAGGAGGAGACATGTTTACTGAGTGACACTGACAGATCACTGTTTTTAAATGAGTCAAAACAGGGTGCAGCACTGACGAGACACAACCTCATATGCAGACAAATTAATCTGCATGTATGAATCAAGCCTGTACTGAGATGCTGAGCTACACATTCATACAAACTTGTTTTTCATCAATGTGATTTTAACCTTATAATAATAATAATAATAATAATAATAATAATAATTTAATCCAGAAATGAAGAATATGAAAATGTGAATAATATAAATTTAGTAGACATGGATTGAACTTGCAAAAAAATTACCATTGTAGGATACAAATTATATTTTCACATATGACCAATAATTCATCTACAAGTATGAAATATCAATGAAACATAAAATATTCATCAGATGATGGCGATCCTTAAATTGTTATTTTTTTACTGAACATTTTAATAGATAATAATTACCATAAATGATAATAATAAATGTAATAAATAATGTTTTACTTCAACGTAAGTCTTTAAAACAGACAATACATTAAATATCCATACTAAATCATTCAAAAATTGCATAAAAATAATAAATTCCATTATATTTATAAGACATAGTTTTTAAGTGCCAAAGTTAGAAATAGAAGTCCTGCATTCAAAATGGCTATAAAATAAAGTACCAAACATACACATGCATACTTTTGGCCCATTTCAGAATGATATATATGTTATTATTCGACCATAATTTAATGATGCATCAACATGTAGGTATCACTTTAATGTTGCAGCTGGTAAATGTGGAGCTAACTACTTTAAAAGATCAGTCTATGATAGACATTTTTATTTTGTTTTATTTGTAGATTAGCCTATATTCTTGCATATCTGTATATTTTTTTCCAGATATTTAATACTTCAGGATAAATAAAGTTCTATTGAATTGAATTAAATCTGCAAAGTAAAGATGCAAAATTAATAAATAATGGAGAAAAAGTACAATATTTCCATTTAAAATCTGAGTAGAAGTATGAATTTAAGTATGAATAAATGTACTTAGTTGCATTGCAGCGCTGCAAATTATCTTCAGCTATAAATGTTGTCTTTTGATGATATTAGTGTATTCAATTAATATTCAATGCTTATATACATATGCTCCTATAGATAAACATGTTAAGTTAAACACGTTGAATTCTGAACACTGTACAATTCAATTTTCTTTTATTAAAATTAGTATTTAACCAAATGATTGGTTGTGAGCTCATATTAAAAATATTTTTTCAAGTTAATTTTATATCTACTTAATTGTGTCTCTTTGGGGTTATTTTGTGTCTCTTGTTGGTCATGTTGTGTCTCTTTGGGGTTATTTTGTGTCTTTTTTGGGTCATTTTGTGTGGCTTTGTAGCTGTACTGCCTTTTTAGGTCGTTGTTTTGTGTCTCTATGAGGTAATTCTGTGTCTTTTTTGGGGGGGGGGTCATTTTGTGTCTCTTTGGGGTTATTTTGTGTCTCTTGTTGGTCATGTTGTGTCTCTTTGGGGTTATTTGTGTCTTTTTTGGGCGTTTTGTGTGGCTTTGTCACTGTTCTGCCTTTTTAGACAGTTGTTTTGTGTGGCCTTAAGTAGTTTTGCATCTTGTTTGGTCATTTTGTATCTCTTTGTAGCTGTTCTGCCTCTTTACATAGTTATATTGTGTATCTGTTAGATAATTTTGTCTTTTTTTTTTTTTACTCGTTTTGTGTCACTTCGTGGCCTCTTCATGTAGTTATTTTGTGTCTCTATGATGTCATTTTGTGTCTCTTTGGGGGTAATTTTGTGTCTTTTTAGTCTTTTTGTGTCACTTTGCAGATGTTTTGCCTCTTTAAGTAGTTATTTTGTGTCTCTCTTAAGTCATTTTGCATCTTTTTTGGTCATTTTGTGTCTCTTTGTAGCTGTACTGTGAGTCTCTCTGTCGTCAGTACTTGTTAATGTATGACGCTTGCAGTGAAAGCCAGTGCCTGGTAGGCCCAGTAATTAATCCAACTGTGCACTCAGGGATTTTTTTTTATTTATTTATTTTTTCAGTGTAATCCCACATGAACCCTGCAGAGGGCAGTGTATGACAGCCTCTTAAATTTGATATATTCTTATCTTGTCAGGCTGCACACAGAATTAAAGTGAAATAAAATAAGAGACTAAAACACAGAGTGGCACATATTAGAGAAACTGCGTAGGACAGTAATATTGAATGTGTCATGTAATCTCTCCCACGTTAACACCTGCTCACTTATCTGAGCTCATCAGCTTTGTGGTGTTGGTGCAGGAACATCATTAGAGCAGCAGTCTCGCACTTTTTAATGAATGAACAGATTTTTAAACAAGTTTTATTTTATATATTTTCATGTGATATTGATGTCAGCCTGTTGTCATGTCAGCAAAATCCTGCTCAGGGCCCCTCAGAGCTCAACACATTAACCCTCCTCACTCATCCCTCCTCTCTGTCATCTCTCCTTGGTGTCCTGATGTTGTTGTTAAGCTGCTGAGGCTTTCTGAATCACTGTGCTCTACTGGAGGCGCAGTAATACACAGTTGAGTCTCCAGCCTCCACAGACTTGATCTGCAGAGACGACTGAAGCACTTCAGGCCGTAACATGGTGTACCTTGACTTGTTGAAAGGAGCTTCAGTGCTCGCAGTATCTTTACCAGTTGAATATGCTACCAGCTGCATGTTAGCACTGCCACTCTGTATGTACCAGTACATGTAGAAATGGGTACTGTCATCATGTTCACACTGCAGAGTCACAGCCGAGTCTCCTTCACGGCTAAATATAAATGGAGGCTGGGTGATTTTTACACAGAAGGAGGAACCTGGAGAATCAGAAAAAGACAACTATTAAAATAACAATTTCAAGGAGGACGATGAAGAAAACGCTTTTCTACTGAATTAAAATGTTCTTACTGCTGAAGATGAGAACAGCAACCAAGAGCAGCTTCATTTTGACGTTCAGAAACAGTTCAGAGTAAAAACAACTCTGTCCTCAGGCACATTCTGAGAACACTCTCAGAGAGCTCCTAACGTAGTATAAAAACTTTTAGTAAGGAGTCCCAGCTTAGGAGTGATTTGGGAAAGTTCTCAGAGCAACTCTGAATGAGGAAGGGACAAAAACTTTACTTTACTGAGGAGGTGTGGTTGACCCTGTTGTTAGGTGTGATGCTTTCTTTTAACAGATGTGATTGGTTGTCACAGACACGCCCTTGTGTGAGCATGCAAGGTGTGGACACCCAGTGGAAATGAAATGAACTGCTGACTGTAAAAGTGTTGTCATTGTTAGTGTGATCACTCTGCTGATGGAAGGTTGAGACAGACTCAACTCACCACTGCTGCATGTTTCCAGTTTTCCAAATATCATAGTGTTGTGATCATTTTATTTCTGGCGTCATAACACTAGGTGGGAAATGTGTGCGTATATCCCTGGTGAGATCAACCACACATATTATCCCTGCACGATCTAATCTGTAGTATTTAATTTCCTCACTGTCATCCAGCATTTGGAGAGTATTTCTCCGACCTCTTTGTGTTTCCATCATTTTCTCCTCTGATTAAGAAACTCTTAAGCCTCTTAAAGTCCTCCTCTCTGCTCCTGACAGTCTTTCACTTTAGGAGTTCTTTTAAGGTCTAAGATGCTCTGTGAATAACTTATCTTTACAAGGACCTAGTCTTAACTTTAAGGGGAATTCTAGGAAAATGTCACAATTCTAAGACTTTCCTTAGAATTTCGTCACTGGAAGCGACTCTCAGAACTGTGAAGCTTTGTGAATATGACCCTAGAAGACTTGTTCCCACAGATAATTTTGTTCCTTACAGTCAATGCACTCCGTCAAATTAAAGCTCTATATTTGTCTTTTTAAGCAAATGACAACCAACCTATTTTAAAAATACTGGATCATCTAACATGTACAAATACATTACACATTAAAACAGGGTTGTTGTGGAACTTATGTTAAAAAATTAGAAAATCCAAAGCTCCCGTGCTAACAGTGAGTCTCTAGTAGGGGTACCGCCTCTATTCCTGGCCATGCAGTTCACCTTAATGTGTTTATCAGTAAGTGATCAACACAGTCAGAACATGCAGGAGCATTAATAGGTATGGATGGCTGGAGCATATGTGGAGAGCATTGGTGTAAGAGAAAATTAAAAGGCAAAAAAGGAGGAAATCTGCACGTTTGTACGCACAGTATTTTTATACTGGTTGTTAGTGAAGTGTTTATTTGTGTTGACTTCCCATTGGCTCTTATTCTTGTATGGAATTAAAACAAAAACTTAAAAGATAATATTATATTTTTTGGGGTGGGGGAAGTGAGGGTGGCTGCAGGGGAAGCTTGCCTAGAGGGCACCGAATGTGCTGAGTCCAACACTGCTCATAGGCCTACATGATTACATTTTGATTACTGATTATAATATAAACATAATCAATATGTGTATTGTTTGCACTGAATACATTTACATTAGCAGAACCTGTTCAGTTACATCATCATATAATGAAAATAGAATAAAACAGCATCATATCTTCAGTTCTCAAATAACTGAACTCCTGAACAGCAGCTGTTAAAAGACGCAGCAGGGTTTTTAGTGAGGGGGTGACATTAAACCACATCACTGTGTGCTGGCAGCGCAGAAATACACAGCTGAGTCTGATGGAGTCACTGTTTGAATGATCAGAGATCCTTTCCCTGTGTCTTCTCCTTTCATCTTGAATCTGGAGTCTTTAAACTGGTCCTCGTAGACTGGATCACCCTGGCGGACTACGTACCCGATGAGGCTCATAGAGCGACTGCTCTGTTTGTGTTGGTACCACAGCATAGTGTTGAGGCTGCTGCCATCATGATTGCAGTTTATCGTGAGCTCCACAGTCCCTTCCTTTACAACTTGAGGAGAGGACTGTTGGAATGTAACACTTTGCACTTTTCCTGTGAAGAAAGTCAGTTCATGTCATTGTTGAGGTAAAATTTGAATTCAAGCAATAAAAGTTTTAAGAATTTATCTTGAAATCTTAGAGAAATCTAAACAAATTTGTACCATAAACACACAGTGGTCCACATGTTAAAGAAAAAAAAATCATCTAACATTGTGTCAGGCTTACTTGTAAGACCGAGTAGTAAAAATCCAAATGTGTATAAAACTGGAGGCATCCTGGAAACTTAAATCAACAAATGTGCATCGATGAGAAATAACAAAAATAATTTAGAATTATTTCCATATCAAATGAACAATTAGCATACACTGCAATCTGGTATCAGAGGTGGTGCATTCACATGTTTGTCTGATCTGACAAGCTTATTACAGATGAACTGAAAGAGGACTGTCTTCCCTTCTACGTCACCTCCTCTTCCCCACCTTCTTCCTCTGCTCACAGCTGATCCTGTCACAAAGACTTTCTCTCCTGCCTGCTTCTTTGCTGCACTTTTATTCCTGATGACAAATTAATACATATGTTTTGTGATGGATTTTCTTGGTGTGGTGGTTTTAAGTCTTAAAGACACCAGAGATGTCTGTAATGCTGTGAGAGTGATTCTGGGAGACTTTTAAATGTGGGAAACGAAAAACAAAGGTTTATGGAATTAAATGAACTGTTATGTGTAATTATAGTGTTTAATAGTTTACTGTTTGATCACTCGTAGGTCTACTGTAAATATGTTCTCACCAGCTGATGTGATTGGATGAAAATCTGCTGACAAATTGGACCTCGATGGAACCTGATTGGTCACCACATAATTGGGCGGTCTTTTTAAACCTACAGTGCTCCGCCCACTCGTTAAACCGTTTGGAAAGTACTGTAACTCGCGCTGAAACTCCCACTCGGACACAAGAACTCATTTAGTCAATAAAACTAGAGAATAACTGTCCATTTAAAGAGCAAGTTTAGTACCGACAGTTTAACAGTGTTTCCTCAGGACCTCAGTTACAATGAATGTTTTCTCAGTGCTCCAATATGCTGATAGAGTTCATCTGTGATTGTTCCTCACACCAACGGCTGTTGCTAACGCACGCTTCATGTCTGAACCGGAGTTTTCCTGACCAGCTTTTGGCTGCTTTGGACTCTGCTTGGGAATTTCATTCTTTCAGGAATCACCAGGAATCATAGCTTCACCTTAGCAAGGTAAGAATTAGCTGCCTGTTCTGACATGTGACGTTACATCATAAGTTGATGTTTTGGCTAAGCTCGCTACGTTTGGCTAAGCTAGCTAACGGTTATGACACACAGTTGGTAACACTGAGTGTTCACACCAGACGCGAGTGAAGTGAATTGCACGCGCGTGACGCAAGTAATGCGCCGACCATAACGCCCGAGTTTGGACGCCTGACCATTTTGTCCATTTGCGTCATCGCGTCATTTGCACGAGTAGCGGGGAAGCCGGCTGTGCTAACCGGAGCTAAACTAGGGCTAACGTTCATAGTACAACCATTCTGCAAACTAATTAAACACAAATATTTACAGAACTTACCAAGTAGACCAGTCTCCTCGGCAACTTTCACCCAAACCTGCTCCTTTTTGTTGCGGTCTCTGCAGAGTAGACACGTAGTATCATATAGCTCCGGGTAGCCGCACACCGCAATGATAAGTTTCTCCTTCATCTCAGCATCAACAACTGGACGTCGGGGCGTCAAGACGTCACTGACGACCATGGCAAGATAACCACCATCGCTGCTTTGTTGTTTACCTCCTTTGGAAGTCCCAGATGCGTCGGAGGGCCAAACGCTGTCGTTTTTGGGTTCACCCTATCCTGCAGAAGCGCATCCAGCTCGGCGAGTTTCACCACCTCCTCCAGGAACTCCGTCTGGATGATAGCCGCTTTCAGCAGTACTTCAGGCTGACTGGGGCCCAGTTTGAGGACCTGTTGGCGAGGGTTGGCGCCAGGATCTCCTGGCAGGACACCAACTACAGCTGCTCCATTTCAGCTGCGGAGCATCTGTCTATCTGTCTCCGGTGAGTAGCAGTTTATTGTTGTTGACACACGCCAGTGACGTCGGGAGAATCTCAACGCTGATTGGCTTTCGGGGCACAGAGTCACGCGAATTCGCCTCAAAAGTTCAATATTTTCAACTCGAGCGATGAGGCGTTGGACGCGAATTTCACGTCTATCGCGCCGCGCTGAACACCTCTATCGTGTCCATCGTATCGCGCTAGATGCATCCATCGCGTCGCCCGGTGCGAATTCACGTCTAATCGTGTCTTTGCATTGACTTTGTATGTAATCTTGAAGCGCGAATTTGCGAATTCACGTTTGGTGTGAACGCAGCTTGAGGCTAACATTTGGATAGCTAACAGTGAAGAGGCTGCCAGGCTGGCTGCCTTTGCTCTTCTCCTGTCTTGTGTTTGATATCTTGGTGCTAGCTTCTATTTTTTTTGCTCACAGAAGTAGGGATAGATGCTTTGGTGTTACAGAATTTTGCAATATGTTTATAGCCTACCTGTATGTATCAAAATGTATAACTTTCAGCAGCGCTCTGCCGCGGTCGGAGGTATAAATGCTCAGTGTAGTGTGTTTCATTTTTGTAACTTAAAGGCTTCAGAAAACATACAAGACACATTTTTAGTAAAAGTCATAGGAAGAGAAGCTTGTAGGTTTTATCTAAACAGAGTAATTTGCATTATAAAAACCGTCATGGCGGCTCTAGGACAAGTGCACTTACATTGATCACTTCCATAAAATAAAACGAGAAATTGGAGAAGATTGAAAAAATTGTTAAAATTAAATTAGGGGGCTGATCACAGATGTATTGTCTGTGTGGTTTTACATCTATTGTTGCTTTTAATTTGCAGCTATACTTTTAATGAAGCTGAGATGTCATGACAGTCAAGCTGTGTTGAGGCTGGTTCTACCAGCCTTCCTCTCAGGATCTTGAGCATGAAAACAAGACAAAAAAAGAGAGCAGGGTTTTTAGTGAGGGGGTGACATTAAACCACATCACTGTGTGCTGGCAGCGCAGAAATACACAGCTGAGTCTGATGGAGTCACTGTTTGAATGATCAGAGATCCTTTCCCTGTGTCTTCTCCTTTTATCTTGAATCTGGAGTCTTTAAACTGGTCCTCGTAGACTGGATCATTCTGGAGGACCGCGTACCCGATGAGGCTCATAGAGCGACTGCTCTGTTTCTGTTGGTACCACAGCATAGTGTCGAGGTTGCTGCCATCATGATTGCAGTTTATCGTGAGCTCCACAGTCCCTTCCTTTACAACTTGAGGAGAGGACTGTTGGAATGTAACACTTTGCACTTTTCCTGTGAAGAAAGTCAGTTCATGTCATTGTTGAGGTGAAATTTGAAATTTGTACCATAAACACACAGTGGTACACATGTTAAAGAAAAAAAATCATATGACACTGTGTCAGGCTTACTTGTAAGGACGAGCAGTAAAAATCCAAATGTGTATGAAACTGGAGGCATCCTGGAAACTTAAATCAACAAATGTGCAACGATGAGAAGTAACAAAAATAATTTAGAATTATTTCCATATCAAATGAACAATTAGCATACACTGCAATGTGGTATCAGAGGTGGTGCATTCACATGTTTGTCTGATCTGACAAGCTTATTACAGATGAACTGAAAGAGGACTGTCTTCCCTTCTACGTCACCTCCTCTTCCCCACCTTCTTCCTCTGCTCACAGCTGATCCTGTCACAAAGACTTTCTCTCCTGCCTGCTTCTTTGCTGCAGTTTTTTTTTAAAGATATTTTTTTGGCCATTTTGCCTTTAATGGACAGGACAGGTAAGTGTGAAAGGGGGAGAGAGAGGGGGAGAGAGAGGGGGAGAGAGACATGCAGCAAAAGGCCACAAGCTGGATTTGAACCCGGGCCACTGCGGCAACAGCCTTGTACATTGGACACCTGCTCTACCACTAAGCCACCGACGCCCCATTTGCTGCACTTTTATTCCTGATGACAAATTAATGCAAATATTTTGTGATGGATTTTCTTGGTGTGGTGGTTTTAAATCAAAGACACCAGAAATGTCTGTAATGCTGTAAGAGTGATTTTGGGAGACTTTTAAAGAATGTGGGAAACTAAAAACAAAGATTTATGGAAATAATTTAACTGTTATGTGTAGTTCAGTTGTCTGATCACTTGTAAGGCTACTGTAAGTATGTTCTCACCAGCTGATGTGATTGGATAAAACCTGCTGACAAATTGGACCTCGATGGAACCTGATAGGTTATCACATAATTGGGCGGTCTTTATAAACCTACAGTGCTCCGCCCACTCGTTAAATCGTTTGGAAAGTAACGTAACTGACACTGAAACTCCCACTCGGACACAAGAATTAATTTAGTCAGTCAAACTAGAGAATAACTGTCCATTTAAAGAGCAAGTTTAGTACCAACAGTTTAGTTTTTTCCAGTTGTTTACGCACTAAAATGAAAATTTTCACACAGTTAACAGCTCTTTACACTCAAGAAGCAAAACACCTGTCCATAGTTGCACAACAATAAGCACAGACTCAGCTTCACACTTTTTGCAAAACATTACACACAGTGATTTGCAAAACTCTACACGCATTATCACACCTTAGACACAGATAAGGATTGTGAGGTTACTTCCTTCTCATTACAAAGCCCCTGCTTGCCAACGACCACACTAATGAACGAATTGTATAATCACATCCACCTGGTGTGGAAGCACACAGGTGCTTACTGTCAACCAAGTGGACCACATGCAGTACATTGTCGTTTGGGACAATGTATCTTTCCATCAATCTGCTCTGGTCCACAGTTGGTTCCATGAGCACCCTGAATTTGCAGTCTTATAGTAAGAAAAACTACTATTTTGTTCTGATTTTCATTGTTGATCTGTTACTGTAACTGAGTATGGTAAGAAATAAATATTTTCAGTCTGCAATCAGTGTTGTGTTTGTTTGTTGTATTTGTGTACTTTCTCTGCATACCTCAGAGTAATCATGAAGAATGTTGTGGGTTTGACAATATCCTTTTGTCATCTAAATTATCCCTTACATAAAAATGTCTGGCAAAAAAGTCTAGCACTAGACCAGCTATTTCCTAAAATAGGGGTTTTTGCAAATGTATTTTGTATTGATCACTGTAGTGTGTAACTGACTGCAATAGTGTCTGATCATTTGAAGACTCTGTTAGTGAGATGAAAACAAAACAGCATTTTTATAAATATGTGTGTATGTTTTGACTGAAGTGTGTCATTTTGCAAACAATCTAGGAGTTATGCAAATTGAGTGTGGCGTTTGGATAACTGTGTGAATATTTTGAAAAAAGGAGCCCTGTTTTCAAAATTGCGTGTAAACAATTGAGAAAAACTGTAACAGTGTTTCCTCAGGACTGCAGTTACAAGGAATGTTTTCTCAGTGCTCCAATATGCCGATAGAGTCCATCGGTGATTGTTCCTCACACCAACGGCTGTTGCTAACGCACACTTCATGTCTGAACCGGAGTTTTCCTGACCAGCTTTCGGCTGCTTTGGACTCGGCTTGGGAAGTACATATATTTTGTGATGGACTTTTTTTGGTGTGGTGGTTTCAAGTCTTAAAGACACCAGAAATGTCTCTAATGCGAGAGTGATTCTGGGAGACTTTTAAAGAATGTGGGAAACTAAAAACAAAGGTGTATGGAATTATTATTATCATTTATTATTATTTTATGATTTCTGATTTCTTTATATTACTTAAATGTTGACAATATGATTTTTTATTATTTATTGTTCACAGTCTGATTACTTGTAGGTCTACTGTAAGTATGTTCTCACCAGCTGATGTGATTGGATGAAAACCTGCAGACAAATTGGACCTCGGTGGAACCTGATTGGTCACCATATTAGTGGGTGGTCTCTTTAAACTTATAAGGCCCTGTCCACTCATTACACCCTTTGGAAAGTAACAAAACTTGCGCTGAAACTTCCCCATGGGACCCAAGAACTAATTTAGTTAGTGTATGTTCATGTCTGAACCGGAGTTTTCCTGCCCACCTTTTGGCTGCTTTGGACTCTGCTTGGGAAATTTCCTCTTTGAGGAATCTCCAGGAATCATAGCTTCACCTCAGCAAGGTAAGAATTAGCTGCCTGTTCTGACATCTCACGGTTACATCATAAATTGATGTTTTGGCTAAGCTAGCTACGTTTGGCTAAGCTAGCTAACGGTCATGATGAGCAGTTGGTAACACTGAGGCTAATGTTTGGGTAGCTAACAGTGAAGACTCTGCCAGGCTGGCTGCCTTTGCTCTTCTCCTGTCTTGTGTTTGATATCTTGATGCTGGCTTAATTATTTTGCTCTCAGAAGTAGGGATAGATGACAGCAGCCTAGGTGTCTAGCTAATAATGTACTGTTATCTAAGTAAGCTAATGTCACTGTTTGGGTTATTATGAGTCATCAGCGGTCGTTTTTTAATCTGTGAATTATATTTACATCTTCATTTCACTAAGTAAGCATTTTATTGCTTGTACTAGCATACAGCTAACATTATAGTTATATTACCAGTTAATGTTTTGACTTTTTCAGTCACTGTTTGGCTGCTTGGTTAAGCTACAGTTGGCTGTAACGTTTCTGCTCTCCTGCTGTCTTGTGTTTAATGACTGAACAGTAGTTGTGCTGTGGGCTGGATCTTCTTTGCTGCTGTTTTTCTGCTGTTATACTTTAATCATCTACCCATGCACAGTATGGAGATTAATTGTGAATCATTTCTTTAAGTGGCTGAGCTTTTTCTTTTGGTTGTTAACTGGTCTGATCCTTTCAGGCTGTTTATTCGGTGAAATATGAATACTCATGGTTATATTGATAATTGCTTCCCCCTAGGTTGTTGGTTGTTGCTGTTTTGCCTTGTCATATTCTTGTCATGACTTATCTTTCTGTGCCAAGCATGGCTTTTGCTTGTGGGGAGTGGCGAGAAAAACATACTCTCTATTTCAGTATGGGCAAGCGCATATAGTGGCAATGGCAAGGTATGAAATGTTCATGGGACAAAAATCGCCCCAGAAAATATTGCAGTTTCACGGTATCACGTGTAAAATGAGTGTGTAGTTACATTCAGTTGTTGCCCTCACATTGCAGCCATAAATACCACCCCATTCCAATGTATGTTTTGCGTATACACAAAATTACTTGAATGCTTTCATATATACATTATTTTTTGAGACTTTGTGACTGTGAAGAAGCTCATTATGTTTAATCTGTTTCAAATCACAGCCAGTGTTAATGTCAGAACAATAATGAAGCTGTGTTGAGGCTGATTCTACCAGCCTTCCTCTCAGGATCTTGAGCATGAAAACAAGAGAGAAAAAAGAGAGCAGGGTTTTTAGTGAGGGGGTGACATTAAACCACATCACTGTGTGCTGGCAGCGCAGAAATACACAGCTGAGTCTGTTGAAGTCACTGTTTGAATGATCAGAGATCCTTTCCCTGTGTCTTCTCCTTTTATCTTGAATCTGGAGTCTTTAAACTGGTCCTCGTAGTCTGGATCATTCGGGGGGTATACGTACCCGATGAGGCTCATAGAGCGACTGCTCTGTTTGTGTTGGTACCATAACATAGTGCTGAGGCTGCTGTCATCGTGATTGCAGTTTATCGTGAGCTCCACAGTCCCTTCCTTTACAACTTGAGGAGAGGACTGTTGGAATGTAACACTTTGCACTTTTCCTGTGAAGAAAGTCAGTTCATGTCATTGTTGAGGTAAAATTTGAATTTTTGCAATAAAAGTTTTAAGAATGTATCTTGAAATCTTAGAGAAATCTAAACAGATTTGAACCATAAACACACAGTGGTTTACATGTTAAAGAAAAAAAATCATATAACACTGTGTCAGGCTTACTTGTAAGGACGAGCAGTAAAAATCCAAATGTGTATAAAACTGGAGGCATCCTGGAAACTTAAATCAACAAATGTGCAACGGTGAGAAATAATTTAGAATTATTTCCATATCAAATTAACAGTGAGCATTCACTGAAATCTGGTATCAGAGGTGGTGCATTCACATGTTTCTCTGATCTGACAAGCTTATTACAGATGAACTGAAAGAGGACTGTCTTCCCTTCTACGTCACCTCCTCTTCCCCACCTTCTTCCTCTGCTCACAGCTGATCCTGTCACAAAGACTTTCTCTCCTGCCTGCTTCTTTGCTGCGCTTTTTTCCTGATGACAAATCAATATATTTTGGGCTGCTATAAGTATGTTCTCACCAGCTGATGTGATTGGATGAAAACCTGCTGACAAATTGGACCTCGATGGAACCTGATTGGTCACCATACAATTAAGCAGTCTTTTTAAACCTACAATGCCCCGCCCAGTGGCTGTTGCTAACGCACACTTCATGTCTGAACCGGAGTTTTCCTGCCCACCTTTTGGCTGCTTTGGACTCTGCTTGGGAATTTCATTCTTGTAGGAATCACCAGGAATCATAGCTTCACCTCAGCAAGGTAAGAATTAGCTGCCTGTTCTGACATGTGACGTTACATCATAAGTTGATGTTTTAGCTAAGCTAGCTACATTTGGCTAAGCTAGCTAACGGTTATGATGAGAAGTTGGTAACACTGGGGCAAGTATTTGGATAGCTAACAGTGAAGACTCTGCCAGGCTGGCTGCCTTTGCTCTTCTCCTGTCTTGTGTTTGATATCTTGATGCTGGCTTAATGTTTTTGCTCACAGAAGTAGGGATAAATGACAGCAGCCTAGGTGTCTAGCTAATAATGTACTGTTATCTAAGTAAGCTAATGTCACTGTTTGGGTTATTATGACTCCATCCATCAACGGTCATCTGAAACTTCCCTGTTCTGCTTTTGGCTCCTTGGGACTCTTTGAAAGGTTTTATTTTTCTTGACTCTGGGAATTACAGTTACAGCTTCATCACACTAAGGTTAGCATGTTATTGCTTGTACTAGGATACAGCTAACATTACAGTTATATCACCAGTTTTGACTTTGTTAGTCACTGTTTGCCTGCTTGGTTAAGCTACAGTTGGCTGTAACGTTTCTGCTCTCCTGCTGTCTTGTGTTTAATGACTGAACAATAGTTTTGCTGTGGGCTGGATCTTCTTTGCTGCTGTTTTTTGCTGTTACACTTTAATCATCTTCCTATGCAAAGTGTTGGGATTGTGAATCAGTTTTTTGAGTGGCTGAGCTTTTTCTTTTGGTCTTTTGGCACTCATATGACCCTTTCATGCTGTTGATTTGGTGAAATATCGTTTGTGTGCCGAGCATGGCTTTTGCTTGTGGGGAGTGGCGGTTAAAGTATATTCCTTGACATCATAGTAGAGTTGCAACAGTATGAGACTCTTACAGTACAATAACCATCGCAGAAAATATTGCAGCTTCACGGTATCACATAATTTATATTATTATCAGTCAGAATGACCCTTAAAGAAATGAAAATGGAAGGGTCATTTTTGGTTGTATAAATGTTTATCATTATAATACAAACCTGAAACCATTTTGTTCATGAAAGTATGTGTAAAAAGTCTAATATCACGGTATACCTCAAAACAGGCATATCACTGCAACCCTACATCATAGGTCTGGTCTTTGTGACTAACTGAATGTACATTTTATGTTTGTAATTACACTCAAAAAAATCATAGTTTACTTTTTTTGCAGACTTATGTATTGGTCTGTCAGCTTTCCTGTAAATGGCAGCGCTTTATTTGTACACATTTTGGAAATCTGAAATTTATTTGATGAACATTCAGTTGTTGCCCTCACATTGCAGCCATAAATACCACCCCATTCCAATGTGTGTTTTGCGTACAAGCAACATGACTTGAATGCTTTCATATATACATTATTTTTTGAGACTGTGTGACTGTGAAGAAGCTCATTATGTTTAATCTGTTTCAAATCACAGCCAGTGTTGATGTCAGAACAATAATGAAGCTGTGTTGAGGCTGATTCTACCAGCCTTCCTCTCAGGATCTTGAGCATGAAAACAAGAGAGAAAAAACAGAGCAGGGTTTTTAGTGAGGGGGTGACATTAAACCACATCACTGTGTGCTGGCAGCGCAGAAATACACAGCTGAGTCTGGTGAAGTCACTGTTTGAATGATCAGAGATCCTTTCTCTGTGTCTTCTCCTTTTATCTTGAATCTGGAGTCTTTAAACTGGTCCTCGTAGACTGGATCACTCGGGGGGTATACGTACCCGATGAGGCTCATAGAGCGACTGCTCTGTTTGTGTTGGTACCACAGCATGTAGTTGAGGTTGCTGCCATCATGACTGCAGTTTATCGTGAGCTCCACAGTCCCGTCCTTTACAACTTGAGGAGAGGACTGTTGGAATGTAACACTTTGCACTTTTCCTGAAGAAAGTCAGTTCATGTCATTGTTGAGGTAAAATTTGAATTCAAGCAATACAAGTTTTCGGAATTTATCTTGAAATCTCAGAAACTTAAAACAAAAATTTGTATCATAAACACACAGTGGTACACATGTTAAAGAAAAAAAAATCATTTAACATTGTGTCAGGCTTACTTGTAAGGACGAGCAGTAAAAATCCAAATGTGTATAAAACTGGAGGCATCCTGGAAACTTAAATCAACAAATGTGCAATGATGAGAAGTAACAAAAATAATTTAGAATTATTTCCATATCAAATGAACAGTTAGCATTCACTGAAATCTGGTATCAGAGGTGGTGCATTCACATGTTTCTCCGATCTGACAAGCTTATTACAGATGAACTGAAAGAGGACTGTCTTCCCTTCTACGTCATCTCTTCTTCCCCACCTTCTTCCTCTGCTCACAGCTGATCCTGTCACAAAGACTTTCTCTCCTGCCTGCTTCTTTGCTGCACTTTTATTCCTGATAACAAATTAATACATACAGTACAGGCCAAAAGTTTGGACACACCTTCTCATTCAATGCGTTTTCTTTATTTTCATGACTATTTACATTGTAGATTCTCACTGAAGGCATCAAAACTATGAATGAACACATGTGGAGTTATGTACTTAACAAAAAAAAGGTGAAATAACTGAAAACATGTTTTATATTCTAGTTTCTTCAAAATAGCCACCCTTTGCTCTGATTACTGCTTTGCACACTCTTGGCATTCTCTCCATGAGCTTCAAGAGGTAGTCACCTGAAATGGTTTCCACTTCACAGGTGTGCCTTATCAGGGTTAATTAGTGGAATTTCTTGCTTTATCAATGGGGTTGGGACCATCAGTTGTGTTGTGCAGAAGTCAGGTTAATACACAGCCGACAGCCCTATTAGACAACTGTTAAAATTCATATTATGGCAAGAACCAATCAGCTAACTAAAGAAAAACGAGTGGCCATCATTACTTTAAGAAATGAAGGTCAGTCAGTCCGGAAAATTGCGAAAACTTTAAATGTGTCCCCAAGTGGAGTTGCAAAAACCATCAAGCGCTACAACGAAACTGGCACACATGAGGACCGACCCAGGAAAGGAAGACCAAGAGTCACCTCTGCTTCTGAGGATAAGTTCATCCGAGTCACCAGCCTCAGAAATGGCAAGTTAACAGCAGCTCAGATCAGAGACCAGATGAATGCCACACAGAGTTCTAGCAGCAGACCCATCTCTAGAACAACTGTTAAGAGGAGACTGCGCGAATCAGGCCTTCATGGTCAAATAGCTGCTAGGAAACCACTGCTAAGGAGAGGCAACAAGCAGAAGAGATTTGTTTGGGCCAAGAAACACAAGGAATGGACATTAGACCAGTGGAAATCTGTGCTTTGGTCTGATGAGTCCAAATTTGAGATCTTTGGTTCCAACCGCCGTGTCTTTGTGAGACGCAGAAAAGGTGAACGGATGGATTCCACATGCTTGGTTCCCACTGTGAAGCATGGAGGAGGAGGTGTGATGGTGTGGGGGAGTTTTGCTGGTGACACTGAACCAGCATGGCTACCACAGCATCCTGCAGCGACATGCCATCCCATCCGGTTTGAGTTTAGTTGGACGATCATTTATTTTTCAACAGGACAATGACCCCAAACACATCTCCAGGCTGTGTAAGGGCTATTTGACCAAGAAGGAGAGTGATGGAGTGCTGCGGCAGATGACCTGGCCTCCACAGTCACCGGACCTGAACCCAATCGAGATGGTTTGGGGTGAGCTGGACCGCAGAGTGAAGGCAAAGGGGCCAACAAGTGCTAAACACCTCTGGGAACTCCTTCAAGACTGTTGGAAAACCATTTCAGGTGACTACCTCTTGAAGCTCATGGAGAGAATGCCAAGAGTGTGCAAAGCAGTAATCAGAGCAAAGGGTGGCTATTTTGAAGAAACTAGAATATAAAACATGTTTTCAGTTATTTCACCTTTTTTGTTAAGTACATAACTCCACATGTGTTCATTCATAGTTTTGATGCCTTCAGTGAGAATCTACAATGTAAATAGTCATGAAAATAAAGAAAACGCATTGAATGAGAAGGTGTGTCCAAACTTTTGGCCTGTACTGTATATTTTGTGATGGATTTTTGTGTCTTTTAAAGAATATGAGAAACTTAAAACAAAGATTTTGAAAAATTAATCAAACTATAATTTGTAATTGTATAAATTAAGAGTTAAACATGACTTTCTGTAGGCCAATTATGAGCTTTTTGACTGGACAACAGCAAGCAGCAACTACGCTGCTTTCAAGCCAGTAGTCCGCTTTGCAGCTCCTTTAAATTGACAAGGACAATAATTCATGTGATGAGGGACTAGAGCGTCCAAAGCTGCCACAAATATTTGTGACAGTCGTGCTTCTTGGGCGTCCGCAACAGACGTTGCCTCTTTGGAAGCTTCTGGTGTGAACGTACAATAAGAATGAAACCAAAGCTTTATGGGATGACTTTAACTATAATTTGCGATTGTATCAATTTATCTTTAGATTAGTTTGTCAGTCAGAATGGCTCTTGAAGGAATGAAAACAGAAGAGGTCATTTTGGTTGAACAAATGTTTATTACTATAATACAAACCTGAAACCATTTTGTAAATGAAAGTATGTGTAAAAAGTCTCTCCTTTGAAAATCAATAAAATAAAGGGGAGGTTCTCCGTCATGGTGTACCTCTAAACTGGCATATCTCTGCCTCTCTACATCATAGGTCTGGTCTTTGTGACTGACTGAATGTACAAGGACTCATGCATTGGTCTGTCAGCTTTCCTTGAAATGGCAGCACTTGATTTGTACACACTGGGGAAATCTGTAATGTATTTGATGAAATGAGTGTGTAGTTACATTCAGTTGTTGCCCTCACATTGCAGCCATAAATACCACCCCATTCCAATGTGTGTTTTGTGTCTAAGCAAAATAACTTGAATGCTTTCATCAGGGTTTGAAGTTAACTTTTTTGCCCACCTGCCACTGTGGCTGGTGGATTCAGAAATCTACCAGCCACTTCATAGACTACCATTGTTTTTGGGCTGGTGAGTAAAGCCAATCTAGCAGCCACTTGAGCTAATTAATTTCCTACCCTGGCTGTCATATGATTTTTTGAGATTTTGTGACTGTGAAGAAGCTCATTATGTTTAATCTGTTTAAAATCAGTCAGTGTTAATGTCAGAACAATAATGAAGCTGTGTTGAGGCTGATTCTACCAGCCTTCCTCTCAGGATCTTGAGCATGAAAACAAGAGAGAAAAAACAGAGCAGGGTTTTTAGTGAGGGGGTGACATTAAACCACATCACTGTGTGCTGGCAGCGCAGAAATACACAGCTGAGTCTGCTGAAGTCACTGTTTGAATGATCAGAGATCCTTTCCCTGTGTCTTCTCCTTTTATCTTGAATCTAGAGTCTTTAAACTGGTCCTCGTAGACTGGATCACCTTGGAGGTATACGTACCCGATGAAGCTCATGGTGCGACTGCTCTGTTTCTGTTGGTACCACAGCATATTGGTGAGGCTGCTGCCATCATGATTGCAGTTTATCGTGAGCTCCACAGTCCCTTCCTTTACAACTTGAGGAGAGGACTGTTGGAATGTAACACTTTGCACTTTTCCTGTGAAGAAAGTCAGTTCATGTCATTGTTGAGGTAAAATTTGAATTTTTAGCAAAAAAAGTTTTTTGAGTTTATCTTGAAATCTTAGAAAAATCAAAACAGATTTGTACCATAAACGCAAAGTGGTACACTTTATAGAAAAAAAATATATAACATTGTGTCAGGCTTACTTGTAAGGACGAGCAGTAAAAATCCAAATGTGTATAAAACTGGAGGCATCCTGGAAACTTAAATCAACAAATGTACAACGTTCACATGTTTCTCAGATCTGACAAGCTTATTACAGATGAACTGAAAGAGGACTGTCTTCCCTTCTACGTCACCTCCTCTTCCCCACCTTCTTCCTCTGCTCACAGCTGATCCTGTCACAAATACTTTCTCTCCTGCCTGCTTCTTTGCTGCACTTTTTTCCTGATGACAAATCAATATATTTTGTGATGGACTTACTTGGTGTGGTGGTTTTAAGTCTTGAAGACACCAGACAGTCGTGTAAAGTATTTACTATGGGCCCCATTACACGCTATCCAGAGGAGGAAAAAGTACTGAAAAATTCTACTCAAGTAAAAGTACCTTTACTTACTACTTAGTAAAAAGTACTTTACTTAGTAAAAAATAGTTAGTTTGAAATGTACTTAAAGTAAAAGTTACTTAGTTACTTCCAACAACTTGATGGGGGTCACTCCTATGTAGTGCAAAAATGGTCCAGGGGTTATAAATTCAATCCGAAAACTGGTTATTTTTCTCTGATGAACCATAGAATTCAATTCAGTTTAGGGCTGCACAGTATCACTAGAGCATCACCATCACAATGTGTTCTTGTGCAATAGTCACATTGTGAGACTCACAGTATAAGTTCATCACATCAATATAATATTAGTCAAAGGCAATATGCCATACTTATTTTGCTGGTTAATACTAGGGATGTCCCGATCTGATATTCGGGTTGGTATCGGCTGCCGTTATTAATAAAAATCATGCATCGGATCAGACTGCTTGGAAAAATGCTGATCCAAGAACTCTGATCCAGTTTTTCATGGGATCCGATCCAGGTTTTCCGGCCAGCCCAGCGCTCCACGATTCAAGCAGTCCATTCCAGTGATCCGCTCCAGCACTTAATATCAATCCACCAGGCCAGCATGCAGACACACACAAATGGTAGGGTAGGAAGGGTAGTGGTCAATGTAGTTAACTTACTATTTGTTTTCTGCTCTGGTTTTTTGACAGTGATATTTTTATTTGGTTTACACTCTTACTGTTTAAGTAAAGAGCACTGATGGCATTGTTTTGGGCACAATTAGTGAAACTGGAGCCATGGATGGACTATTGCTTGTTTAAACAGTTGTACAATATTGTGTGTGGTTTTTTTGTCCCCCTCTGTTGGTCCCAGGAAACAGCAGCACCAGGCTGGCACTGACACTACAAAAATAACTAAAAAGGAAAGGCTGCATTGTTTGTTAAATGTCAACAGTGTCTATTTTTTATTTATTAGGGGGCCAAAGCACAAGTGTGTGGAGTCTTGCTGCTATTTTAGTTTCAGTGTTAGACATTTTAAAGATTTCTTGTGTTGATTTATTTTCTATTTATTAAGGGGCCAAAGCAGCCAAAGGAAACCAGCTATATTTTTTATTTAATGGTAATGTTCAAGTTTAAAGTTTGTTTATTTAACCCTGTTAACAATAAACGGGTCAGTTTCTCATACCAACTGTTGTGGATCATTCTAACTAACCCGATTAAGTAGTTGTTCTTGTTAGACTAATATCGCTTGATCAAACCTTTTCTAACATGACTGACAACAAAATAAGTGAATATGTATAACACGCGCTTGGATCGGATTGGTAACGGCCAAAACTCAAGGCTGTAATATTGGTATCGGATCGGAAGTGAAAAAGCTGGATCGGGACATCCCCAGTTAATACTTTGGGTTGTGAAGTTCTCAAATTCCATGACAGTTTGATTGTAAAATGTATAATTCATTCAAATACAGCCTTTCCAAATCCCAAATGATGACTTCTTTCCAAATAAAGCTATTCAAGTTATTGCAATACACTGTATATTGCTGAACACATAACAGTTTTACCAGATGTATCTATAAGGACTTGGTTGTACCTTCGATGTCATGGCAGATAAAGAAGGAGCACCATCTAAGAAAAAGAACAGAAGACCAGAAGAAGGCTAAACAGGACAGTGATAGGGCTCGAGCCCAAACGTGTGTAAACCTCGGTTGGGCATTCACCAAGTCGAGAGAGCTGAGAGATTTGAAAGGTTTTAAAACTGATCCCGAGTTGGCCTTTTTCCTAATCGACGGGTATGTAATTTTTGTTTTTATTTAGAGAATATACTGCAACTTGTTAGACGTTGTTTCACTTCAATATATGACGACATGGAAGTTATGAGCAAGCTAAATGTAATGTTAGCTGATGTGAACCGCTTTTGTCTAGTAACGTTACAACAAACGCCACAAAATTATCTGTGACTGTGACCATGAACACAAATATACAGCAGGCAGTTGTCCTCAGTTTGTAAGAAATTCAGAGCTACACCAGAACATTTATGATTTTCCTCTCGCTCTCCAAAACAAATGCATGCGGTAATTGCTGGTTGCAGTCGAGAGTTTACGACACCAGGCTGATGGTGTCATACCGCTTCGACCAAAGGGGGGCACTATAATCAATGAAAACGTAAAGTTCCGCACAGCTGCTTTAAGGTTGTTTTTTTTTTTTGTCTTAGCTCTTTAGAAACTACCGTTACATTATTTGGTGTTATGGACGCTTCATATCCAGGTCAATTCACACACTTGTAAGTAAAGCATATAAGAGGAAAGGAGAGGGCTCTGTCTTATCTCTTCATAAACTAAAGTTATATTATTTTCAGCAACAGACCATGGGTGCAGATCTGATGACAAGTTTGGGGGGGACACAATCAGTTGTGATTTTCCATTCTCCACCCAACACATTGTTGGAGGACCCACTCCCTCTATAGGCCCCCCACCTTACGGGCCCGAGTGCAGCCGCACTGCCTACACTGTCTGTATGTACGCCCCTGACACCAGGCATGTCTGTAATACTTTAAGAGTGATTCTGGGAGACTTAGAATGAAACCAAGCGTTATGGGATGACAAAATTTGCAATTGTATCAATTAATCTTTAAATTAGTTTGTCAGTCAGAATGGCTCTTGAAGGAATGAAAATGAAAGGGGTCATTTTTGGTTGAACAAAGTTTTATTACTATAATACAAACCTGAGACCATTTTGTAAATGAAAGTATGTGTAAAAAGTCCCTCCTTTGAAAATCAATAAAATAAAGGGGAGGTTCTCCGTCATGGTGTACCTCTAAACTGGCATATCTCTGCCTCTCTACATCATAGGTCTGGTCTTTGTGACTGACTGAATGTACAAGGACTCATGTATTGGTCTGTCAGCTTTCCTTGAAATGGCAGCACTTGATTTGTACACATTGGGGAAATCTGTAATGTATTTGATGAAATGAGTGTGTAGTTACATTCAGTTGTTGCCCTCACATTGCAGCCATAAATACCACCTCATTCCAATGTGTGTTTTGTGTCTAAGCAAAATAACTTGAATGCTTTCATCAGGGTTTGAAGTTAACTTTTTTGCCCACCTGCCACTGTGGCTGGTGGATTCAGAAATCTACCAGCCACTTCATAGACTACCATTGTTTTTGGGCTGGTGAGTAAAGCCAATCTAGCAGCCACTTGTATATTTTACCAGCATTTGGCTGATGGCTGGTGCTAATTTCCTACCCTGGCTGTCATATATACATTATTCTTTTAAACTCTGTGACTGTGAAGAAGCTCATTATGTTTTATCTGTTTAAAGTCATAGTCAGTGTAAATGTCAGAACAATAATGAAGCTGTGTTGAGGCTGATTCTACCAGCCTTCCTCTCAGGATCTTGAGCATGAAAACAAGAGAGAAAAAACAGAGCAGGGTTTTTAGTGAGGGGGTGACATTAAACCACATCACTGTGTGCTGGCAGCGCAGAAATACACAGCTGAGTCTGTTGAAGTCACTGTTTGAATGATCAGAGATCCTTTCCCTGTACTTTCTCCTTTTATCTTGAATCTGGAGTCTTTAAACTGGTCCTCGTAGACTGGATCATTCGGGGGGTATACGTACCCGATGAGGCTCATAGAGCGACTGCTCTGTTTCTGTTGGTACCACAGCATTACTTGGAGGTTGCTGTCATCATGATTGCAGTTTATCGTGAGCTCCACAGTCCCTTCCTTTACAACTTGAGGAGAGGACTGTTGGAATGTAACACTTTGCACTTTTCCTGTGAAGAAAGTCAGTTCATGTCATTGTTGAGGTAAAATTTGAATTCAAGCAATAAAAGTTTTCGGAATTTATCTTGAAATCTTAGAAAAATCTAAGCAAATTTGTACCATAAACACACAGTGGTACACATGTTAAAGAAAAAAAATCATATAACATTGTGTCAGGCTTACTTGTAAGGACGAGCAGTAAAAATCCAAATGTGTATAAAACTGGAGGCATCCTGGAAACTTAAATCAACAAATGTGCAACGATGAGAAGTAACAAAAATAATTTAGAATTATTTCCATATCAAATGAACAATTAGCATTCACTGCAGTGTGGTATCAGAGGTGGTGCATTCACATGTTTCTCTGATCTGACAAGCTTATTACAGATGAACTGAAAGAGGACTGTCTTCCCTTCTACGTCACCTCCTCTTCCCCACCTTCTTCCTCTGCTCACAGCTGATCCTGTCACAAATACTTTCTCTCCTGCCTGCTTCTTTGCTGCACTTTTTAGGCACTTTTTTTTACTGACATGTAGTAGGGAGTAGTCTCTGTTATGTGTAATTATATTAATTAATAGTGTAGTTGTCTGATCACTCATAGGGCTACTGTAAGTATGTTCTCACCAGCTGATGTGATTGGATGAAAACCTGCTGACAAAGTGGACCCCGATGGAACCTGATTGGTCACCACATAATTGGACGGTCTTTTTAAAACTACAATGCCCCGCCCACTCGTTAAACCATTTGCAAAGTAACTGACGCTGCAGCTCCATCTCGGACATGAGAACTTGTTTAGTAAAACTAGAGAATAACTGTCCATTTAAAGAGCAAGTTTAGTACTAACAGTTTAACAGTGTTTCCTCAGGACTGCAGTTACAAGGAATGTTTTCTCAGTGCTCCAATATGCTGATAGAGTCCATTTGTGATTGTTCCTCACACCAACGGCTGTTGCGTGCCGTTGGTCTGAACCGGAGTTGTCTGTTTTTGGCTTTTGAAAGGTTTTATTTTTTTTGACTCTGGGAATCACATCTTTATCTCACTAAGTAAGCATTTTATTGCTTGTGTTTGGGTTATGATGACTCCTCATCAACGGTCGTCTGAAACTTCCCTGTTCTGCTTGGGACTCTTTGAAGGTTTTTACTCATTTATTTCATGACTCTGGGAATTACAGTTACATCTTCATCTCACTAAGTAAGCATTGTATTGCTTGTACTAGCATACAGCTAATATTACAGTTATATTACCAGTTAATGTTTTGACTTTTTCAGTCACTGTTTGGCTGCTTGGTTAAGCTACAGTTGGCTGTAAAGTTTCTGCTCTCCTGCTGTCTTGTGTTTAATGACTGAACATTAGTTGTGCTGTGGGCTGGATCTTCTTTGCTGCTGTTTTTCTGCTGTTATACTTTAAACATCTACCTATGCAAAGTGTTGGAGTTAATTGTAGTGCTGCATGATTAATCTAATCGCAATCGCGATGTCAGGCTGTGCGATTACATAACCGCACAAAAGGCTGCAGGGGGTGAGGGAGAACAGGCTCTGATTGGAGGGAGAGCTAACCACGCCCACTTAGGAGACAGGAAGAGTAACCGTTTTCTTAACATTGGATAAGCCTACAGTTGGGTATCTCCCTTCATCCAATATCTCTGGTGCAGCACGTATGGTCAGGTGACTACCCAGCGTGCAGCACTGACCAAGATGGACGCTGAGGAAGAATGTGTGCATTATATGCTGATACTTTGGCTTCAGGTATGGCGACGCTGAACGGAAAGAGGTGCCATGTAGAACTTGCAAAGGTAAAGTCGCCATGTCCCGTGGCAACACTACCAATCTGTATCAACATTTGAGACAGCACAGAGAAAAGTACGAAGAGTGCATGCAAGAGAAAGCCAAGCCAGGAAACACTAAAGACAAAGATACAACTGAAAGCCTCCTCATGAAACAACAACAAAACACAATTAGGAATATATCACGCCATATGAAAAGACCTCAGAGAGACACAGGGAAATCACGGACTCCATTACAAACTATTTGGCATGAGACATGGTGCCGATATATACAGGTAACAAGGAGGGGTTTCGGAAAATGGTCCGTACACTGGACAGAAGGTATCAGCTACCCTCGCAGAACTTTTTCTCTCACGTTGCTATCCCAGAGCTCTACAACCAACGCCATAGTGAAGTTCAAGTAGAAATGGCTACAGTGAAGTTCTACGCAACCACAACAGACCTGTGGTCAAGCAGGACTGCGGAGCCTTATTTAAGTCTGACAGTTCACATTGTCGATGATGACTTTGAGCTTAAAAGTCGCTGCCTACAAACATCGTACTTCCCCCAGGACCACACCGGAGAAAACATTGCATCAGGCCTGAGAGAGGCTTTGGCAGCATGGGACCTGTGTGAGAAGCGTCAGGTTACCATCACTCATAGACCGCGGAACCGGGGGGGCCAGGGGGGCCATGGCCCAGGTAACTTTTGTACTCTGACATAGAGGGCTGCATTGTCCTGCCCACGGGACCCAAAGCAAATAGGTGTAATAGTCATTTTGATCCACACTCCACCAGTTGGTGGCGGTAATGGCTCAATTCACTGTTTGCCAACCGCCATTAAACAGTAGAAGAAGAAGAAGATGTCGCCTCGCGACAGGATGTCAACACAGGAACTTGGTGCACATGCAGCATGAGCGTTTCCACTCCATATTTATTCATAAAGGGACAAATATGCCCTGAACCAGCTTTCATACCAGTTTGCCGCTTGCTCAACCTGTCTCTGTCTGTCTGTCTGTCTGTCAGCTCCATCTGTCATGAGACAAACATGAAAGAGACATGCAGTTTATTGTGTTTCACCGGCGACGAGCTGTTATTACGAGCGACTATTACGCACGTCTGCGCGCTCTTTATAACTCACTGTGTGAACCTATGTTGCATGATAAAGATTTGCCCCCTCGTAATTTTTAACCGCCCCCTCAGTAACTTCATCCTGGCGCCGGGCTTGCCTTAACCTCAATCACAGCGGGAGAAGACACAAAATCAATGCATCTCTATTATTGTGCGGGCATAAATTCTCAGAGTTTTGCGGGAGCGGGCGGGAGTGTAACACATGTTGCGGTTGCGGGCGGTAATGGTTAGAAATTCAGCGGGAGCGGGCAGGAGCGGGATGAAGAAAACAGTCCAGCGCAGGGCTCTACTCTGACAAACTATTTTATATGAATAAAAGCCAAAGTTGTAGCCTATCTGTGTTTTTACGAGCCAAGTCACCACACACCTTCACTCACTCTCACCAACTGCTGCTGATAAAAAACTCCCACTGACTGCTGCATTTTGATTTGATATTAGTGTGCCTATCAAGTGCATTGTTTATCAATACGTCATTAGTGAGCGTCCCGAGCTAACGGCTGGCACCTGCGCTACCTACATCTGGGAAAATGAAGAGACAGAAGTCGATATCTGATTTTTTTTTTTTTTTTTCAAGTAAACAGAAAAAACAAAATGATGAAATTACTCCAGACCCGGAGCGTCCATCTCCATCTGTTCCTAACCGAAGTCCACCACGGACTCCAGCGACCTGCCAAGCCGAGGCTAGTTGCTCTCCTCCGGCTTCAAGCCAAGCTACCGAGAGCCACTGCACAAGTGAGTGCTGCGGGGATCTCACAAAGCCAAATCAACCACACGACCCTGCTGTGCTTATGAAACCAAAAAGGTACAGGGGACTGGGTCTTCACAACGAGCAAGATCAGTTCAATATCAGTGGTTCAAAGATTTTAACTGGCTGACATTGTGTGAAACGAGCGGGAAACTTTACTGCACGCAGTGTCGCTGCTGTGCAAGCAAAGGCCTGGGGATTAACAAAAAAATGGAGCCTGCTTTCACCATTCATGGTTTTCAAAACTGGAAAAATGCTATATCGACATTTAAGGAGCACACCAGCAGCAAGCATCACAGAGAGTGTGTGGCTCAATTCAGGTGTTTGTGTCACAGCAGTCCAGTGTGGCCACACAGCTAGATACCCAGTTACAAGCGAACCAGAGGATCAACAGAGAGATGCTAATAAAACAACTAACTTCTCTGAGTTTTTTGACCGGCCAAGGTTTAGCCATAGACGGTAATGACCCACAGTGCAGTAACCTGTATAAGGTGATGCAGCTGAGATCTGAGGACTGTCTTGATATCAAACGGTGGCTCAAAGAGAAGAATTACATGTGTCATGACATTGTTAATGAGATGATCCACCTGACTTCGCTTGATGTTTTACGAAAGGTTTTGTCACCTATTCGGGATGGATATTATGCCATACTCGCGGATGAAACCAGAGACATTGCTAACAAAGAACAGCTTGTTACTGTACTTCGCTGGGTGGATGACACATACACGGTGTGTGAAGATTTTGTGGGTCTTTTTGATTTGCCGAAAACAAATGCGCACACACAATTTTCACTGTGCTAAATGACATTTTGAGACGGTGCAATATATTGCCTGAGTTGTGCAGAGGGCAGGCTTACGACGGCGCTGCCAACATGTCAGGTCACTTGAAGGGAGTCGCTGCGAGCTTTAAAGTGCACAATCCTGCAGCTATATTTGTGCATTGTTTGGCACACTGCCTAAACTTATGCCTCCAAGATGCTGGGAAAAAATGCACAGTGATTTGAGATGCACTGGATATTGTGAATGATGTAGCACACCTAATTAAGCAATCCCCCAAATGAAACCATATATTTCAGTCACTAAAAAACGAAATGAAACCCGACACACAAAACCTGCGAACCCTTTGTCCAACACGATGGACAGTGAGAACTGGCGCTTTAAAGTCAGTTATTGACAACTACTCTGTGCTCGCCATTGCAATGGAAGAGTTTTCAGAAGAATCCTATGATGAATGCGGTCGGAAAGCTGGAGGCATTTTGGCCATGTTTGAAAAATTCAGCACCTATTTCAGTCTGCGCCTCGCTGATCTGGTTTTCTATCCAACCGAACAGCTGTCCAAGACATTACAAGCCACTAACACAATGCTACAAGACGCACAGAGTGCAGTCACTGTAACGCAAGCTTTTATTCAGCGACAGAGGTCAGATGAAGCATTTGACAGCTTCTTCAAGTCAGTGATTGAAGCCTCCAAAGATTTGACAGAAGGCCCACAGTTGCCAAGACAACGCAGACTCCCTAAACGGCTTGGGGGCGGGGATACCGAGCATGCATTTGAGAGCCCATCAGAGTATTACAGAAAACAATACTTTGAGGTGCTGGACTTGCTGAATAATGAACTGAGTCGTCGATTTGATCAGAGTGACTTCGGGGTTGTGATGGACATGGAAAAGCTGCTTGTCGCAGCGGCCTCTGGCAAACAGGTGACGCTCCCGTCTTCTGTAACGTCCCTATACGCAAAGGATTTTGACCTCGACAGTCTGCGTGCACAGTTGAGCATGCTGCCAGACACCATAAAGACATCAGGGATTCAAACTAAGTCTGAAAAAACATCAGTAAGGCTTATAAGTGAAGCAATGAATGCTGTCCCTGTGGCCAAAGAACTACAGTCTCAACACTCAACACTTCTCAACACTTTGCCGTATCAAAACATACCTGTGTTCAACTATGACACAGAGGAGGCTTAATGACTTGATGTGCAGCCACATACACCGGGATGTTCTGGCACAAGTGGACATGACTGCTGTTGCAAAGGAATTCGTCCAGCAAAATGAGTGACGCAGACTGGTCTTCGGGAAGTTCAAGGACCACTAACGTAAGTAAGTTTTTTTTACATAACCTACATGTCATTTTCTGTGGTATGGCTGGAGTAGGCGTAGGCCTGTTGTGTTGGTTACTTTTCAGTAACTGCGCAGCTGCGCTTGTTTTGTTATTGGGTGTGTGTGTGTGCGGGCGGCTCTGCACATCAGTCTGATATGAGTGCTGACTTGTGATGATAATGAATATAATGCTGATTTAGATTCAAGGCAGCAAGTTTTGGTTGTAGTTGTGGACTGGATGTACTTTGTTGTTTGCTATAGTTTCATCTGTGCGTTTATGTGTAAATAGGCTTGGCCTGTTGTGTGTGTGAATGTTAGAGTGGGATCAGAGGGGTTAATCTGAGCAAGCATGTGTTCGTGTTCATCCATGTACTGTAGATATAACTGTGTGGCGTTGGAATAAAAAAAAAAAAAAGTGCTCCGCAATGTTATTTAATACATCAGTAATATTATCTGTTCCAATGCATATGCCCCCCCACCCCCTCCGCGTGACTTGAAGTTATGGCCCCCCCTTGTTCAGATGCATTCCGCGGTCCATGCCATCACTACAGACAACGCCACTAACATCATCAAGGCGGTGCAGCTTAATAACTGGCAAAGAGTCCACTGTTTTTGGCCATAGGCTTCATCTTTGAAGAAAGACAACACACACTCTCAAAAAAGAAGAAAAAAGTCTGGAGGTGCTCGGCCACAGAACAACAGTATAAACAAGAAAAAGCCAGCATCACTCGGTGTCCTTTGTTACCAACTTATAATACCTCACTGGTACAGGCGATCAAACACAGACCGGTTTCGACAAGTGTCTTCCTCAGTGTGTAACCCTTTTCACACACTGAGGAAGACACTTGTCACACTGAGAAAGACACTTGTCGAAACCGGTCTGTGTGCTTGATCGCCTGTACCAGTGAGGTATTATAAGTTGGTAACATAGGCTTCTTCTTGCCATTGGTAAGTTAATTCTTTTACACTACTTTGCCTATCTGCCATGTTTACTGTTTCTGTTTTTTATCTGTATTTCATTAGTATTATCTGACCAAGTTGAAACTGCATTATCAACCCTCCATAGTCTCAAACAGCTCTTTGGCCACTAGTAATTGTCTTTCTTTAAATGTGTTTGCTATTTGCGTTAATGTGTTCCTAAAATCTTTTTTTTTTTTTTTTTTAAAAAAACCCCAAAATGAACCAAAACTCTGTTGGACTGATAAAAATTTAGATGCTCAAATCAACATTGAATGGAAATACTACTTACTCATTCAGACCAGAAAGGACTGACAAGTAGTCAAAGATTGCTCCCAAATTCAAACTGTTAGACTGGACAAAAAACAATTAAAATATAAAGCGAAATGAAATAAAACTAAAATATTTCAGGTATAAAAACCCCCCAAACATTTATAAAATGATCTCTGTGCTCTCTACTTCCTTAAAGTCAGATTATTTAAGATGAACTTTTACAAAGAGCCCAAACATACCTGACAGAGGCTGTTTTGTACTGTACACACACACTAACACACTGATGTAAAAACAACACCCTTTATTACTGTATAAGCCTCTAAGTTGTTTCAGGTAATACTACATGTTTTTTGGAACCTGTAGAGGATAAGAAAAGTTTATGGGTGTCTTTCACTCCTCTCTATCACAGAAAATGCTGTGAAAGGTGAAGCTGACCGCACCAACAGGGCTATTGGAATACGTAGAAAGCTTGTGGGCCACTTCTCTCACAGCTGGAGGAAAACAGAAGCCTTGAGGGAGGCACAGAGGGAGCTCAACATTCCACAACACGCCATGGTGACAGACTGCCAAACACGATGGGGATCCACACAGAAAATGATAGCAAGAGTCCTGGAACAACAACATGCTTTGACCAAGGTTCTCTCTACAGACCGCAAAACGCGACAGCGACTGCCCTCACGACAAGACCTGGACGTCCTGGAATCTTTAAACAAGGCTGTCAGCCCACTCCAAGACTTCACAGATGCTTTGTCAGCTGAACAATACGTAAGCATATCATACCTGAAACCTGTTCTCCATCTTCTGAACACCTCAGTACTGGCTGAAGAGGCAGAGGACAGTGACCTGACCAAATCACTAAAAGCAAAAATCCTGAGCTACCTCAATGAAAAATATCAAGCAACACAGGACCTGCTGAACATCACAACATTCCTTGACCCCAGGTTCCGAACAAAATACGCGAGTACAGAAGAGACGAAGACCACAAAGGAACGAGTGATCTCTGAGGTGATCAGTTATTATTTTCTTTTATGCTGGCATAATTAAAAAATTTTTTTGGAGTATATTGACCAGTCTATCATGTAGTATGACTGTTAAACTCTTTCTGTAAAGCTCCTAAAGATTTTGATGCATTTTAAACTGTGTTATAGAAATTCAATTCTTTTTCTTGTAAATATTACAGGTGATGGCAATTCAGCATCAGCCTGAAGCGCAGCGCACCATAGCAATGGAGGAGGATAGCTTGGATGTGGACAATCCACCTGCAGCTAAAGCCAAGAAGAAAACTTTAGCCAGATTCTTTCAGAACAGCCCACACACGCCAACAACAGCATCAGTATCATCAACCACCTTTGATCCCATGGCACAGTGTAGTGAAGCAGTGGCTAGTGAACTCACTACATACACTTACATGCTCTGTGTTGGCCATGAGGAAGATCCGTTGAAATGGTGGAAGTGCCACAAAATGAATTTCCCTTTGCTGTCCAGACTAGCTCAGAAATATCTATGCATACAAGCAACAAGCTCTGTGTCAGAAAGAGCTTTTAGGATGAGCGGTAATGTTGTATCAGGCCATCGATCCTGTCTGAAACCAGACAAGGTGGACATGTTGGGTGTTTGTGTCAAAGAACCTCTGAAATGGTGTTAGCTGGAACCTTTTAGAACGAGCATATGGAAGTACAATTTGATAATAAGAAAGTACAGTGGTAACATTTTTATTGGTTTGGGTGTGATTGACTGAACTACCCAAAGCATCCATTTTGTTTTATATCCAGTGTAATTTTTAGAGGAAGTTGTAGTAGACTGCAAAGTATACCCCATTTTAGAAGTTAACCACTCATTTTTATATTAAACCCCTCTCAAATGTCCTTTTTTGAGCATGCAAAATGTCTTATTTAATGAATATTTTGTATTCTCTTATGTGTCTCTCAATGTTAAGAGATATGCCTCCAGAAAGGCCTTCAAGTGGTAACAAAGTGCCACAGCCTTTGCACTTTAAAGGACTGCCTTTGTTATATTGAGAGACGGGCACTGCCTCTGTTTGCACTTTAAAGAAACTCCTTTGTTTGTTTACTGCACTTTTTTTTTTTTTTTAATTAAATAACAATACTTTAAAGGTTTCCCAAAATGCATACAGGAAAGCTGTTAACTGCCTCTGTACGTTGCAGAAATGCCTTTATTCTTTTTTACAGTGCTGTACAATCTTTTTTGTTTTTGTATTAAATACTACTTAAACAGTTACAAAATGCCTGCAGAAAAGCCTTAAATTTATAATAATGTCACTATTTGCACTTTGCTGAAATACCTTTATTTTCAAAAAACAAAGAACTTCTATTTATTTGAAAATATTATTTGGAGAACAGTACTGTAAAAAATTATGGTTTTGTAATTTTATGCTGCTAAATATTCGTATGTTCCGGTTGGGAAATAAACTCCAAAACAATTGTCATTCTCCGCATTTTCCTTGACAATCAAGCAAGAAGACTCATGATTCCATTTATTTATTATAATCGCAATGGCAATCACAAATGGCAATATTGTCCACTAAAATCACCATCGCATATTTTTATCAAAATGTGCAGCACTACATAATTGTGAATCATTTCTTTGAGTCGCTGAGCTTTTTCTTTTGGTTGTTTGGCACCCGTACGAGTCTTTCATGCTGTTCATTTGGTGAAATACAAATACTCGTTGTTATATTGATATTTGCTTTCCCCTACGTTGTTGGTTGTTGCTATTTTGCCTTGTCATATTCTTGTTATGACTTAGATTGACTGAGACTGATTAGATTTTCATGGCACAGAAACTGCCACAGAAAATATTGCAGTTTCACGGTATCACTTATAAAATGAGTGTGTAGTTACATTCAGTTTTTGACCTCACATTGTAGTGCTGCACGATTTGGTAAAAATGTGCAATTGCGATTATGGTGGACAATATTGCAATTTGCTATTACAATATAATTACAATAAAATGTAATAAATAAATGGTATCATGAGTCTTTTTGCTTGATTCAGTGTTTCCCCTACATTATATTAGGGGGGCACTGACCTGACATAGTTATTGTTATGGACAGACAGTGTGTCAATGGCCATCAACAGACTGAGCACAGTCAAACATGCTGCTCACACAGCAGCGCAGCACAGAACTGTACACACAGCGGAGCGAGCATATGTTGCGTTCAGGCGTTGTCACGTAAGTGACAAATTCCAGCGCCATAGCACAATACAGCAACATGTCAAGTGGGCCAAACCCGAGCAAAATTGCTCAATTTTTCATTTGTTATGGAGTCCATGAATTCCCTGTGACACTTACAAATGTTTGCTTAACTGTGCTTGGATGTTGTTTTATGAGGCTCTGGCGGCTTTCAGTTGTCTCATTGTCTTTAACGTTACACGGCTCGGCTTTCTCTCGCATGCACTCTTCCTACTTTTCCCTGTGCTGTCTCAGGTGTTGATATAGATTGGCCGTGTTGCCGCGGGGCGTGGCGACTTTAACTTTCACAGCACGTCTGTTCAACGTCGCCGTACCTGAATCCAAAGTATCGCCATGTAACAGACGTTTTTTCGCCACCAGCTCAGCCTGTTCATGGTCGAGCTCATGCTCTTCTTCAGCGTCTGTGTTGGTCACTGCTGCACGCCGGCTGCACGCACCAGGATAGCTTGTGGGTGTGAAGTCAACAAACTCCACACACTACAGGAGAGGCAGTCACGTTCACAGGCACACACGTTAACATTTATTTAGCCTACATTAAATCGCAAATCGCAGCCTTTTAGGTGGTTATGTAATCGCACAGCCTGACATCGCGATTGCGATTAGATTAATCGTGCAGCACTATCACATTGCAGCCATAAATACCACCCCATTCCAATGTGTTTTGCATACAAGCAAAAGGACTTGAATGCTTTCATATATACATTATTTTGTGAGACTTTGTGACTGTGAAGAAGCTCATTATGTTTAATCTGTTTCAAATCACAGCCAGTGTTGATGTCAGAACAATAATGAAGCTGTGTTGAGGCTGATTCTACCAGCCTTCCTCTCAGGATCTTGAGCATGAAAACGAGAGAAAAAACAGAGCAGGGTTTTTAGTGAGGGGGTGACATTAAACCACATCACTGTGTGCTGGCAGCGCAGAAATACACAGCTGAGTCTGCTGAAGTCACTGTTTGAATGATCAGAGATCCTTTCCCTGTGTCTTCTCCTTTTATCTTGAATCTGGAGTCTTTAAACTGGTCCTCGTAGACTGGATCACCCTGGTTGACCGTGTAACCGATAAGGCTCATAGAGCGACTGCTCTGTTTGTGTTGGTACCACAGCATAGTGTTGAGGCTGCTGTCATCATGATTGCAGTTTATCGTGAGCTCCACAGTCCCTTCCTTTACAACTTGAGGAGAGGACTGTTGGACTGAAACACTTTGCACTTTTCCTGTGAAGAAAGTCAGTTCATGTCATTGTTGAGGTAAAATTTGAATTTTTGAAATGCAAGTTTAAGAGCATCATCTTGACATCTTAGAGAAAATTAAACAGATTTGTACCATAAACATGCAGTGGTACACACGTTAAAGAAAAAAAATCATATAACATTGTGTCAGGCTTACTTGTAAGGACGAGCACTAAAAATCCAAATGTGTATAAAACTGGAGGCATCCTGGAAACTTAAATCAACAAATGTGCAACGATTACAAATAAAAATAATTTAGAATTATTTCCATATCAAATGAACAATTAGCATTCATTGAAATCTGGTATCAGAGGTGGTGCATTCACATGTTTCTCTGATCTGACAAGCTTATTACAGATGAACTGAAAGAGGACTGTCTTCCCTTCTACGTCACCTCCTCTTCCCCACCTTCTTCCTCTGCTCACAGCTGATCTTGTCACAAATACTTTCTCTCTTGCTTGCTTCTTTGCTGCACTTTTATTCCTGATGACAAATTGATACATATATTTTGTGATGGATTTTCTTGGTGTGGTGGTTTTAAATCAAAGACACCAGAGATGTCTGTAATGCTGTAAGAGTGATTCTGGGAGACTTTTAAAGAAACTTTACAAGAAAAACGAACAAAACTAAATTCTTGACAGTTTCAATATGTCAGTTCTCAACATTGTCGGTATCAAAGTCAACAAATAACAGAGAATGTGTTCAAAACTGAACAAAAAATAAATAAACCATCACATCATCAAATTAATATTTAGTAGTCCTGCCACTGGCACGTAGTAGAGCTCTAATCCTGGCTTGCATGTTCCCCACGAGCCTTTCACACTGTTGAGGGGTAATCTTGTCCCATTCTTCTTGAATTACTGCTTTTAATTCTTCTAAATTCTTTGGTTTATGCTTTGAAACAGACCTTTTGATAATCCACCACAGATTTTCAATGGGGCTCATGTCCGGGGATTGAGCTGGCCACTCTAAGACCTGGATACTGTGCTCCTGCAGCCAAGTTCTACTGGCCTTGGATGTGTGGCAAGGGGCGTTCTCTTGTTGAAACATCAAGTTTTTACCTCGACGGAAGAGTGCACGTGCAGAAGGGAGCATGTGGGTTTCGAGAATGGTACAATACTTGGTAGAGTTCAATGTGCCATCACAGACAGTGAGATGACCAACACCAACAGCACTCATGCATCCCCAAACCATGATACTGCCTCCACCATGCTTGACAGTAGGTACTGTACATGCTGGAGATAATGCTTCGCCTGGCCTTCTGCGTACCCTCACATTAGTAGGAGGAAGATAAAGCTGGAAACTGGACTCATCTGACCACAAAATCTTCTTCCAATTCCTGGCTGTCCAGTTCTTGTGTGCCTGGGCCCAACGACGCCGGGCTAACCTCTGTCTCTCACTGATCAGGGGCTTCTTGATAGCCTTGTAGGACCTTAAGCCATGATCTAAAAGTCGGCCACGTACAGTGCGGGTGGAACACTGGACACCAGTTTGGTTTGACCACTGCTGCTGAAGCTCCTGTGATGTCATTCGGCGGTTTTGCCTGCACATGCGGATCAGGATGCGTCATTTCTTGAGAAACCCTTGACGCCCAGATCTTGGTTTGTCTTCCAAGCTGTTGGTTCGTCTGTATTTCTGCAGAGTGTATCCAACTGCTGAAGGACTGCATCTGCACTTCCTGGCTATCTGGCGGCAGCTGTACCCTTCCTGGCTGAGAATCTTTAACTTCAGGCATGTTTCCTGCGTTTGGTTCCTTGTTTTAGCCATTTTTGTGTCTGAAGAACTTTCAGATGTGCTGGCTTTATGTAGACATGAAGCTTGGCAACAAAAATTGTGTCTTTTAATAAAAAGAACGACCTTCATCACTGGTACCAAAATGACCCAATACTCAAAATTTCTTATGTATTTTTATGGAACCAATCAATTTTAAGTTTTCAATGGCTTTTTTAGGATTTATTTAGTATTTTGGCTGTGACTGTACTAAAAGAAACTGCACTTGAAGACCTAAGAGTGATTCTTAATGCAATATTTCACAAATGCATGGGGTGTCCGAAAACTTTTTTCCACCACTGTAGGTCCACAGTAACTTATTATTATTATTATTATTATTATTATTATTGTTGGGTCTTATAAGAGTGGGCTACAATGAGTACCGGGCCACCAAATCACAGCATCCGCGGTGAGAGGACACGGAATTGTGTGCGCTTTTACGCACATGGGTCTAGGCGATCACGGATATTTGATGTGGGAAAGATGTAGCCAGATATATTTCCTGTTTTAGGTACGTGGCTGTCTGTCCATCCGTCCATAGCACTAGTCATGTGCACCACTTCACCACCGACCTGTGCGTAAAAGCGCAAACAGTCTGGCATGGCTGTCCCTCCTTGAGGCAATGAATGAGGAAATAATCGGACCAGCGTTTAATACGCAAAATGGGGTCAAACCCCCGGCGGCTATTAGGTGCCCGGCAGCTATTTGCCACCGGGCGACTATTTGGAAATATATGGTATCTGCCTGTTCTGACATGTTACATCATAAGTTGATGTTTTGGCTAAGCCAGCTACGTTTGGCTAAGCTAGCTAACGGTTATGACACACAGTTGCTAACACTGAGGCTAACATTTGGATAGCTAACAGTGAAGACTCTGCCAGGCTGGCTGCATTTTGCTCTTCTCCTGTCTTGTGTTTGATATCTTTGGTGCTAGCTTCTGTTTTTTTGCTCACAGAAGTAGGGATAGATGACAGCAGCCTAGGTGTCTAGCTAATAATGTACTGTGAATTAAGCTAGCTAATGTCACTGTTTGGGTTATGATGACTCCTCATCAACGGTCGTCTGAAACTTCCCTGTTCTGCTTGGGACTCTTTGAAGGTTTTTACTCATTTATTTCATGACTCTGGGAATTACAGTTACATCTTCATCTCACTAAGTAAGCATTGTATTGCTTGTACTAGCATACAGCTAATATTATAGTTATATTACCAGTTAATGTTTTGACTTTGTTAGTCACTGTTTGCCTGCTTGGTTAAGCTACAGTTGGCTGTAATGTTTCTGCTCTCCTGCTGTCTCGTGTTTAATGACTGAACAGTAGTTGTGCTGTGGGCTGGATCTTCTTTGCTGCTGTTTTTCTGCTATTATACTTTAATCATCTACAGTCCCTGACAAAAGTCTTGTCACTTATCCTAGTTGTAGGAACAAAAAATAATAACCTGACTTGTAGTTGATCAATTGGGATCAGAAATAGCTTATATGAAAGGTAAAGGCCTTTAGATTATGCTTATTATACCAAAATAAAATTGTGTATCATTCATTGAGTTTTATCATTTAATTAGGACAGAAAGGTCAGATCTTGCTTGGACAAAAGTCTTGTCATGTCTTTAAACGATTCAACCAATCACAGATTAGAGCTCCACCTGTGACAAACACTGTAATTAACACATTCCCAGGTGTGTATAAAAAGAACCCCAGCATACCAGACCTTCATGTGAAGTGCAAACTGACTGCTGACAACATGCCAAAGATTTAACCACAGACCAAAGTGCTGATCATCAAGAGCCTCAAGACCAAGTCTGCTGCTGAGGTGGCAGACATCTTCAGTGTATCCAAATGTCAAGTGGAGAGGATAAAAAAAAAAAAAGATGTGAAGAAACTGGTGACGTTCATGACAAGCCCAGGTCAGGCAGACCCCGTAAGACAACTGTTAGAGAGGACCGTTTGTTGCTTCGGCAGTCCAGGGCCAGCCCTTTTTCAACTGCAGCAGAGCTACATCAGAACTGGTCACCAGAAACCCCTGTATCTGCCAGAACAGTTTGTCGAACTCTCTCACGCAATGGTCTCCGAATTACTGCTCACAAACCAGCATTAAACAGAAGACAACAAAATAATCGTGTTGCATTTGCCAAGGCCCACAGCTTGCAGAAAGGATGGACAGTGGAAAAGTGTCAGAAGGTTGATTTTTCGGATGAATCATCCATTGAACTGCATCCCAATTGCTGCAAATACTGCAGAACACCTGTTGGAACCCGCATGGACCCAAGATTCACCCAGAAAACAGTCAAGTTTGGTGGAGGAAAAATCATGGTTTGGGGTTACATCCAGTATGGGGATGTGCAAGAGATCTGCAGAGTGGATGGCAACATCAACAGCCTGAAGTATCAAGAGGTTCTCGCTGCCCATCACATTCCAAACCACAAGAGAGGGCAAATTCTTCAGCAGGATGGTGCTCCTTCTCATACTTCAGCCTCCACATCAAAGTTCCTGAAAGTGAAGAAGGTCAAGGTGCTCCAGGATTTAGCCCAATCACCAGACATGAACATTATTGAGCATGTCTGGGGTAAGATGAAGGAGGAGGCTTGGAAGATGAAACCAAAGAATCTTGATGAACTCTGGGAGTCCTGCAAGACTGCTTTCTTTGCCATTCCAGATGACTTCATCAATAAGTTATTTGAGTCATTGCCGAGACGTATGGATGCAGTCCTCCAAGCTCATGGGAGTCATACACGATAATAATTCTTTTTCCCAAGGCACCATGACTTTATGTTCTGATGTTATTGGAGCATGTTTGTGCATTCAAAATAAAGTATAATTTCTACAGTACATTATTTTTGTATGCGACTTTTGTCCAAGCAAGATCTGACCTTTCTGTCCTAATTAAATGATAAAACTCAGTGAATGATACACAACTTTATTTTGGTATAATAAGCATAATCTAGAGGCCTTTGCCTTTCATATAAGCCATTTCTGATTCCAATTGATCAACTACAAGTCAAGTTATTATTTGTTGTTCCTACAACTTGGATAAGCAACAAGACTTTTGTCAGGGACTGTACCTATGCAGAGTATTGGGAAGAACTGTGAATCATTTCTTCAAGTGGCTGAGCTTTTTCTTATGGTTGTTTGGCACTCGTATGATCCTTTCATGCTGTTGATTTGGTGAAATATGAATACTCACGGTTATATTGATATTTGCTTCCCCCTAGGTTGTTGGTTGTTTCTGCTTTGCCTTGACATATTCTTGTCATGACTTAACTTTCTGTGCCAAGCATGGCTTTTGCTTGTAGGGAGTGGCAAGAAAAACATAATCTCTATTTCAGTATGGGCAAGCGCATATAGTGGCAATGGCAAGGTATGAGATTTTCATGGCACAAAAACCGCCCCAGAAAATATTGCAGTTTCACGGTATCACGTGTAAAATGAGTGTGTAGTTACATTCAGTTGTTGCCCTCACATTGCAGCCATAAATACCACCCCATTCCAATGTATGTTTTGCATACAAGCAAAATGACTTGAATGCTTTCATATATACATTATTTTTTGAGACTGTGTGACTGTGAAGAAGCTCATTATGCTTAATCTGTTTCAAATCACAGTCAGTGTTGATGTCAGAACAATAATGAAGCTGTGTTGAGGCTGATTCTACCAGCCTTCCTCTCAGGATCTTGAGCATGAAAACAAGAGAGAAAAAATAGAGCAGGGTTTTTAGTGAGGGGGTGACATTAAACCACATCACTGTGTGCTGGCAGCGCAGAAATACACAGCTGAGTCTGGTGAAGTCACTGTTTGAATGATCAGAGATCCTTTCCCTGTGTCTTCTCCTTTCATCTTGAATCTGGAGTCTTTAAACTGGTCCTCGTAGACTGGATCATTCGGGGGGTATACGTACCCGATGAGGCTCATAGTGCGACTGCTCTGTTTGTGTTGGTACCACAGCATATTTGTGAGGCTGTTGTCATCATGACTGCAGTATATCGTGAGCTCCACAGTCCCTTCCTTTACAACTTGAGGAGAGGACTGTTGGAATGTAACACCTTCCACTTTTCCTGTGAAGAAAGTCAGTTCATGTCATTGCTGAGGTAAAATTTGAATTTAAGTAATAAAAGTTTTAGGAATTTATTTTGAAATCTTAGAAAAATCAAAACAAATTTGTATCATAAACACAAAGTGGTACACATGTTAAAGAAAAAAAAAAATCATCTAACATTGTGTCAGGCTTACTTGTAAGGACGAGCAGTAAAAATCCGAATGTGTATAAAACTGGAGGCATCCTGGAAACTTAAATCAACAAATGTGCAACATTCACATGTTTCTCCGATCTGACAAGCTTATTACAGATGAACTGAAAAAGGACTGTCTTCCCTTCTACGTCACCTCCTCTTCCCCACCTTCTTCCTCTGCTCACAGCTGATCCTGTCACAAATACTTTCTTTCCTGCCTGCTTCTTTGCTGCACTTTTATTCCTGATGACAAATCAGTATATTTTGTGATGGACTTACTTGGTGTGGTTTTAAGTCGTAACGGCACCAGACAGTCGTGTAAGATAGTTACTATGGGCCCCACTGCACACTATCATGCACATATTGTCAAGTTACATGATCAGAGACTTGACACTGGATAACATCCAGGGCTCAACAATAAGGATTGCCCGATTGCCCGGGGCAAGTAAAACTCAAGGTCGGGCATGTAAACTAACAACTCACTTGCCTAATTGGGCAAGTTGCTAAAAATAGTAAAAGTTAATAAGTAATTAATAAAAAAAAAGTATTTTAAAGTGTGCTCCTTCGGCTCTGATGCAGCAGTCTCTCTGCCTGAAGTCACAGGCACACGTAACAATGTCCTGCCCACAGCCCCCATTGATATTATTTTACGCGACGGACGCTTCATATAATAACATAGCAATATACTATTTATGGTGTTATGCCATTGTGTCATTTCTGTCTCTACATGGTCTGTATCGCACACGGCGGAGTTCCACCACACACAGAGGTGAGCACGCTACAGCGGCTCGGGCCACATTTTCCTGACCATACCTGACCCCGAGCCCGGTGCAGTTTGTCAGCTGACAAAGTTATTGTTATGGACACTGTGTAAATAACCAGCAACAGACTGCTGTTATGCACAGACAAACACGCTGCTCACAGAGCAGCATAGCTGAGCTTGTGTTGCGTTCAGGCGTTGTCACGTAAATAACAACTTCCAGCACTTAAATAGGTCACAGCACAAAACAGCAGCATGTCAAGTGACTTTTTACTTTTATTATATTCAATACAATTGTATTTTCCTATCTTGAGACACCTCATATGTAAGCTAGACAGACATTTCGCCTGCTCATACTGTGCACACATGTACTGTATGTACTTAGTCCTAAAGAGCCCTTCTGGTGCCAGTAGGTACATAGAAACATCCCAGCAGGCTGTGCTTTGCAAGCATACAAAAAAGTTTCACGCATGTGAAAATTATTTTTCATGCGTGTGCTTCACCTCCGCTGCTACAACTCCATCCTAGGGGAAACAGTGCTGTGTGCGTTTTGTGGAACAGGTGGATGTGGTAGTCTACTGGTAGAGTAGAGAGAGAGCTAAGTAGCGTTGAAGTAGAGTAGAGCAGGGCAGAGAGATGGAAGCAAAATATATTAAACCCAGTGTTAATACAGCAGAACTGGAGAGAGGGGTGAAAAATAAATAGAGGTGGGCATGGGCGCAAAATTATAGACGGAGAATGATTGACAAATTTTTCACTTGAAGCCCTGACACTGTCATATTTGTGCAGGAATTAAGCTACAATACATGACATATGTTGTTTTAATTAATAAATACAGTGTGAATAAAGATTACATAACATAAAAATAACAGCAGTCTTTGTTATTTGATAGGCGCTTAAATTAAACAATTTTTATAGGGCAAGTAAAAACTGACTTCGGGCAAGTAGATCTCTGACCAACTTGCCCGACCGGGCAAGTGAGAAAAAACCTTAGCGTTGAACCCTGAGATCAATACACATATTACCCGCAAGCATCATTACATATCTGTATATAACAAAAAATACCAAAGAAAATGAGAAATTAAAAAATGATTAATTTAACAACTTTATTAATGATTAATAATTATAGAATCGCTGTTTAATAGAATAGTTGAATTATAGTTATAGAGTAAGCATATTATTTTGTGAGGTAAAAAGGTATATCAAACATGACAGAGATGGGTTTGCCTTTTTCAAGGGCCTATATAGCAAATGGCACAGTTTTTAATTAAATTGAGTTCTTCTTTGAACACAGGCATATTTTCAATGTGGCAATCACTCCTAAGGGCCCATTCTCCACCCAACACATTGTTGGAGGACCCACTCCCTCTATGGGCCCCCCACCTCACAGGCCCTAGTGCAACTGCACTGCCTACACTGTCTATATGTACGCCCCTGACACCAGGCATGTCTGTCATACTTTAAGAGTGATTCTGGGAGACTTACAGTACGTTCACACCAAAAGCGACCAGAGCTTCCACAGCGGCGGAAGTCATTCATTTTCAATGATAGCCCGGGGACTTGGGCAACTTGGGCGACCTTGGCTGTCAGCTGCGCGTCTTGGGCGACCAAAGCGACCAAAGCGGCTCCAGAGGGGAGTTAAAACTCATTTGACTTTATGGTAATGAGCTCTGACGGGGTTCGGCGGCAACCTGTTGGAATGCTGACGCGCTTTAATGAAGCAAGCCGTGTAACTTTGGTTCTTACAGCACACCTGTTCCGACACTGGATATTGAGAAGTTTATTACTTGCGTTCGCGCCCACTCAGTCCTTTATAATGTGTCACTGTTCGGTCACAGAGACCAACATGAAAAGAATGAGGCTTTAGACTGCGTCGCCGAGGTAGTTGGTTGGTCTGGTGAGTTTTAAAGTGTGTAATGTTAGTAATAGAGGAGAGAATTGCAGGCTAATGTTGCAACGTAGCATGCAAGTCTTCCTTGCTTGGTTTGAATGGGATGACATACGTTTTCTGTTTTCATTGACCAAACATGACTTTCTGTAGGCCAACTATGAGCTTTTTGACTGGACAACAGCAAGCAGCAACTACGCTGCTTTTAAGTCAGTAGTCCGCTTTGTGGCTCCTTTAAATTGACAAGCACGATCGAACGTTCGATGATTAATGTGATGAACGACTAGAACGACCAAAGCTGCCACAAATATTTTTGACAGTCGTGCTTCTTGGGCGTCCGCAACAGACGTTGCCTTTTTGGAAGCTTCTGGTGTGAATGTACAGTAAGAATTAAACCAAAGCTTTATGGGATGACTTTAACTAGAATTTGCGATTGTATCAATTTATCTTTAGATTAGTTTGTCAGTCAGAATGGCTCTTGAAGGAATGAAAACAGAAGAGGTCATTTTGGTTGAACAAATGTTTATTACTATAATACAACCTGAAACCATTTTGTAAATGAAAGTATGTGTAAAAAGTCTCTCCTTTGAAAATCAATAAAATAAAGGGGAGGTTCTCCGTCATGGTGTACCTCTAAACTGGCATATCACTGCCTCTCTACATCATAGGTCTGGTCTTTGTGATTGACTGAATGTACATTCAATGTAATTATACTAAAAAAAAAAAAATCATAGTTTCCAGCTTTTCTGTAAATAGCAGCACTTGATTTGTACACATTCGGGAAATCTGAAATGTATTTTGATGAAATGAGTGTGTAGTTACATTCAGTTGTTGCCCTCACATTGCAGCCATAAATACCACCCCATTCCAATGTGTGTTTTGTGTAAAAGCAAAAGGACTTGAATGCTTTCATATGTACTTTTTGACTGTGAAGAAGCTCATTATGTTTAATCTGTTTCAAATCACAGCCAGTGTTGATGTCAGAACAATAATGAAGCTGTGTTGAGGCTGATTCTACCAGCCTTCCTCTCAGGATCTTGAGCATGAAAACAAGAGAGAAAAAATAGAGCAGGGTTTTTAGTGAGGGGGTGACATTAAACCACATCACTGTGTGCTGGCAGCGCAGAAATACACAGCTGAGTCTGATGGAGTCACTGTTTGAATGATCAGAGATCCTTTCCCTGTGTCTTCTCCTTTTATCTTGAATCTGGAGTCTTTAAACTGGTCCTCGTAGACTGGATCATTCGGGGGGTATACGTACCCGATGAGGCTCATAGAGCGACTGCTCTGTTTCTGTTGGTACCACAGCAAAGTTTGGAGGTTGCTGTCATCATGATTGCAGTTTATCGTGAGCTCCACAGTCCCTTCCTTTACAACTTGAGGAGAGGACTGTTGGAATGAAACACTTTGCACTTTTCCTGTGAAGAAAGTCAGTTCATGTCATTGTTGAGGTGAAATTTGAATTCAAGCAATAAAAGTTTTTGGAATTTATCTTGAAATGTTAGAATCAAAACAAAAATTTGTACCATAAACACACAGTGGTCCACATGTTAAAGAAAAAAAAAATCATATAAAATCATATAACACTGTGTCAGGCTTACTTGTAAGGACGAGCAGTAAAAATCCAAATGTGTATAAAACTGGAGGCATCCTGGAAACTTAAATCAACAAATGTGCAACGATGAGAAATAACAAAAATGATCCAGAATTATTTCCATATCAAATGAACAATTAGCATACACTGAAATCTGGTATCAGAGGTGGTGCATTCACATGTTTGTCTGATCTGACAAGCTTATTACAGATGAACTGAAAGAGGACTGTCTTCCCTTCTACGTCACCTCCTCTTCCCCACCTTCTTCCTCTGCTCACAGCTGATCCTGTCACAAATACTTTCTCTCCTGCCTGCTTCTTTGCTGCACTTTTTGTGATGGATTTTCTTGCTGTGGTGGTTTCAAGTCTTAAAGACACCAGAGATGTCTGTAATGCTGTGAGAGTGATTCTGGGAGACTTTTAAAGAATGTGGGAAACTAAAAACAAAGATGTATGGAATTATTATTATCATTTATCATTATTTTTTGATTTCTGATTACTTTATTGTAATGTTGACTATATGATATTTTATCATTTATTGTTTACTTTCTGATCACTTGTAGGCCTACTGTAAATATGTTCTCTGATTGGTCACCATATAATTGGGCAGTCTTTTTAAACATACAATGCCCCACCCACTTGTTTAACTATTTGGAAAGTAAGGTAACTCCCGCTGAAACTCCCCCATGGACCTTTTTCGCAGCAGACATTTTGACTTGTGTCAGTAGAAAAAGCACAGGTGAAATTGATAACATTAAGGATGGCTGAGTTCCATTCAGTGTCCCAGTAAGCTAGTAACATTTAGCCAACATGGACAATACCAGGGTCTCCCCTAAGTGGAATGCAGCTGTCATTAGTGTCATTGAACACACCTATGTTGCTCCTACTCTGACATGTCAAAATGTCTGTCGTGAAAAAGGTCTATTGGACATAAGAACTAATTTAATGTCAGAACAATAATAAAGCTTATTATTATTATTATTTTTTTTTTAACTCAGTTTTTGTTTAGTTTTCTTTAAACAACAGTACAAAGTATACATTTTCGTTGTTTTTCCAGCTGTATATAACATTTGTTTGCAATATGTTCAGAAATGGTTTGAACATAAACATAAAAAGATGAAAAGACAAATATCCACTCCAACATGTTCAGCCATTATTTAGCAAGAGCAAAATTTAAGTTGAAATAGATAAGTGTTTTTAAGGAAGTGAAAAAAATCCAAATAATAACTGTCCAGTCCACATTATAATCACACAAAAAAGTACAGATGCCAAATCTGTACTACAGACAGTGACATATGTATATGATATGTGCATAGGGGAGATATTGAAGCAAAAAGTCTAGCGAAGTCTTACTGGATGATAAACCTCACTTTATTAATAGAGGCATGACAGGGCTCCATCGTTTAGTGAAGACGGATGTTTGTAGTCTTAAAGAGAATATCATTTGTTCCATCTGATAAAGGTCTCAGACTTTCTGGATCCATATATGTGGGAGGGTCTGGTGTCAGCCATCTGATAGTTACACACTTTAAGGCTGCTGTAAGTAATATATGCAAGAGGTATTTCTTATCCTGTGCATCAGGGTTCGAACTATACACTGAGGTTCGTGGGGGGTCTCCAAAATAACAATGCAAAATAACTCAATTCATGCCCACACAGCAATGGGACTTACAAATTTTAATCAGCCGTATAGAGCTCCGGACGTCACGTGACTCGGTTTGTTTACACCACCATGTTGGCAGTCCGTGAGTGAAAATGACTGGGGCTTCTGGTGTGAACGTCCAGTAAGAATGAAACCAAAGCTTTATGGGATGACTTTAACTATAAATTGCGACTGTATCAATTGATCTTTAGATTGTCAGTCAGAATGGCTCTTGAAGGAATGAAAACAGAAGAGGTCATTTTGGTTGAACAAATGTTTATTACTATAATACAAACCTGAAACCATTTTGTAAATGAAAGTATGTGTAAAAAGTCTCTCCTTTGAAAATCAATAAAATAAAGGGGAGGTTCTCCGTCATGGTGTACCTCTAAACTGGCATATCTCTGCCTCTCTACATCATAGGTCTGGTCTTTGTGACTGACTGAATGTACAAGGACTCATGTATTGGTCTGTCAGCTTTCCTTGAAATGGCAGCACTTGATTTGTACACATTGGGGAAATCTGTAATGTATTTGATGAAATGAGTGTGTAGTTACATTCAGTTGTTGCCCTCACATTGCAGCCATAAATACCACCCCATTCCAATGTGTGTTTTGTGTCTAAGCAAAATAACTTGAATGCTTTCATCAGGGTTTGAAGTTAACTTTTTTGCCCACCTGCCACTGTGGCTGGTGGATTCAGAAATCTACCAGCCACTTCATAGATTACCATTGTTTTTGGGCTGGTGAGTAAAGCCAATCTAGCAGCCACTTGTATATTTTACCAGCATTTGGCTGATGGCTGGTGCTAATTTCCTACCCTGGCTGTCATATATACATTATCCATTTAAACTCTGTGACTGTGAAGAAGCTCATTATGTTTAATCTGTTTCAAATCACAGCCAGTGTTGATGTCAGAACAATAATGAAGCTGTGTTGAGGCTGATTCTACCAGCCTTCCTCTCAGGATCTTGAGCATGAAAACAAGAGAGAAAAAATAGAGCAGGGTTTTTAGTGAGGGGGTGACATTAAACCACATCACTGTGTGCTGGCAGCGCAGAAATACACAGCTGAGTCTGTTGAAGTCACTGTTTGAATGATCAGAGATCCTTTCCCTGTGTCTTCTCCTTTTATCTTGAATCTGGAGTCTTTAAACTGGTCCTCGTAGTCTGGATCATTCGGGGGGTATACGTACCCGATGAGGCTCATAGAGCGACTGCTCTGTTTCTGTTGGTACCACAGCATAGTGTTGAGGTTGCTGCCATCATGATTGCAGTTTATCGTGAGCTCCACAGTCCCTTCCTTTACAACTTGAGGAGAGGACTGTTGGAATGAAACACTTTGCACTTTTCCTGTGAAGAAAGTCAGTTCATGTCATTGTTGAGGTAAAATTTGAATTCAAGCAATAAAAGTTTTAAGAATTTATCTTGAAATCTTAGAAAAATCAAAACAAATTTGTACCATGAACACACAGTGGTCCACATGTTAAAGAATAAAATCATTTAACACTGTGTCAGGCTTACTTGTAAGGACGAGCAGTAAAAATCCAAATGTGTATAAAACTGGAGGCATCCTGGAAACTTAAATCAACAAATGTGCAACATTCACATGTTTGTCTGATCTGACAAGCTTATTACAGATGAACTGAAAGAGGACTGTCTTCCCTTCTACGTCACCTCCTCTTCCCCACCTTCTTCCTCTGCTCACAGTTGATCCTGTCACAAATACTTTCTCTCCTGCCTGCTTCTTTGCTGCTCTTTTATTCCTGATGACAAATTAATATATTTTGTGATGGATTTTCTTGGTGTGGTTTTAAGTCGTAAAGACACCAGACAGTGGTGTAAGGTTTTACTATGGACTCCACTGCACTCTATCATGCACATGTCGTCTAGTTACATGATCAGAGACTTGACATTGTATAACATATATACATTACCCGCAAGCATCATTATATATCTGTATAAAAATACCAAAGAAAATGGGAAATTAAGAAACGATTAATTTAACAATCTTAACAATGATTAATAATTCTAGAAGAGCTGTTTAATAGAATAGTTGATTTATAGTTATAGAGTAAGCATATTATTTTGTGAGGTAAAAAGGTATATTAAACATGACAGAGATGGGTTTGCCTTTTTCAAGGGCCTATATAGCAAATGGCACAGTTTTTAATTAAATTGAGTTCTTCTTTGAACACAGGCATATTTTCAATGTGGCAATCACTCCTAAGGGCCCATTCTCCACCCAACACATTGTTGGAGGACCCACTCCCTCTATGGGCCCCCCACCTCACAGGCCCTAGTGCAACTGCACTGCCTACACTGTCTATATGTACGCCCCTGACACCAGGCATGTCTGTCATACTTTAAGAGTGATTCTGGGAGACTTACAGTACGTTCACACCAAAAGCGACCAGAGCTTCCACAGCGGCGGAAGTCATTAATTTTCAATGATAGCCCGGCGACTTGGGCAACTTGGGCGACCTTGCCGTCAGCTGCGCGTCTTGGGCGACCAAAGCGACCAAAGCGACCAAAGCAGCTCTGGAGGGGAGTTAAAACTCATTTAACTTTATGGTAATGAGCTCTGACGTGGTTCGGCGGCAACCTGTCGGAATGCTGACGCGCTTTAATGAAGCGGGTCCCAGAGAACAAGCCATGTAACTTTGGTTCTTACTAGGGATGGGTCACGATTTTCGAATTTCGAATAGTCGTTTTATTTTTGAAAAATCGATTTTTTTAATGTGACTATTAGTATTCGCCGCCTTATTTCCCCCCTTTGTTTGACATGCAATTCAGCCCCTAACCGCACAAGGGCAGTATAGGATTGCTACAGCGGTGTGAGATGGGCTACCAGCTAGTTTGATGCTCTTCTACAAAAAGGAGAAACATGCAGAGACTGCTACAGTCATCAAAAAGTTCCGTGTGGAACAACTTCGACAAAATAAACGAAAATGAGGTGCAGTGCAAACTCTGTGAGGCCCCGCTTGTATCACAAGTCTACAACAAGTATGCACAGTCATTTGAGAGCGAGGCACACAGGAGGCGGCAAGGGACCGTAACGCCAGGGCCACACCGCCCGCGGAAGTGCTGCAAATAGTCGAGTCGAGTGCCGAGAAGCGAGGCCAGTTTCCTTCCGGCGCCCTTGTTAACCCATTGTGTCATCCACACCTGCGGCGCTGCGCAGCTCCATGGCTGGCAGCGAGCCGCGAGCGAATGTGTCAAGCCAGGTGATGGAGACAACAGCTGGGAGCAGAACCGCTTGTCGACTGGCGTGGAGAAATGCCTGATGTGAACGGATGTGCTCCGGCTCGGGCGAGAATTTCAGTGCGCTGCGCTTCGCAGCACTTCCGCGGGCGGTGTGGCCCTGGCGTAATGATGAATGGATCTGTGTGTGCGTGGCTCCGGGAGGGGGGGGGCGATTATTCGAAAAATTGTCGAATAGTTGCCATGATTTTCGAATAGTGTTTTTGCTTGTGTTGCCCATCCCTAGTTCTTACAGCACACTTGTTCCGACACTGGATATTGAGAAGTTTATTACTTGCGTTCGCGCCCACTCAGTCCTTTATAATGTGTCACTGTTCGGTCACAGAGACCAACATGAAAAGAATGAGGCTTTAGACTGCGTCGCCGAGGTAGTTGGTTGGTCTGGTGAGTTTTAAAGTGTGTAATGTTAGTAATAGAGGAGAGAATTGCAGGCTAATGTTGCAGCGTAGCATGCAAGTCTTCCTTGCTTAGTTTGAATGGGATGACATACGTTTTCTGTTTTCATTGACCAAACATGACTTTCTGTAGGCCAACTATGAGCTTTTTGACTGGACAACAGCAAGCAGCAACTACGCTGCTTTTAAGTCAGTAGTCCGCTTTGTGGCTCCTTTAAATTGACAAGCACGATCGAACGTTCGATGATTAATGTGATGAACGACTAGAACGACCAAAGCTGCCACACATATTTTTGACAGTCGTGCTTCTTGGGTGTCTGCAACAGACGTTGCCTCTTTGGAAGCTTCTGGTGTGAATGTACAGTAAGAATTAAACCAAAGCTTTATGGGATGACTTTAACTAGAATTTGCGATTGTATCAATTTATCTTTAGATTAGTTTGTCAGTCAGAATGGCTCTTGAGGGAATGAAAACAGAAGAGGTTATTTTGGTTGAACAAATGTTTATTACTATAATACAAACCTGAAACCATTTTGTAAATGAAAGTATGTGTAAAAAGTCTCTCCTTTGAAAATCAATAAAATAAAGGGGAGGTTCTCCGTCATGGTGTACCTCTAAACTGGCATATCTCTGCCTCTCTACATCATAGGTCTGGTCTTTGTGACTGACTGAATGTACAAGGACTCATGTATTGGTCTGTCAGCTTTCCTTGAAATGGCAGCACTTGATTTGTACACATTGGGGAAATCTGTAATGTATTTGATGAAATGAGTGTGTAGTTACATTCAGTTGTTGCCCTCACATTGCAGCCATAAATACCACCCCATTCCAATGTGTGTCTTGTGTCTAAGCAAAATAACTTGAATGCTTTCATCAGGGTTTGAAGTTAACTTTTTTGCCCACCTGCCACTGTGGCTGGTGGATTCAGAAGTCTACCAGCCACTTCATAGATTACCATTGTTTTTGGGCTGGTGAGTAAAGCCAATCTAGCAGCCACTTGTATATTTTACCAGCATTTGGCTGATGGCTGGTGCTAATTTCCTACCCTGGCTGTCATATATACATTCTTCTTTTAAACTCTGTGACTGTGAAGAAGCTCATTATGTTTAATCTGTTTCAAATCACAGTCAGTGTTAATGTCAGAACAATAATGAAGCTGTGTTGAGGCTGATTCTACCAGCCTTCCTCTCAGGATCTTGAGCATGAAAACAAGAGAGAAAAAATAGAGCAGGGTTTTTAGTGAGGGGGTGACATTAAACCACATCACTGTGTGCTGGCAGCGCAGAAATACACAGCTGAGTCTGTTGAAGTCACTGTTTGAATGATCAGAGATCCTTTCCCTGTGTCTTCTCCTTTTATCTTGAATCTGGAGTCTTTAAACTGGTCCTCGTAGACTGGATCACCCTGGCGGACTACGTACCCGATGAGGCTCATAGAGCGACTGCTCTGTTTCTGTTGGTACCACAGCATATTGGTGAGGCTGCTGCCATCATGATTGCAGTTTATCGTGAGCTCCACAGTCCCTTCCTTTACAACTTGAGGAGAGGACTGTTGGAATGTAACACTTTGCACTTTTCCTGTGAAGAAAGTCAGTTCATGTCATTGTTGAGGTAAAATTTGAATTCAAGCAATAAAAGTTTTTTGAGTTTATCTTGAAATCTTAGAAAAATCAAAACAAATTTGTACCATAAACACACAGTGGTCCACATGTTAAAGAATAAAATCATTTAACACTGTGTCAGGCTTACTTGTAAGGACGAGCAGTAAAAATCCAAATGTGTATAAAACTGGAGGCATCCTGGAAACTTAAATCAACAAATGTGCAACATTCACATGTTTCTCTGATCTGACAAGCTTATTACAGATGAACTGAAAGAGGACTGTCTTCCCTTCTACGTCACCTCCTCTTCCCCACCTTCTTCCTCTGCTCACAGTTGATCCTGTCACAAATACTTTTTTTCCTGCCTGCTTCTTTGCTGCTCTTTTATTCCTGATGACAAATTAATATATTTTGTGATGGATTTTCTTGGTGTGGTTTTAAGTCGTAAAGACACCAGACAGTGGTGTAAGGTTTTACTATGGACTCCACTGCACTCTATCATGCACATGTCGTCTAGTTACATGATCAGAGACTTGACATTGTATAACATATATACATTACCCGCAAGCATCATTATATATCTGTATAAAAATACCAAAGAAAATGGTAAATTAAGAAACGATTAATTTAACAACTTTAACAATGATTAATAATTCTAGAAGAGCTGTTTAATAGAATAGTTGATTTATAGTTATAGAGTAAGCATATTATTTTGTGAGGTAAAAAGGTATATTAAACATGACAGAGATGGGTTTGCCTTTTTCAAGGGCCTATATAGCAAATGGCACAGTTTTTAATTAAATTGAGTTCTTCTTTAAACACAGGCATATTTTCAATGTGGCCATCACTCCTAAGGGCCCATTCTCCACCCAACACATTGCTGGAGGACCCACTCCCTCTATGGGCCCCCCACCTCACAGGCCCTAGTGCAACTGCACTGCCTACACTGTCTATATGTACGCCCCTGACACCAGGCATGTCTGTCATACTTTAAGAGTGATTCTGGGAGACTTACAGTACATTCACACCAAAAGCGACCAGAGCTTCCACAGCGGCGGAAGTCATTCATTTTCAATGATAGCCCGGGGACTTGGGCAACTTGGGCGACCTTGCCGTCAGCCGTGCGTCTTGGGCGACCAAAGCGACCAAAGCGACCAAAGCAGCTCTGGAGGGGAGTTAAAACTCATTTAACTTTATGGTAATGAGCTCTGACGTGGTTCGGCGGCAACCTGTCGGAATGCTGACGCGCTTTAATGCAGCAAGCCATGTAACTTTGGTTCTTACTAGGGATGGGTCACGATTTTCGAATTTCGAATAGTCGTTTTATTTTTGAAAAATCGATTTTTTAATGTGACTATTAGTATTCGCCGCCTTATTTCCCCCCTTTGTTTGACATGCAATTCAGCCCCTAACCGCACAAGGGCAGTATAGGATTGCTACAGCGGTGTGAGATGGGCTACCAGCTAGTTTGATGCTCTTCTACAAAAAGGAGAAACATGCAGAGACTGCTACAGTCATCAAAAAGTTCCGTGTGGAACAACTTCGACAAAATAAACGAAAATGAGGTGCAGTGCAAACTCTGTGAGGCCCCGCTTGTATCACAAGTCTACAACAAGTATGCACAGTCATTTGAGAGCGAGGCACACAGGAGGCGGCAAGGGACCGTAACGCCAGGGCCACACCGCCCGCGGAAGTGCTGCAAATAGTCGAGTCGAGTGCCGAGAAGCGAGGCCAGTTTCCTTCCGGCGCCCATGTTAACCCATTGTGTCATCCACACCTGCGGCGCTGCGCAGCTCCATGGCTGGCAGCGAGCCGCGAGCGAATGTGTCAAGCCAGATGATGGAGACAACAGCTGGGAGCAGAACCGCTTGTCGACTGGCGTGGAGAAATGCCTGATGTGAACGAATGTGCTCCGGCTCGGGCGAGAATTTCGGTGCGCTGCGCTTCGCAGCACTTCTGCGGGCGGTGTGGCCCTGGCGTAATGATGAATGGATCTGTGTGTGCGTGGCTCGGGGAGGGGGGGGCGATTATTCGAAAAATTGTCGAATAGTTGCCATGATTTTCGAATAGTGTTTTTGCTTGTGTTGCCCATCCCTAGTTCTTACAGCACACTTGTTCCGACACTGGATATTGAGAAGTTTATTACTTGCGTTCGCGCCCACTCAGTCCTTTATAATGTGTCACTGTTCGGTCACAGAGACCAACATGAAAAGAATGAGGCTTTAGACTGCGTCGCCGAGGTAGTTGGTTGGTCTGGTGAGTTTTAAAGTGTGTAATGTTAGTAATAGAGGAGAGAATTGCAGGCTAATGTTGCAACGTAGCATGCAAGTCTTCCTTGCTTGGTTTGAATGGGATGACATACGTTTTCTGTTTTCATTGACCAAACATGACTTTCTGTAGGCCAACTATGAGCTTTTTGACTGGACAACAGCAAGCAGCAACTACGCTGCTTTTAAGTCAGTAGTCCGCTTTGTGGCTCCTTTAAATTGACAAGCCGCGATCGAACGTTCGATGATTAATGTGATGAACGACTAGAACGACCAAAGCTGCCACAAATATTTTTGACAGTCGTGCTTCTTGGGCGTCCGCAACAGACGTTGCCTCTTTGGAAGCTTCTGGTGTGAATGTACAGTAAGAATGAAACCAAAGCTTTATGGGATGACTTATAACTATAATTTGCGATTGTATCAATTTATCTTTAGATTAGTTTGTCAGTCAGAATGGCTCTTGAAGGAATGAAAACAGAAGAGGTCATTTTGGTTGAACAAATGTTTATTACTATAATACAACCTGAAACCATTTTGTAAATGAAAGTATGTGTAAAAAGTCTCTCCTTTGAAAATCAATAAAATAAAGGGGAGGTTCTCCGTCATGGTGTACCTCTAAACTGGCATATCTCTGCCTCTCTACATCATAGGTCTGGTCTTTGTGACTGACTGAATGTACATTCAATGTTTGTAATTAAACTAAAAAAAAAATCATAGTTTCCAGCTTTTCTGTAAATAGCAGCACTTGATTTGTACACATTCGGGAAATCTGAAATGTATTTTGATGAAATGAGTGTGTAGTTACATTCAGTTGTTGCCCTCACATTGCAGCCATAAATACCACCCCATTCCAATGTGTGTTTTGTGTAAAAGCAAAAGGACTTGAATGCTTTCATATGTACTTTTTTTTAGAGACTTTGTGACTGTGAAGAAGCTCATTATGTTTAATCTGTTTCAAATCACAGCCAGTGATGTCAGAACAATAGTGAAGCTGTGTTGAGGCTGATTCTACCAGCCTTCCTCTCAGGATCTTGAGCATGAAAACAAGAGAGAAAAAACAGAGCAGGGTTTTTAGTGAGGGGGTGACATTAAACCACATCACTGTGTGCTGGCAGCGCAGAAATACACAGCTGAGTCTGATGGAGTCACTGTTTGAATGATCAGAGATCCTTTCCCTGTGTCTTCTCCTTTTATCTTGAATCTGGAGTCTTTAAACTGGTCCTCATACGATGGAGCACCCTGGAGGACTACAAACCCGATGAGGCTCATGGAGCGACTGCTCTGTTTCTGTTGGTACCACAGCATGTAGTTGAGGTTGCTGCCATCATGATTGCAGTTTATTGTGAGCTCCACAGTCCCTTCCTTTACAACTTGAGGAGAGGACTGTTGGAATGTAACACTTTGCACTTTTCCTGTGAAGAAAGTCAGTTCATGTCATTGTTGAGGTAAAATTTGAATTCAAGCAATAAAAGTTTTCGGAATTCATCTTGAAATGTTAGAATCAAAACAAGAATTTGTACCATAAACACACAGTGGTCCACATGTTAAAGAAAAAAAAAAATCATATAACATTGTGTCAGGCTTACTTGTAAGGACGAGCAGTAAAAATCCAAATGTGTATAAAACTGGAGGCATCCTGGAAACTTAAATCAACAAATGTGCAACGATGAGAAATAACAAAAATGATCCAGAATTATTTCCATATCAAATGAACAATTAGCATACACTGCAATCTGGTATCAGAGGTGGTGCATTCACATGTTTGTCTGATCTGACAAGCTTATTACAGATGAACTGAAAGAGGACTGTCTTCCCTTCTATGTCACCTCCTCTTCCCCACCTTCTTCCTCTGCTCACAGCTGATCCTGTCACAAATACTTTCTCTCCTGCCTGCTTCTTTGCTGCACTTTTATTCCTAATCAAAAATTGATACATTTTGTGATGGATTTTCTTGCTGTGGTGGTTTTAAGTCTTAAAGACACCAGAGATGTCTGTAATGCTGTAAGAGTGATTCTGGGAGACTTTTAAAGAATGTGGGAAACTAAAAACAAAGGTTTATGGAATTATTATTATTATTTATCATTAGTTTATTATTTCTGATTACTTTATTTTAATGTTGACTATATGATATTTTATTATTAATTCTTTACTCTCTGATTACTTGTAGGCCTACTGTAAGTATGTTCTCACCAGCTGATGTGATTGGATGAAAACCTGCTGACAGTTGGACCGCAGTGGACCCTGATTGGTCATCACATAATTGAGCGGTCTTTTTAAACCTACAATGCCCCGCCCACTTGTTAAACCATTTGGAAAGTACTGTAACTCGCGCATAATCTCCCCCTGGGACACAAGAACTAATTTAATGTCAGAACAATAATAAAGCTTTTTTTTGAACTCAGTTTTTGTTTAGTTTTCTTTAAACAACAGTACAAAGTATATTTTCGTTTTTATCCTTCTGAATATAACATTTGTATACAATATATTCAGAAATGGTAAAAGACATAAAAAGATAAAAACACAAATATCCACTCCAACATGTTAAGCCATGATTAAGCAAGAGCAAAATTTAAGTTCAAATAGATAAAAGTTTTGTTTTTTAAGCAAGTGAAAAAAATAAATGTAATAACTGTCCAGTCCACATTATAATCACACAAAAAAGTACAGATGCCAAATCTGTACTACAGACAGTGACATATGTATATGATATGTGCATAGGGGAGATATTGAAGCAAAAAGTCTAGCGAAGTCTTACTGGATGATAAACCTCACTTTATTAATAGAGGCATGACAGGGCTCCATTGTTCAGTAAAGACGGATGTTTGTAATTTTAAAGAGAATATCATTTGTTCCATCTGATAAAGGTCTCAGACTTTCTGGATCCATATATGTGGGAGGGTCTGGTGTCAGCCATCTGATAGTTACACACTTTAAGGCTGCTGTAAGTAATATATGCAAGAGGTATTTCTTATCCTGTGCATTCAGAATCTCAGAGATAACACCCAGTAGTGCTACTGAAGGATCTAGTGAAATTTCATGTTGAAAGATCTCTTTAAGGGCATCAAATATGTCTTTCCAGTATAAACTTAACTTCGTACATTGCCAACATATATGGGTGTGATTGGCAGTGCATGTTCCACAGTTTCTCCAACATGAACTGGGATGTGTTGGACCCATTTTAGATACTATTTCTGTTGTTCTGAAAAATCTAATTATTTTCCATATAAATTCCCTCCATGTGTTGGAATGAGTAACCAGATGTGCCTCCGTGCATACGTCCTTCTAAGTTCTCTGTGATATGACCATGTTCATCTCTGCCTCCCACCTCCGCCTCACTTGTAGGGTGTTATGTACATCCATAGATAAAAAATATTTTATACACTTTAACTATTTTTTCTTGTCTCCATTTCCCATTTGTATTTCTTTTAGAAAGATTGCTATTGGATGTGGGCTTTAGCCTATAAGTTTACCCCATTCATTGTGTGTTGTCAGAAAAGTTCTTAGCTGCAAGTATCTAAAGAAATCTGTCCAGGGGAGATCAAAGTCATTTTTCAACTCCTCGAATGTTTTAAAATTATAACTGTGAAATCACTGATGCAGATAAATCAGTCCATAATCTGGCCATTTTCTAAAGCCAACATCCAGACTGTGAGGTGTAAAGGTCCTCATGGATACTTGTCAGTGAGGAGATTAGCTTTGGTAGTCCAAAAGGGGACTTCATTTTATTCCAAATTTTAAGAGAAATCTTAGTTCAATGTGTGTAGGGGCATCTAGAAAGGGTAGGGTTTTCAATGGCTTTGTACTTATATGTTTTTAAATATTGAGCCAGTGGGTGTATGTACCATTCTGAATCCATACTATCAGAGGCTTTATTTGTGCAGCCTAAAAATGATATTTTAAATTTGGAAGTTTCAGGCCACCTTCTGGCTTTGTTAGTTGCAAAATTGTGAATTTCATTCTAGGGCACTTATCTTGAATGTTCAAATTATCAAGAGTAGACTTTGGAATTTCTATAGGCAACATCTGAAATAAGTAGAGAAGTCTGGGCAGAACATTCATATGAGTACTTTCAATGTGACCCAGTAAAGATGGAGGGAGGGTAGACCATTGTTCCAGATCATTACTAATGCCGTGGATTATTTTACAATAATGAAGCTGTGTTGAGGCTGATTCTACCAGCCTTCCTCTCAGGATCTTGAGCATGAAAACAAGAGAGAAAAAGAGAGCAGGGTTTTTAGTGAGGGGGTAACATTAAACCACATCACTGTGTGCTGGCAGCGCAGAAATACACAGCTGAGTCTGATGGAGTCACTGTTTGAATGATCAGAGATCCTTTCCCTGTGTCTTCTCCTTTTATCTTGAATCTGGAGTCTTTAAACTGGTCCTCGTACGATGGAGCACCCTGGAGGACTACAAACCCGATGAGGCTCATGGAGCGACTGCTCTGTTTGTGTTGGTACCACAGCATTACTTGGAGGCTGCTGTCATCATGATTGCAGTTTATCGTGAGCTCCACAGTCCCTTCCTTTACAACTTGAGGAGAGGACTGTTGGACTGAAACACTTTGCACTTTTCCTGTGAAGAAAGTCAGTTCATGTCATTGTTGAGGTAAAATTTGAATTCAAGCAATAAAAGTTTTCGGAATTGATCTTGAAGTGTTAGAATCAAAACAAAAATTTGTACCATAAACACACAGTGGTACACGTGTTAAAGAAAAAAAAAATCATTTAACATTGTGTCAGGCTTACTTGTAAGGACGAGCAGTAAAAATCCAAATGTGTATAAAACTGGAGGCATCCTGGAAACTTAAATCAACAAATGTGCAACGATGAGAAATAACAAAAATAATTTAGAATTATTTCCATATCAAATGAACAATTAGCATACACTGAAATCTGGTATCAGAGGTGGTGCATTCACATGTTTCTCCGATCTGACAAGCTTATTACAGATGAACTGAAAGAGGACTGTCTTCCCTTCTACGTCACCTCCTCTTCCCCACCTTCTTCCTCTGCTCACAGCTGATCCTGTCACAAATACTTTCTCTCCTGCCTGCTTCTTTGCTGCGCTTTTATTCTTAACAAAAATTAATACATATATTTTGTGATGGATTTTCTTGGTGTGGTGGTTTTAAGTCTTGAAGTCGCCAGACAGTGGCGTAAGGTAGTTACTATGGGCCCCACTACATGTTATCATGCACATATCGTCTAGTTACATCATCAGAGACTTGACACTGTATAACATCAATATACATATTACCCAGCAAGCATCATTACATATCTGTATATAACAAAAAATACCAAAGGAAATGAGAAATTAAGAAATGATTAACTCACTTTAACAATGTTAATAACGATCCATCATTATAGAATAGTTGTTTTATAGAGTAGTTGTTTAATGGGTACAGATAAGGTTTTTTTTGTAAGGTTAGAAATTGAAATGAAACATGATAGAGACTGGTTTGCCTTTTTCAAGGGCCTATATAGCAAATGGCACAGTTTTTAATTGAATGACAGTTCTTCTTTGAACACAGGCATATTTTCAATATGGCAATCACTCATAGGGGCCCATTCTCCACCCAACACATTGTTGGAGGACCCACTCCCTCTATGGGCCCCCCCCGATTCAAGGGCCTGAGTGTGATCACACTGTCTGCACTGTCTATATGTACGTCCTGACACCATGTCTGTAAGAATGATTCTGGAGGACAGAAGTAGGGATAGATAACAGCAGCCTAGGTATCTAGCTACTAATGTACTGTGATCTAAGCTAGCTAATGTCACTGTTTGGGTTATTATGTTGTTGGTTGTTGCTGCTTTGCCTTGTCATATTCTTGTCATGACTTAACTTTTTATGCCAAGCATGGCTTTTGCTTGTGGGGAGTGGCGAGGAAAACATACTCTCTAATGACATCATAATAGGGTTGCAACGGTATGAGATTTTCACGGTACGAAAACTGTCTCAGAAAATGTTGCAGTTTCATGGTATTACATCATTTATATTATCATCAGTCAGAATGACTCTTAAAGGAATGAAAATGGAAGGGTTATTTTTGGTTGAACAAATGTATGTTATAATACAAACCTTAAACCATTTTGTTAGGATCTTGAGCATGAAAACAAGAGAAAAAAGAGAGCAGGGTTTTTAGTGAGGGAGTGTCATTAAACCACATCACTGTGTGCTGGCAGCGCAGAAATACACAGCAGAGTCTGATAGAGTCACACTGTTAATGATCAGAGCTCCTGTTCGGATGTCTTCTCTTGTTATTTCAAACCGATCCTTAAACTGCTCCTCATAATTGGGGTCGCTGCCGATGTAGCTGAATCCAATCAACGTCATCAAACCTTTCTCTTTTTGCTGGTACCACAGCATTACATCCTTGTCGTTATTATAATTGCATTTAATTTCTACCCTGGCCGTGTCGTTGACTATTCTTGGATGAGATGGCTGAAATGTCACACTTCTAACTCGATCTGTTGGAAGAACACAGATTTTATAAAGTAGTCAATATACAGAAGCCACAGTGAAAAAACATTCATACAAGTGCTGTTTGAAATTAACGACACATTAAAATTTACAGCTAATTTCTTTACATTGAAGCAAGATGAGAAGAAATGCTATCACAACTGGAGACATTCCTCAAGTCTGTGCTGTCGCAGTAGAGACACTGCTTCCTCCAACGGTGTATTAAGAAGGACTCTACCTCTTGTGAAAATGCACACGTCTCATAGGCAGGAAGGAGATGAGGGTTTTTAGTGAGGGAGTGGCATTAAGCCACATCACTGTGTACTGGCAGCGCAGAAATACACAGCCGAGTGTGACAGCTTTGCTTTGCGTACAACCAGAGCTCCTGTCACTGTGTCTTCTCTTGTCAGCTCGAATTCTTTGTCAAACTCATCCTCATAGTTTGGAGAGCTGGTTCCATATCCATACCCAATGAGGGTCATAGACATGTTGTCCTCTCTTTGCTGGTACCAGAGCATTGATAGAAGGGTATTGTCATTATGACTGCATTTAATCTGGACCTCAGTGTCCTCCTTTACTATCTGTGGAGGGAATTGTTTAAATATAACAGCATTCACCTGACCTGTGAAGAAAACAGATGTAGAAAATATTATTAATGCATAACAAGAACATACTTATGTTTAGCATGTTGTTTAGCGTGTTTTATAAATATTAATACCTGTGTATAAAGTGACTAATTTAGTATGAAATATGAGAACTTACAATAAAAACAGATAATAAGGAAGCCAAAGGTTTGCATAGACGAAGACATGATCGGGCACTGATGTGAGAAAAGTTTTTCTCTGAAACAAATAACTCTCAGGGTAAGGAAGTAGGGTGTTGAAGTAGGGTGTTGTGTCTGTGTGTGCAGGTTAAATCATTGCCACATCCTCATGGTAAAAGCTGCATACTAAGTGCTGTGCCTCCACCTATTGGTTGAATCAGTTCTTCAGGACCCTATTGTACACTGTATTTTGCATTTTTAATGATTATTATTTTAATTTCAGCAGACTTTGTACGTCTCGGTAACCACTCCCGCCCCAACCTCCCCCTCAAGACCTGATGAGAATTTTAGTCTTGCCCCACATTTGCATGACTGCAAGTACATCTCAAACACATGGGCAATATTATCGTACTAGACATTTCTATTTTTTGGCACCAGTGTGCCATCATTTCTGACATATGAGGTCTGTTTGCCCTCTCAACCAACAACACTCACCAGTTATTTCTTATAGGTTCTCTGAGAAGATGAAAAAATCCATTAAATGCAGTAAAAAGCTCTCTGTCTCCAAGAATTTAATTACCCTACGTTGGCCCCTTTCATCATTCTGATAATGCAAGAGGATAGTCACCAAAATGTCCCAATGAATTATTTACCTGTTAGTCCAAAGACTTCATGTTTACACATCTTTGCTTATTGTTTCATTGTGCAGCCCCGGGTTGAAAAACGACAAAAAATGAACTTTGTTAACCGTATTTAAAATACGTTAGCGTAGAGTTCAAATGATTTGTTGATTAATTGATAAGCTCGTGGACAGAATAATAACAGCAACAGTTTTGATAATCAATTAAGCCTAATCGTCAATCAGCTTTTCCCTTGTGAGGATTTACTGCTTTTCTCTGTCATAGGTAACAGTAAATTGAATGTTTGGGTTTTGATCCATGTTTGGACATTTTATTAGACAGTAAAGTAAGTAGTAAAACAGAGCAGAACCAAAGGGCAAATACATTTTGTTGATTCAGACCAACTTAAAAAAACAAACAAGTGACTCAGCACACAAACAAGGTATCATCAGAAAGAAACAAAATGTACCTATAACCTAATCAGAAGAAGTATTATTTTTCTTAAAATACTTGTCCTGACATTGTCCCGTCATCAAAGTTTAAGTTGCAATGCTCTAAACTTGTAAAACATCACCAATGGCTCAATATATTCTTTCTTGACTTCTGCACAGTGGAGAAAGCTGAGCATGAATATTGTGTTTATTTTATCACAGTTATTATCTTTTGCATTTCTACCTCACTTCAGTGCATGTTTTCTAATGAAGCAGTTATAATGAAGACTTTTCTCAGAGTTTTGATACGGCGTCACATGGTTTCAGTGGTTTCCTGTCGGTGTGTTGTTATCTGCTGGATCATTATGGAGGTTTTTGTACGAGAGCGTCCCTGTTTTTATTACTGTGCATACTTGCTGCACCGAAATATTCTCCACTGTCTTCAGGGTGTTTCAGGTTCAGGATGTGAAGATCAGCTGTTTTCTCTCCATCTCCACTCAAGCTGAATTTGTTTTCAAACCCTGGCTCAATCTTAGGAGTTTTATAATACACGTAGGCGATCAGCTTCAGGGCAGTGTCTCCTGCTGAGCGCTGATACCAGAGGATAGTGTCATAGCTCGGGATTTTATGTATGAGGCTCAGGTTGACTTCAGTATTTGGTGTCCAGAACAGGTCATCTGGAGTCTGAAACACCTGTTTTTCCTTACTGAGGTAAACTCCTGTGAAGAGAGAAACAATTTTAATCATTGTAGAAATAAACAGCCAATGATTCGTGATTAGTGGAAGAAATCTTCCGCCTCAGTTGCTCCACCAATAAAGATTTTTGATGGTTAATTCCAAAATAAATGTGGAAAAAAGATGAATAAATGTGCAGTACCTTTAATCCAGACAACAGTGATGATGGAAATGATTAAAGGAGATGGCATCTTGTTGATTGTGAAGAACCAGCTAGAATCGCTCAGCTTTGTGGATCAGAAGGAGGCAGGAAGTGATGTAGAGAAATCAGAGAATATGTAAATACTGAGAAACTTTTCATTCAGTCTGTCTTTTCCAACAGTTACACTTATTTAGATTGACCTCAGCCGTACTAGTAGTCGCATGGTGTCCTTGGAGCAGAGTGTTGAATGCCTTGTAACTTGGGAACCACTGAGAATATTTAATGCCTCAGCTGTGAGCAGGGATGTTTCAAGACTTTTTTTTTCTTTTAGCGTGCCCTGAGGGATACGTTCGCTTCATTTTGCCGCAGCCCGCACGGCACCGGCAGCAGCAGGTCAGCTCAGTCAGCTGTAGGGGCCCCATTAGGGAGGTCTCCGACGTGTCGTCATTGCAGTGTCTCTAAGGGGGTTTCAAGTTGTGTCGTTGATTACAGACCAAATGTCAGCAGTCCCTTGAGGCCCCCTCTAGCCACTCGCAAGCAGCAGCAAGTAGGGGGGGCCCCATTAGAGGGGATTCCGTGTGTTGTCGTTGCTGCAGTGTCTATAGGGGTTCCATTCATATTGTCATTGATATGGACCAATGTCAGCCGTCTCTGAGGGGCCCCTTCTAGCTCGGGGCCCTAGGCAATTGCCTAGTTTGCCTGTCTGGTTGCGACGGCCCTGGCTGTGAGGAATGAAATGTTTGTGAAACCTACAAATAATCACATGATCATTAGGGCTGTAGTCAACCAAAGAAAAACTTGGTCGACTAATGTCGTACATAATCTTCAACTAATTGATTAGTCGTGGGAAAAAAAAAAAATCTACACATAATTTTTACTTGCGGTGGTGTGTCTGTGTCACTCTGCAGTTACACCTCCAAAACGCAAGTCGGCAGAAGGGCTGCCAAAAAAAATTCGAAGTTCGAAATTTATTCAAATATATATATTTTTTATAAGTTCGAACCTAAATTTGATAATTCGAGTATCATTAATAATTAATTAATACTATTAATAACGTCGTATATCACGGTGAACCCCGTTCGGGCAGAAATGGCTCGTCCCAGAGAGGGACGCAGACCCCCAAATTCCACCAGATGCGTGTTGGCTGCGTCAGTGCACGCAGCGAATAACTAGCACAGCCGTTCCGCAACGGACCTGCATCTAGTGGAATTCCGGTGAGAGACGGAGGGAGAGGCATGGACGGAGGAGCCCGCTGCGCCAACACCACCCACTGTGCAGTCCGCGATGTGTGACCTGTTCGGGAAGACATACAGGGAGAGTGGTGCACCTGCTGCCTCCCTGCCTACCCTTTTTGAAGAAGAGATGAAACGTTACCAGAATGAGACACCACTACGAGCTGACTCAGGATCCACTCTTGTGGTGGAAAACTACAGGCACAGTGAAGTATCCAAACATTGTGGTTAGAACGGGTGTTTTAATCCGAGTGTCATGTTCATAATGCGCTAGCAATAAGCATCTTATTTATATTTGAGTTTGTTTTTTTTTGGTTTTTTTTTTTAAATAATTAAAAAAAAAATAAAAAAATTTTTGAATATTATTCGAACTCTACTAAATTAATTTGAAAATATTCGAACTCAATTATATGGTGCGTTTGACAGCCCTCGTCGGCGGTGGAGGACTATGTTAAGTGCTGTGAAGTTTAGTTCAAATCAAACTTTATTTATATAGTTGATCCAAAACTCACATTAAATATGGCTTAATAGAGACAATTTCAAACACAAGTACGCAAATTGGCTTCACTATAAATTGCAGACCTGACAGACAAACACTTGACTTTATCTGCACACATTTTCCCCACCAATACAACATGCTAACATTATTAGCACAAGTCAATAGCATTTTACATTGTATAAACTAGCCTAGCGTCTAGTGATTTTTTTCCCCCTCATCTCATATAAAACCAGGGACAACAGCAACATTTAACAAAGGTAACAGCACACTGTTTGGCTCCATTACAACTCACAACGTTCACCGACAAAACAACTGTCTTATACTAAACATGTTTTCCAAGCAAATACAACATGCTAACGTTATTAGCACAAGTCAATAGCATTTTACATTGTATAAACTAGCCTAGCGTCTAGTGATTTTTTTCCCCCTCATCTCATATAAAACCAGGGACAACAGCAACATGTAACAAAGGTAACAGCACACTGTTTGGCTCCATTACAACTCACAACGGTCACCGACAAAACAACTGTCTTATACTAAACATGTTTTCCAAGCAAATACAACATGCTAACGTTATTAGCGCCAGCCTATGGCATTTTACATTGTATATATTAGCCTCGCGACTAGCGAGCTTCCCTTGTCTCACATAAAGTCAGGGACAACAGCAGCATTTAACAAAGGTAACGGTACATAATTTGGCTCCATTGCAGCTCACAAGATTCACCGACAAAATAACTGTCACTCCAAACACGTTTTCCAAACAAATACAACATGCTAACTTTATTAGCGCCAGCCTATGGCATTTTACATGGTAACGTTATACATTAGCCTAGCGACAAGCGGAGATTTCCTCTGCTCATATGAAGCCAGGATTAATCCCGAAGTATAAATCCCCGAAGGATAAATCACACACAAGACTTAAAATGCTATTTTAGTGGAGGATTTACTGTCTTCACAATTTATTGTTACTTATCTGTGAAATACAAGTAAATACAAGCTTCATTTCCACTGAGGGAAATGGTGTCAGTATACAGAAACTGACAGGAGGTCTGTGTCACTGCGACACTGAGCGTGAGGGTGGGCGAGTTCAACTTTCTGTCAACAACGGGGGTGTTTTGAAAACACCTCATTTTCACAGGTAACTTAGCCTGTCCCCCCCCGCTGCAGGAAATAATGGATTAATCCTGGAAAGCTGTTGATGTAGTACTTTTCCCCTTATGAAAGTAACACGGCGATTATTCGACCAATGACAATTTGGTCGGACGAGAGCATATCGACCAAATAATCAAGTAGTCGACCAGGAGACTACAGCCCTACAAGTAACTCAGCACACAAACAAGGTATCATCAGAAAGAAACAAAATGTACCTATAACCTGATCAGCAGAAGTATTATTTTTCTTAAAATACTTGTCCTGACATTGTCCCGTCATCAAAGTTTAAGTTGCAATGCTCTAAACTCGTAAAACATCTCCAATGGTTCAGTATATCCTTTTTTTGACTTCATCTGCACAGTGGAGAGAGCTGAGCATCAATATTACGTTTTGTGTCTGTTTTATCTTAATTGTTATTATCTTGTACATTTCTACCTCACTTCAGTGCATGTTTTCTAATGAAGCAGTTATAATGAAGACTTTTCTCAGAGTTTTGATACGGCGTCACATGGTTTCAGTGGTTTCCTGTCGGTGTGTTGTTATCTGCTGGATCATTATGGAGGTTTTTGTACGAGAGCGTCCCTGTTTTTATTACTGTGCATACTTGCTGCACCGAAATATTCTCCACTGTCTTCAGGGTGTTTCAGGTTCAGGATGTGAAGATCAGCTGTTTTCTCTCCATCTCCACTCAAGCTGAATTTGTTTTCAAACCCTGGCTCAATCTTAGGAGTTTTATAATACACGTAGGCGATCAGCTTCAGGGCAGTGTCTCCTGCTGAGCGCTGATACCAGAGGATAGTGTTATAGCTCGTGATTTTATGCGTGAGGCTCAGGTTGACTTCAGTATTTGGTGTCCAGAACAGGTCATTTGGAGTCTGAAACACCTGATTTTCCTTACTGAGGTAAACTCCTGTGAAGAGAGAAACAATTTTAATTATTGTAGAAATAAACAGCCACTGATTAGTGATTAGTGGAAGAAATCTTCCGCCTCAGTTGCTCCACCAATAAAGATTTTTGATGGTTAATTCCAAAATAAATGTGGAAAAATTAAGATGAATTAATGTGCAGTAGCTTTAATCCAGACAACAGTGATGATGGAAATGCTTAAAGGAGATGGCATCTTGTTGATTGTGAAGAACCAGCTAGAATTGCTCAGCTTTGTGGATCAGAAGGAGGGCAGGAAGTGATGTAGAGAAATCAGAGAATATGTAAATACTGAGAAACTTTTCATTCAGTCTATCTTTTCCAACAGTTACACTCTAGTCATGGTTATTTACAGGGCAGATTTACACAAGGCAATTACACTATTTCACAAACTAAACTTAACCTTATTTAGCCTGTGCGTCAATGCAGTTACGACATACATTTATTTAGATTGACCTCAGCTGTACTAGTAGTCGCATGGCGTCCTTTGGAGCACAGTGTTAAATTTCTTGTAACTTGGGAACCATTGAGAATATTTAATGCCTTAGCTGTGAGGAATGAAATACTTGTGAAACCTACAAATAATCACATGATCATTAGGGCTGTAGTCAACCAAAGAAAATCTTGGTCTACTAAAGTCGTACATAATCTTTGAATAATCGATTAGTCGTGGGAAAAAAAAAATCTGCACATAATTTTTACTTCGGTGGTGTCTGTGTCACTCTGCAGTTACACCTCCAAAACACTAGTCGGCGTGGAGGACTGTGTTAAGTGCTGTAAAGTTTAGTTCAAATCAAACTTTATTTATATAGTTGAGTCAAAACTCACATTAAATATGGCTTAATAGAGACAATTTCAAACACAAGTACGCAAAATTGGCTTCACTATAAATCGCAGACCTGACAGACAAACACTTGTCTTATCTGGACACATTTCCCCCACCAATACAACATGCTAACTTTATTAGCACAAGTCTGTAGCATTTAACATTGTATAAACTAGCCTAGCGTCTAGCGATCTTTTCCTCTTCTCATATAAAACCAGAGACAACAGCAACATGTAACAAAGGTAACAGCACACTGTTTGGCTCCATTACAACTCACAAGGTTCACCGACAAAACAACTGTCTTATACTAAACACGTTTTCCAAACAAATACAACATGCTATCGTTATTAGCGCCAGCCTATGGCATTTTACATTGTATATATTAGCTTAGCGACTAGCGAGCTTTCCCTTGTCTCACATAAAGTCAGGGACAACAGCAGCATTTAACGAAGGTAACGGCACATAATTTGGCTCCATTGCAGCTCACAAGATTCACCGACAAAATAACTTTCACTCCAAACACGTTTTCCAAACAAATACAACATGCTAACTTTATTAGCGCCAGCCTATGGCATTTTACATGGTAACGTTATACATTAGCCTAGCGACAAGCGGAGATTTCCTCTGCTCATATGAAGCCAGGATTAATCCCGAAGTATAAATCCCCGAAGGATAAATCACACACAAGACTTAAAATGCTATTTTAGTGGAAGATTTACTGTCTTCACAATTTATTGTTACTTATCTGTGAAATACAAGTAAATACAAGCTTCATTTCCACTGAGGGAAATGGTGTCAGTATACAGAAACTGACAGGAGGTCTGTGTCACCGCGACACTGAGCGTGAGGGTGGGCGAGTTCAACTTTCTGTCAACAACGGGGGTGTTTTGAAAACACCTCATTTTCACAGGTAACTTAGCCTGTCCCCGCTGCAGGAAATAATGGATTAATCCTGGAAAGCTGTTGATGTAGTACTTTTCCCTTATGAAAGTAACACGGCGATTATTCGACCAATGACAATTTGGTCGGACGAGAGCATATCGACCAAATAATTGACTAGTCGACCAGGAGACTACAGCCCTACAAGTAACTCAGCACACAAACAAGGTATCATCAGAAAGAAACAAAATGTACCTATAACCTGATCAGCAGAAGTATTTTTCTTAAATTTCTTGTCCTGACATTGTCCCATCATCAAAGTTTAAGTTGCAATGCTCTAAACTCGTAAAACATCTCCAATGGTTCAGTATATCCTTTTTGACTTCATCTGCACAGTGGAGAGACTGAGCATCAATATTACGTTTTGTGTCTGTTTTATCTTAATTGTTATTATCTTGTACATTTCTACCTCACTTCAGTGCATGTTTTCTAATGAAGCAGTTATAATGAAGACTTTTCTCAGAGTTTTGATACGGCGTCACATGGCTTCAGTGGTTTCCTGTCGGTGTGTTGTTATCTGCTGGATCATTATGGAGGTTTTTGCGAGAGCGTCCCTGTTTTTATTACTGTGCATACTTGCTGCACCGAAATATTCTCCACTGTCTTCAGGGTGTTTCAGGTTCAGGATGTGAAGATCAGCTGTTTTCTCTCCATCTCCACTCAAGTTGAATTTGTTTTCAAACCCTGGCTCAATCTTAGGAGTTTTATATCTCACGTAGGCGATCAGCTTCAGGGCAGTGTCTCCTGCTGAGCGCTGATACCAGAGGATAGTGTTATAGTTCGTGATTTTATGCGTGAGGCTCAGGTTGACTTCAGTATTTGGTGTCCAGAACAGGTCATTTGGAGTCTGAAACACCTGTTTTTCCTTACTGAGGTAAACTCCTGTGAAGAGAGAAACAATTTTAATCATTGTAGAAATAAGCAGCCACTGATTAGTGATTAGTGGAAGAAATCTTCCGCCTCAGTTGCTCCACCAATAAAGATTTTTGATGGTTAATTCCAAAATAAATGTGGAAGAAAAAGATGAATAAATGTGCAGTACCTTTAATCCAGACAACAGTGATGATGGAAATGCTTAAAGGAGATGGCATCTTGTTGATTGTGAAGAACCAGCTAGAATCGCTCAGCTTTGTGGATCAGAAGGAGGGGCAGGAAGTGATGTAGAGAAATCAGAGAATATGTAAATACTGAGAAACTTTTCATTCAGTCTATCTTTTCCAACAGTTACACTCTAGTCATGGTTATTTACAGGGCAGATTTACACAAGGCAATTACACTATTTCACAAACTAAACTTAACCTTATTTAGCCTGTGCGTCAATGCAGTTACGACATACATTTATTTAGATTGACCTCAGCTGTACTAGTAGTCGCATGGCGTCCTTTGGAGCACAGTGTTAAATTTCTTGTAACTTGGGAACCATTGAGAATATTTAATGCCTTAGCTGTGAGGAATGAAATACTTGAAACCTACAAATAATCACATGATCATTAGGGCTGTAGTCAACCAAAGAAAATCTTGGTCTACTAAAGTCGTATAATCTTTGAATAATCGATTAGTCGTGGTAAAAAAAAGGCTGCACATTATTTTTATTTCTGCGGTGGTGTGTCTGTTACTCTGCAGTTACACCTCCAAAACACTAGTCAGCTGTGGAGGACTGTGTTAAGTACTGTAAAGTTTAGTTCAAATCAAACTTTATTTATATAGTTGATTCAAAACTCACATTAAATATGGCTTAATAGAGACAATTTCAAACACAAGTACACAAATTGGCTTCACTATAAATCGTAGAACTGACAGACAAACACTTGTCTTTATCTGGACACATTTCCCCTACCAATACAACATGCTAAAGTTATTAGCACGAGTTTATGGCATTTTACACTGTATAAACTAGCCTAGCGTCTAGCGATCTTTTCCTCTTCTCATATAAAACCAGAGACAACAGCAACATGTAACAAAGGTAACAGCACACTGTTTGGCTCCATTACAACTCACAAGGTTCACCGACAAAACAACTGTCTTATACTAAACACGTTTTCCAAACAAATACAACATGCTATCGTTATTAGCGCCAGCCTATGGCATTTTACATTGTATATATTAGCTTAGCGACTAGCGAGCTTTCACTTGTCTCACAAAGTCAGGGACAACAGCAGCATTTAACGAAGGTAACGGCACATAATTTGGCTCCATTGCAGCTCACAAGATTCACCGACAAAATAACTTTCACTCCAAACACGTTTTCCAAACAAATACAACATGCTAACTTTATTAGCGCCAGCCTATGGCATTTTACATGGTAACGTTATACATTAGCCTAGCGGAGATTTCCTCTGCTCATATGAAGCCAGGATTAATCCCGAAGTATAAATCCCCAAAGGATAAATCACACACAAGACTTAAAATGCTATTTTAGTGGAAGATTTACTGTCTTCACAATTTATTGTTACTTATCTGTGAAATACAAGTAAATACAAGCTTCATTTCCACTGAGGGAAATGGTGTCAGTATACAGAAACTGACAGGAGGTCTGTGTCACGCGACACTGAGCGTGAGGTGGGCGAGTTCAACTTTCTGTCAACAACGGGGGTGTTTTGAAAACACCCTCATTTTCACAGGTAACTTAGCCTGTCCCCCCCCGCTGCAGGAAATAATGGATTAATCCTGGAAAGCTGTTGATGTAGTACTTTTACCCTTATGAAAGTAACACGGCGATTATTCGACCAATGACAATTTGGTCGGACGAGCATATCGACCAAATAATTGACTAGTCGACCAGGAGACTACAGCCCTACAAGTAACTCAGCACACAAACAAGGTATCATCAGAAAGAAACAAAATGTACCTATAACCTGATCAGCAGAAGTATTATTTTTCTTAAAATACTTGTCCTGACATTGTCCCATCATCAAAGTTTAAGTTGCAATGCTCTAAACTCGTAAAACATCTCCAATGGTTCAGTATATCCTTTTTTGACTTCATCTGCACAGTGGAGAGAGCTGAGCATCAATATTACGTTTTGTGTCTGTTTTATCTTAATTGTTATTATCTTGTACATTTCTACCTCACTTCAGTGCATGTTTTGTAATGAAGCAGTTATAATGAAGACTTTTCTCAGAGTTTTGATACGCGTCACATGGCTTCAGTGGTTTCCTGTCGGTGTGTTGTTATCTGCTGGATCATTATGGAGGTTTTTGTACGAGAGCGTCCCTGTTTTTATTACTGTGCATACTTGCTGCACCGAAATATTCTCCACTGTCTTCAGGGTGTTTCAGGTTCAGGATGTGAAGATCAGCTGTTTTCTCTCCATCTCCACTCAAGTTGAATTTGTTTTCAAACCCTGGCTCAATCTTAGGAGTTTTATATCTCACGTAGGCGATCAGCTTCAGGGCAGTGTCTCCTGCTGAGCGCTGATACCAGAGGATAGTGTTATAGTTCGTGATTTTATGCGTGAGGCTCAGGTTGACTTCAGTATTTGGTGTCCAGAACAGGTCATTTGGAGTCTGAAACACCTGTTTTTCCTTACTGAGGTAAACTCCTGTGAATAGAGAAACAATTTTAATCATTGTAGAAATAAACAGCCACTGATTAGTGATTAGTGGAAGAAATCTTCCGCCTCAGTTGCTCCACCAATAAAGATTTTTGATGGTTAATTCCAAAATAAATGTGGAAAAAAGATGAATAAATGTGCAGTACCTTTAATCCAGACAACAGTGATGATGGAAATGCTTAAAGGAGATGGCATCTTGTTGATTGTGAAGAACCAGCTAGAATCGCTCAGCTTTGTGGATCAGAAGGAGGGCAGGAAGTGATGTAGAGAAATCAGAGAATATGTAAATACTGAGAAACTTTTCATTCAGTCTATCTTTTCCAACAGTTACACTCTAGTCAAGGTTATTTACAGGGCAGATTTACACAAGGCAATTACATTATTTCACAAACTAAACTTAGCCTTATTTAGCCTGTGCGTCAATGCAGTTACGACATACATTTATTTAGATTGACCTCAGCTGTACTAGTAGTCGCATGGCGTCCTTGGAGCACAGTGTTAAATTTCTTGTAACTTGGGAACCATTGAGAATATTTAATGCCTTAGCTGTGAGGAATGAAATACTTGTGAAACCTACAAATAATCACATGATCATTAGGGCTGTAGTCAACCAAAGAAAATCTTGGTCTACTAAAGTCGTACATAATCTTTGAATAATCGATTAGTCGTGGGAAAAAAAAAATCTGCACATAATTTTTACTTCTGCGGTGGTGTCTGTGTCACTCTGCAGTTACACCTCCAAAACACTAGTCGGCGGTGGAGGACTATGTTAAGTGCTGTAAAGTTTAGTTCAAATCAAACTTTATTTATATAGTTGAGTCAAAACTCACATTAAATATGGCTTAATAGAGACAATTTCAAACACAAGTACGCAAATTGGCTTCACTATAAATCGCAGACCTGACAGACAAACACTTGTCTTATCTGGACACATTTCCCCCACCAATACAACATGCTAACTTTATTAGCACAAGTCTGTAGCATTTAACATTGTATAAACTAGCCTAGCGTCTAGCGATCTTTTCCTCTTCTCATATAAAACCAGAGACAACAGCAACATGTAACAAAGGTAACAGCACACTGTTTGGCTCCATTACAACTCACAAGGTTCACCGACAAAACAACTGTCTTATACTAAACACGTTTTCCAAACAAATACAACATGCTATCGTTATTAGCGCCAGCCTATGGCATTTTACATTGTATATATTAGCTTAGCGACTAGCGAGCTTTCCCTTGTCTCACATAAAGTCAGGGACAACAGCAGCATTTAACGAAGGTAACGGCACATAATTTGGCTCCATTGCAGCTCACAAGATTCACCGACAAAATAACTGTCACTCCAAACACGTTTTCCAAACAAATACAACATGCTAACTTTATTAGCGCCAGCCTATGGCATTTTACATGGTAACGTTATACATTAGCCTAGCGACAAGCGGAGATTTCCTCTGCTCATATGAAGCCAGGATTAATCCCGAAGTATAAATCCCCAAAGGATAAATCACACACAAGACTTAAAATGCTATTTTAGTGGAGGATTTACTGTCTTCACAATTTATTGTTACTTATCTGTGAAATACAAGTAAATACAAGCTTCATTTCCACTGAGGGAAATGGTGTCAGTATACAGAAACTGACAGGAGGTCTGTGTCACCGCGACACTGAGCGTGAGGGTGGGCGAGTTCAACTTTCTGTCAACAACGGGGGTGTTTTGAAAACACCCTCATTTTCACAGGTAACTTAGCCTGTCCCCCCCCGCTGCAGGAAATAATGGATTAATCCTGGAAAGCTGTTGATGTAGTACTTTTCCCCTTATGAAAGTAACACGATTATTCGACCAATGACAATTTGGTCGGACGAGCATATCGACCAAATAATTGACTAGTCGACCAGGAGACTACAGCCCTACAAGTAACTCAGCACACAAACAAGGTATCATCAGAAAGAAACAAAATGTACCTATAACCTGATCAGCAGAAGTATTATTTTTCTTAAAATACTTGTCCTGACATTGTCCCATCATCAAAGTTTAAGTTGCAATGCTCTAAACTCGTAAACATCTCCAATGGTTCAGTATATCCTTTTTGACTTCATCTGCACAGTGGAGAGAGCTGAGCATCAATATTACGTTTTGTGTCTGTTTTATCTTAATTGTTATTATCTTGTACATTTCTACCTCACTTCAGTGCATGTTTTCTAATGAAGCAGTTATAATGAAGACTTTTCTCAGAGTTTTGATACGGCGTCACATGGCTTCAGTGGTTTCCTGTCGGTGTGTTGTTATCTGCTGGATCATTATGGAGGTTTTTGTACGAGAGCGTCCCTGTTTTTATTACTGTGCATACTTGCTGCACCGAAATATTCTCCACTGTCTTCAGGGTGTTTCAGGTTCAGGATGTGAAGATCAGCTGTTTTCTCTCCATCTCCACTCAAGTTGAATTTGTTTTCAAACCCTGGCTCAATCTTAGGAGTTTTATATCTCACGTAGGCGATCAGCTTCAGGGCAGTGTCTCCTGCTGAGCGCTGATACCAGAGGATAGTGTTATAGTTCGTGATTTTATGCGTGAGGCTCAGGTTGACTTCAGTATTTGGTGTCCAGAACAGGTCATTTGGAGTCTGAAACACCTGTTTTTCCTTACTGAGGTAAACTCCTGTGAAGAGAGAAACAATTTTAATCATTGTAGAAATAAACAGCCACTGATTAGTGATTAGTGGAAGAAATCTTCCGCCTCAGTTGCTCCACCAATAAAGATTTTTGATGGTTAATTCCAAAATAAATGTGGAAAAAAAAAGATGAATAAATGTGCAGTACCTTTAATCCAGACAACAGTGATGATGGAAATGCTTAAAGGAGATGGCATCTTGTTGATTGTGAAGAACCAGCTAGAATCGCTCAGCTTTGTGGATCAGAAGGAGGGGCAGGAAGTGATGTAGAGAAATCAGAGAATATGTAAATACTGAGAAACTTTTCATTCAGTCTATCTTTTCCAACAGTTACACTCTAGTCAAGGTTATTTACAGGGCAGATTTACACAAGGCAATTACATTATTTCACAAACTAAACTTAGCCTTATTTAGCCTGTGCGTCAATGCAGTTACGACATACATTTATTTAGATTGACCTCAGCTGTACTAGTAGTCGCATGGCGTCCTTGGAGCACAGTGTTAAATTTCTTGTAACTTGGGGAACCATTGAGAATATTTAATGCCTTAGCTGTGAGGAATGAAATACTTGTGAAACCTACAAATAATCACATGATCATTAGGGCTGTAGTCAACCAAAGAAAATCTTGGTCTACTAAAGTCGTACATAATCTTTGAATAATCGATTAGTCAAAAAAAAATCTGCACATAATTTTACTTCTGCGGTGGTGTCTGTGTCACTCTGCAGTTACACCTCCAAAACACTAGTTAGCAGTGGAGGACTGTGTTAAGTGCTGTAAAGTTTAGTTCAAATCAAACTTTATTTATATAGTTGAGTCAAAACTCACATTAAATATGGCTTAATAGAGACAATTTCAAACACAAGTACGCAAATTGGCTTCACTATAAATCGCAGACCTGACAGACAAACACTTGTCTTATCTGGACACATTTCCCCCACCAATACAACATGCTAACTTTATTAGCACAAGTCTGTAGCATTTAACATTGTATAAACTAGCCTAGCGTCTAGCGATCTTTTCCTCTTCTCATATAAAACCAGAGACAACAGCAACATGTAACAAAGGTAACAGCACACTGTTTGGCTCCATTACAACTCACAAGGTTCACCGACAAAACAACTGTCTTATACTAAACACGTTTTCCAAACAAATACAACATGCTATCGTTATTAGCGCCAGCCTATGGCATTTTACATTGTATATATTAGCTTAGCGACTAGCGAGCTTTCCCTTGTCTCACATAAAGTCAGGGACAACAGCAGCATTTAACGAAGGTAACGGGTACATAATTTGGCTCCATTGCAGCTCACAAGATTCACCGACAAAATAACTTTCACTCCAAACACGTTTTCCAAACAAATACAACATGCTAACTTTATTAGCGCCAGCCTATGGCATTTTACATGGTAACGTTATACATTAGCCTAGCGACAAGCGGAGATTTCTCTGCTCATATGAAGCCAGGATTAATCCCGAAGTATAAATCCCCGAAGGATAAATCACACACAAGACTTAAAATGCTATTTTAGTGGAAGATTTACTGTCTTCACAATTTATTGTTACTTATCTGTGAAATACAAGTAAATACAAGCTTCATTTCCACTGAGGGAAATGGTGTCAGTATACAGAAACTGACAGGAGGTCTGTGTCACCGCGACACTGAGCGTGAGGGTGGGCGAGTTCAACTTTCTGTCAACAACGGGGGTGTTTTGAAAACACCCTCATTTTCACAGGTAACTTAGCCTGTCCCCCCACCGCAGGAAATAATGGATTAATCCTGGAAAGCTGTTGATGTAGTACTTTTCCCCTTATGAAAGTAACACGGCGATTATTCGACCAATGACAATTTGGTCGGACGAGAGCATATCGACCAAATAATCAAGTAGTCGACCAGGAGACTACAGCCCTACAAGTAACTCAGCACACAAACAAGGTATCATCAGAAAGAAACAAAATGTACCTATAACCTGATCAGCAGAAGTATTATTTTTCTTAAAATACTTGTCCTGACATTGTCCCATCATCAAAGTTTAAGTTGCAATGCTCTAAACTCGTAAAACATCTCCAATGGTTCAGTATATCCTTTTTTGACTTCATCTGCACAGTGGAGAGCTGAGCATCAATATTACGTTTTGTGTCTGTTTTATCTTAATTGTTATTATCTTGTACATTTCTACCTCACTTCAGTGCATGTTTTCTAATGAAGCAGTTATAATGAAGACTTTTCTCAGAGTTTTGATACGGCGTCACATGGCTTCAGTGGTTTCCTGTCGGTGTGTTGTTATCTGCTGGATCATTATGGAGGTTTTTGTACGAGAGCGTCCCTGTTTTTATTACTGTGCATACTTGCTGCACCGAAATATTCTCCACTGTCTTCAGGGTGTTTCAGGTTCAGGATGTGAAGATCAGCTGTTTTCTCTCCATCTCCACTCAAGCTGAATTTGTTTTCAAACCCTGGCTCAATCTTAGGAGTTTTATAATACACGTAGGCGATCAGCTTCAGGGCAGTGTCTCCTGCTGAGCGCTGATACCAGAGGATAGTGTCATAGCTCGGGATTTTATGTATGAGGCTCAGGTTGACTTCAGTATTTGGTGTCCAGAACAGGTCATCTGGAGTCTGAAACACCTGTTTTTCCTTACTGAGGTAAACTCCTGTGAAGAGAGAAACAATTTTAATCATTGTAGAAATAAACAGCCAATGATTCGTGATTAGTGGAAGAAATCTTCCGCCTCAGTTGCTCCACCAATAAAGATTTTTGATGGTTAATTCCAAAATAAATGTGGAAAAAAAAGATGAATAAATGTGCAGTACCTTTAATCCAGACAACAGTGATGATGGAAATGATTAAAGGAGATGGCATCTTGTTGATTGTGAAGAACCAGCTAGAATCGCTCAGCTTTGTGGATCAGAAGGAGGGGCAGGAAGTGATGTAGAGAAATCAGAGAATATGTAAATACTGAGAAACTTTTCATTCAGTCTGTCTTTTCCAACAGTTACACTTATTTAGATTGACCTCAGCCGTACTAGTAGTCGCATGGTGTCCTTGGAGCAGAGTGTTGAATGCCTTGTAACTTGGGAACCACTGAGAATATTTAATGCCTCAGCTGTGAGCAGGGATGTTTCAAGACTTTTTTTCTTTAGCGTGCCCTGAGGATACGTTCGCTTCATTTTGCCGCAGCCCGCACGGCACCGGCAGCAGCAGGTCAGCTCAGTCAGCTGTAGGGGCCCCATTAGGGAGGTCTCCGACGTGTCGTCATTGCAGTGTCTCTAAGGGGTTTCAAGTTGTGTCGTTGATTACAGACCAAATGTCAGCAGTCCTTGAGGCCCTCTAGCCACTCGCAAGCAGCAAGTAGGGGGGGCCCCATTAGAGGGGATTCCGTGTGTTGTCGTTGCTGCAGTGTCTATAGGGGTTCCATTCATATTGTCATTGATATGGACCAATGTCAGCCGTCTCTGAGGGGCCCCTTCTAGCTCGGGGCCCTAGGCAATTGCCTAGTTTGCCTGTCTGGTTGCGACGGCCCTGGCTGTGAGGAATGAAATGTTTGTGAAACCTACAAATAATCACATGATCATTAGGGCTGTAGTCAACCAAAGAAAAACTTGGTCGACTAATGTCGTACATAATCTTCAACTAATTGATTAGTCGTGGGAAAAAAAAAAAATCTACACATAATTTTTACTTGGGGTGGTGTGTCTGTGTCACTCTGCAGTTACACCTCCAAAACGCAAGTCGGCAGAAGGGCTGCCAAAAAAAATTCAAAGTTCAAAATATATTAGAATATATATATTTTTTTATAAGTTCGAACCTAAATTTGATAATTCGAATATCATTCAATAATTCATTAATACTATTAATAACGTCCTATATCACGGCGAATCCCGTTCGGGCAGAAATGGCTCGTGCACAAGCCGGGTCAGAGAGGGACGCAGACCCCCAAATTCCACCAGATGCGTGTTGGTTGCGTCTGTGCACGCAGCGGGTAACTAGTGCAGCCGTTCCACAACGGACCCGCATCCAGTGGAATTCCGGCAAGAGACGGAGGGAGAGGCACGGATGGAGGAGCCCGCTGCGCCAACACCACCCACTGTGCAGTCCGTGATGTGTGACCTGTTCGGGGAGACATTCAGGGATAATGGTGCACCTGCTGCCTCCCTGCCTACCCTTTTTGAAGAAGAGATGAAACGTTACCAGAATGAGACACCACTACGAGCCGAACAGGATCCACTCTTGTGGTGGAAAACTACAGGCGCACTGAAGTATCCAGACATTGCGGTCAGAACAGGTGTTTTCATCCGAGTGTCATGTTCATAATGCGCTAGCAATAAGCATCTTATTTATATTTGAGTTTGTTTTTTTTTGTTGTTTTTTTTTAAATAATTAAAAAAAAAAAAAAAAAAATTTTTGAATATTATTCGAACTCTACTAAATTAATTTGAAAATATTCGAACTCAATTATATGGTGCGTTTGACAGCCCTCGTCGGCGGTGGAGGACTATGTTAAGTGCTGTGAAGTTTAGTTCAAATCAAACTTTATTTATATAGTTGATCCAAAACTCACATTAAATATGGCTTAATAGAGACAATTTCAAACACAAGTACGCAAATTGGCTTCACTATAAATTGCAGACCTGACAGACAAACACTTGACTTTATCTGCACACATTTTCCCCACCAATACAACATGCTAACATTATTAGCACAAGTCAATAGCATTTTACATTGTATAAACTAGCCTAGCGTCTAGTGATTTTTTTCCCCCTCATCTCATATAAAACCAGGGACAACAGCAACATTTAACAAAGGTAACAGCACACTGTTTGGCTCCATTACAACTCACAACGTTCACCGACAAAACAACTGTCTTATACTAAACATGTTTTCCAAGCAAATACAACATGCTAACGTTATTAGCACAAGTCAATAGCATTTTACATTGTATAAACTAGCCTAGCGTCTAGTGATTTTTTTCCCCCTCATCTCATATAAAACCAGGGACAACAGCAACATGTAACAAAGGTAACAGCACACTGTTTGGCTCCATTACAACTCACAACGTTCACCGACAAAACAACTGTCTTATACTAAACATGTTTTCCAAGCAAATACAACATGCTAACGTTATTAGCGCCAGCCTATGGCATTTTACATTGTATATATTAGCCTCGCGACTAGCGAGCTTTCCCTTGTCTCACATAAAGTCAGGGACAACAGCAGCATTTAACAAAGGTAACGGTACATAATTTGGCTCCATTGCAGCTCACAAGATTCACCGACAAAATAACTGTCACTCCAAACACGTTTTCCAAACAAATACAACATGCTAACTTTATTAGCGCCAGCCTATGGCATTTTACATGGTAACGTTATACATTAGCCTAGCGACAAGCGGAGATTTCCTCTGCTCATATGAAGCCAGGATTAATCCCGAAGTATAAATCCCCGAAGGATAAATCACACACAAGACTTAAAATGCTATTTTAGTGGAGGATTTACTGTCTTCACAATTTATTGTTACTTATCTGTGAAATACAAGTAAATACAAGCTTCATTTCCACTGAGGGAAATGGTGTCAGTATACAGAAACTGACAGGAGGTCTGTGTCACTGCGACACTGAGCGTGAGGGTGGGCGAGTTCAACTTTCTGTCAACAACGGGGGTGTTTTGAAAACACCCTCATTTTCACAGGTAACTTAGCCTGTCCCCCCCCGCTGCAGGAAATAATGGATTAATCCTGGAAAGCTGTTGATGTAGTACTTTTCCCCTTATGAAAGTAACACGGCGATTATTCGAAAAATTACAATTTGGTCGGACGAGAGAATATAGACCAAATAATCAAGTAGTCGACCAGGAGACTACAGCCCTACAAGTAACTCAGCACACAAACAAGGTATCATCAGAAAGAAACAAAATGTACCTATAACCTGATCAGCAGAAGTATTATTTTTCTTAAAATACTTGTCCTGACATTGTCCCGTCATCAAAGTTTAAGTTGCAATGCTCTAAACTCGTAAAACATCTCCCATGGTTCTGTATATCCTTTTTTGACTTCATCTGCACAGTGGTTTGAGCTGAGCATCAATATTACGTTTTGTGTCTGTTTTATCTTAATTGTTATTATCTTGTACATTTCTACCTCACTTCAGTGCATGTTTTCTAATGAAGCAGTTATAATGAAGACTTTTCTCAGAGTTTTGATACGGCGTCACATGGCTTCAGTGGTTTCCTGTCGGTGTGTTGTTATCTGCTGGATCATTATGGAGGTTTTTATGCGAGAGCGTCCCTGTTTTTATTACTGTGCATACTTGCTGCACGAAATATTCTCCACTGTCTTCAGGGTGTTTCAGGTTCAGGATGTGAAGATCAGCTGTTTTCTCTCCATCTCCACTCAAGCTGAATTTGTTTTCAAACCCTGGCTCAATCTTAGGAGTTTTATAATACACGTAGGCGATCAGCTTCAGGGCAGTGTCTCCTGCTGAGCGCTGATACCAGAGGATAGTGTTATAGCTCGTGATTTTATGCGTGAGGCTCAGGTTGACTTCAGTATTTGGTGTCCAGAACAGGTCATTTGGAGTCTGAAACACCTGATTTTCCTTACTGAGGTAAACTCCTGTGAAGAGAGAAACAATTTTAATTATTGTAGAAATAAACAGCCACTGATTAGTGATTAGTGGAAGAAATCTTCCGCCTCAGTTGCTCCACCAATAAAGATTTTTGATGGTTAATTCCAAAATAAATGTGGAAAAAAAAAGATGAATAAATGTGCAGTACCTTTAATCCAGACAACAGTGATGATGGAAATGCTTAAAGGAGATGGCATCTTGTTGATTGTGAAGAACCAGCTAGAATTGCTCAGCTTTGTGGATCAGAAGGAGGGGCAGGAAGTGATGTAGAGAAATCAGAGAATATGTAAATACTGAGAAACTTTTCATTCAGTCTATCTTTTCCAACAGTTACACTCTAGTCATGGTTATTTACAGGGCAGATTTACACAAGGCAATTACACTATTTCACAAACTAAACTTAACCTTATTTAGCCTGTGCGTCAATGCAGTTACATACATTTATTTAGATTGACCTCAGCTGTACTAGTAGTCGCATGGCGTCCTTTGGAGCACAGTGTTAAATTTCTTGTAACTTGGGAACCATTGAGAATATTTAATGCCTTAGCTGTGAGGAATGAAATACTTGTGAAACCTACAAATAATCACATGATCATTAGGGCTGTAGTCAACCAAAGAAAATCTTGGTCTACTAAAGTCGTATAATCTTTGAATAATCGATGAGTCGTGGGAAAAAAAAAAATCTGCACATAATTTTTACTTCTGCGGTGGTGTCTGTGTCACTCTGCAGTTACACCTCCAAAACACTAGTCGGCGGTGGAGGACTGTGTTAAGTGCTGTAAAGTTTAGTTCAAATCAAACTTTATTTATATAGTTGAGTCAAAACTCACATTAAATATGGCTTAATAGAGACAATTTCAAACACAAGTACGCAAATTGGCTTCACTATAAATCGCAGACCTGACAGACAAACACTTGTCTTATCTGGACACATTTCCCCCACCAATACAACATGCTAACTTTATTAGCACAAGTCTGTAGCATTTAACATTGTATAAACTAGCCTAGGCGTCTAGCGATCTTTTCCTCTTCTCATATAAAACCAGAGACAACAGCAACATGTAACAAAGGTAACAGCACACTGTTTGGCTCCATTACAACTCACAAGGTTCACCGACAAAACAACTGTCTTATACTAAACACGTTTTCCAAACAAATACAACATGCTATCGTTATTAGCGCCAGCCTATGGCATTTTACATTGTATATATTAGCTTAGCGACTAGCGAGCTTTCCCTTGTCTCACATAAAGTCAGGGACAACAGCAGCATTTAACGGTACATAATTTGGCTCCATTGCAGCTCACAAGATTCACCGACAAAATAACTTCACTCCAAACACGTTTTCCAAACAAATACAACATGCTAACTTTATTAGCGCCAGCCTATGGCATTTTACATGGTAACGTTATACATTAGCCTAAGCGGAGATTTCCTCTGCTCATATGAAGCCAGGATTAATCCCGAAGTATAAATCCCCGAAGGATAAATCACACACAAGACTTAAAATGCTATTTTAGTGGAAGATTTACTGTCTTCACAATTTTTCATTTCTTATCTGTGAAATACAAGTAAATACAAGTTTCGTTTCCACTGAGGGAAATGGTGTCAGTATACAGAAAGTGACAGGAGGTCCGTGTCACCACAACGAGCGTTAGGGTGGGTGAGTTCAACGTTATGTAAACAAAGGGGTGTTTTGAAAAAAGCCCCATTTTCACAGGCAAGTTAGCCTGTCCCCCGCCACAGGAAATAATGGATTAATCTTTCGAAAGCTGTTGATGTAGCACTTTTCTCCTCATGAAAGTAACATGGCGATGATTGGACTAATGAGAATTTGGTCGGACGAGAGCATAGCGACCAAATAATTGACCAGTCGACCAGGAGACTACAGCCCTACAAGTAACTCAGCACACAAACAAGGTATCATCAGAAAGAAACAAAATGTACCTATAACCTGATCAGCAGAAGTATTATTTTTCTTAAAATACTTGTCCTGACATTGTCCCATCATCAAAGTTTAAGTTGCAATGCTCTAAACTCGTAAAACATCTCCAATGGTTCAGTATATCCTTTTTTGACTTCATCTGCACAGTGGAGAGAGCTGAGCATCAATATTACGTTTTGTGTCTGTTTTATCTTAATTGTTATTATCTTGTACATTTCTACCTCACTTCAGTGCATGTTTTCTAATGAAGCAGTTATAATGAAGACTTTTCTCAGAGTTTTGATACGGCGTCACATGGTTTCAGTGGTTTCCTGTCGGTGTGTTGTTATCTGCTGGATCATTATGGAGGTTTTTGTACGAGAGCGTCCCTGTTTTTATTACTGTGCATACTTGCTGCACCGAAATATTCTCCACTGTCTTCAGGGTGTTTCAGGTTCAGGATGTGAAGATCAGCTGTTTTCTCTCCATCTCCACTCAAGCTGAATTTGTTTTCAAACCCTGGCTCAATCTTAGGAGTTTTATATCTCACGTAGGCGATCAGCTTCAGGGCAGTGTCTCCTGCTGAGCGCTGATACCAGAGGATAGTGTTATAGTTCGTGATTTTATGCGTGAGGCTCAGGTTGACTTCAGTATTTGGTGTCCAGAACAGGTCATTTGGAGTCTGAAACACCTGTTTTTCCTTACTGAGGTAAACTCCTGTGAAGAGAGAAACAATTTTAATCATTGTAGAAATAAGCAGCCACTGATTAGTGATTAGTGGAAGAAATCTTCCGCCTCAGTTGCTCCACCAATAAAGATTTTTGATGGTTAATTCCAAAATAAATGTGGAAAAAAAAAGATGAATAAATGTGCAGTACCTTTAATCCAGACAACAGTGATGATGGAAATGCTTAAAGGAGATGGCATCTTGTTGATTGTGAAGAACCAGCTAGAATCGCTCAGCTTTGTGGATCAGAAGGAGGGCAGGAAGTGATGTAGAGAAATCAGAGAATATGTAAATACTGAGAAACTTTTCATTCAGTCTATCTTTTCCAACAGTTACACTCTAGTCATGGTTATTTACAGGGCAGATTTACACAAGGCAATTACACAATTTCACAAACTAAACTTATCCTTATTTAGCCTCAAAGCGTCAATGCAGTTACGACATACATTTATTTAGATTGACCTCAGCTGTACTAGTAGTCGCATGGCGTCCTTTGGAGCACAGTGTTAAATTTCTTGTAACTTGGGAACCATTGAGAATATTTAATGCCTTAGCTGTGAGGAATGAAATACTTGTGAAACCTACAAATAATCACATGATCATTAGGGCTGTAGTCAACCAAAGAAAATCTTGGTCTACTAAAGTCGTACATAATCTTTGAATAATCGATTAGTCGTGGTAAAAAAAAAATGCACATAATTTTTACTTCTGCGGTGGTGTCTGTGTCACTCTGCAGTTACACCTCCAAAACACTAGTCGGTGGAGGACTATGTTAAGTGCTGTAAAGTTTAGTTCAAATCAAACTTTATTTATATAGTTGAGTCAAAACTCACATTAAATATGGCTTAATAGAGACAATTTCAAACACAAGTACGCAAATTGGCTTCACTATAAATCGCAGACCTGACAGACAAACACTTGTCTTATCTGGACACATTTCCCCCACCAATACAACATGCTAACTTTATTAGCACAAGTCTGTAGCATTTAACATTGTATAAACTAGCCTAGCGTCTAGCGATCTTTTCCTCTTCTCATATAAAACCAGAGACAACAGCAACATGTAACAAAGGTAACAGCACACTGTTTGGCTCCATTACAACTCACAAGGTTCACCGACAAAACAACTGTCTTATACTAAACACGTTTTCCAAACAAATACAACATGCTATCGTTATTAGCGCCAGCCTATGGCATTTTACATTGTATATATTAGCTTAGCGACTAGCGAGCTTTCCCTTGTCTCACATAAAGTCAGGGACAACAGCAGCATTTAACGAAGGTAACGGCACATAATTTGGCTCCATTGCAGCTCACAAGATTCACCGACAAAATAACTTTCACTCCAAACACGTTTTCCAAACAAATACAACATGCTAACTTTATTAGCGCCAGCCTATGGCATTTTACATGGTAACGTTATACATTAGCCTAGCGACAAGCGGAGATTTCCTCTGCTCATATGAAGCCAGGATTAATCCCGAAGTATAAATCCCCAAAGGATAAATCACACACAAGACTTAAAATGCTATTTCAGTGGAGACTTTACTGTCTTCACAATTTATTGTTTCTTATCTGTGAAATACAAGTAAATACAAGCTTCGTTTCCACAAATGGTGTCAGTACAGAAACTGACAGGGGGTCTGCGTCACCGCAACGCTGAGCGTGAGGGTGGGCGAGTTCAACTTTCTGTCAACAACGGGGGTGTTTTGAAAACACCCTCATTTTCACAGGTAACTTAGCCTGTCCCCCCCCGCTGCAGGAAATAATGGATTAATCCTGGAAAGCTGTTGATGTAGTACTTTTCCCCTTATGAAAGTAACACGGCGATTATTCGACCAATGACAATTTGGTCGGACGAGAGCATATCGACCAAATAATTGACTAGTCGACCAGGAGACTACAGCCCTACAAGTAACTCAGCACACAAACAAGGTATCATCAGAAAGAAACAAAATGTACCTATAACCTGATCAGCAGAAGTATTATTTTTCTTAAAATACTTGTCCTGACATTGTCCCATCATCAAAGTTTAAGTTGCAATGCTCTAAACTCGTAAAACATCTCCAATGGTTCAGTATATCCTTTTTTGACTTCATCTGCACAGTGGAGAGAGCTGAGCATCAATATTACGTTTTGTGTCTGTTTTATCTTAATTGTTATTATCTTGTACATTTCTACCTCACTTCAGTGCATGTTTTGTAATGAAGCAGTTATAATGAAGACTTTTCTCAGAGTTTTGATACGGCGTCACATGGCTTCAGTGGTTTCCTGTCGGTGTGTTGTTATCTGCTGGATCATTATGGAGGTTTTTATGCGAGAGCGTCCCTGTTTTTATTACTGTGCATACTTGCTGCACGAAATATTCTCCACTGTCTTCAGGGTGTTTCAGGTTCAGGATGTGAAGATCAGCTGTTTTCTCTCCATCTCCACTCAAGTTGAATTTGTTTTCAAACCCTGGCTCAATCTTAGGAGTTTTATATCTAGGCGATCAGCTTCAGGGCAGTGTCTCCTGCTGAGCTGATACCAGAGGATAGTGTTATAGTTCGTGATTTTATGCGTGAGGCTCAGGTTGACTTCAGTATTTGGTGTCCAGAACAGGTCATTTGGAGTCTGAAACACCTGTTTTCCTTACTGAGGTAAACTCCTGTGAATAGAGAAACAATTTTAATCATTGTAGAAATAAACAGCCACTGATTAGTGATTAGTGGAAGAAATCTTCCGCCTCAGTTGCTCCACCAATAAAGATTTTTGATGGTTAATTCCAAAATAAATGTGGAAAAAAGATGAATAAATGTGCAGTACCTTTAATCCAGACAACAGTGATGATGGAAATGCTTAAAGGAGATGGCATCTTGTTGATTGTGAAGAACCAGCTAGAATCGCTCAGCTTTGTGGATCAGAAGGAGGGGCAGGAAGTGATGTAGAGAAATCAGAGAATATGTAAATACTGAGAAACTTTTCATTCAGTCTATCTTTTCCAACAGTTACACTCTAGTCAAGGTTATTTACAGGGCAGATTTACACAAGGCAATTACATTATTTCACAAACTAAACTTAGCCTTATTTAGCCTGTGCGTCAATGCAGTTACGACATACATTTATTTAGATTGACCTCAGCTGTACTAGTAGTCGCATGGCGTCCTTGGAGCACAGTGTTAAATTTCTTGTAACTTGGGAACCATTGAGAATATTTAATGCCTTAGCTGTGAGGAATGAAATACTTGTGAAACCTACAAATAATCACATGATCATTAGGGCTGTAGTCAACCAAAGAAAATCTTGGTCTACTAAAGTCGTACATAATCTTTGAATAATCGATTAGTCGTGGTAAAAAAAAAATGCACATAATTTTTACTTCTGCGGTGGTGTCTGTGTCACTCTGCAGTTACACCTCCAAAACACTAGTCGGCGGTGGAGGACTATGTTAAGTGCTGTAAAGTTTAGTTCAAATCAAACTTTATTTATATAGTTGAGTCAAAACTCACATTAAATATGGCTTAATAGAGACAATTTCAAACACAAGTACGCAAATTGGCTTCACTATAAATCCAGACCTGACAGACAAACACTTGTCTTATCTGGACACATTTCCCCCACCAATACAACATGCTAACTTTATTAGCACAAGTCTGTAGCATTTAACATTGTATAAACTAGCCTAGCGTCTAGCGATCTTTTCCTCTTCTCATATAAAACCAGAGACAACAGCAACATGTAACAAAGGTAACAGCACACTGTTTGGCTCCATTACAACTCACAAGGTTCACCGACAAAACAACTGTCTTATACTAAACACGTTTTCCAAACAAATACAACATGCTATCGTTATTAGCGCCAGCCTATGGCATTTTACATTGTATATATTAGCTTAGCGACTAGCGAGCTTTCCCTTGTCTCACATAAAGTCAGGGACAACAGCAGCATTTAACGGTAACGGCACATAATTTGGCTCCATTGCAGCTCACAAGATTCACCGACAAAATAACTGTCACTCCAAACACGTTTTCCAAACAAATACAACATGCTAACTTTATTAGCGCCAGCCTATGGCATTTTACATGGTAACGTTATACATTAGCCTAGCGACAAGCGGAGATTTCCTCTGCTCATATGAAGCCAGGATTAATCCCGAAGTATAAATCCCCAAAGGATAAATCACACACAAGACTTAAAATGCTATTTTAGTGGAGGATTTACTGTCTTCACAATTTATTGTTACTTATCTGTGAAATACAAGTAAATACAAGCTTCATTTCCACTGAGGGAAATGGTGTCAGTATACAGAAACTGACAGGAGGTCTGTGTCACACACTGAGAGTGAGGGTGGGCGAGTTCAACTTTCTGTCAACAACTGGGGTGTTTTCAAAACACCCCCGATGTTGACAGGTAACTGAGCCTGTCCCCACATCGCAGGAAATAATGGCTTACTCCTGGAACGCTGTTGATGTAGTACTTTTCCCCTTATGAAAGTAACACGCGATTATTCGACCAATGACAATTTGGTCGGACGAGCATATCGACCAAATAATTGACTAGTCGACCAGGAGACTACAGCCCTACAAGTAACTCAGCACACAAACAAGGTATCATCAGAAAGAAACAAAATGTACCTATAACCTGATCAGCAGAAGTATTATTTTTCTTAAAATACTTGTCCTGACATTGTCCCATCATCAAAGTTTAAGTTGCAATGCTCTAAACTCGTAAAACATCTCCAATGGTTCAGTATATCCTTTTTTGACTTCATCTGCACAGTGGAGAGAGCTGAGCATCAATATTACGTTTTGTGTCTGTTTTATCTTAATTGTTATTATCTTGTACATTTCTACCTCACTTCAGTGCATGTTTTCTAATGAAGCAGTTATAATGAAGACTTTTCTCAGAGTTTTGATACGGCGTCACATGGCTTCAGTGGTTTCCTGTCGGTGTGTTGTTATCTGCTGGATCATTATGGAGGTTTTTGTACGAGGCGTCCCTGTTTTTATTACTGTGCATACTTGCTGCACGAAATATTCTCCACTGTCTTCAGGGTGTTTCAGGTTCAGGATGTGAAGATCAGCTGTTTTCTCTCCATCTCCACTCAAGTTGAATTTGTTTTCAAACCCTGGCTCAATCTTAGGAGTTTTATATCTCACGTAGGCGATCAGCTTCAGGGCAGTGTCTCCTGCTGAGCGCTGATACCAGAGGATAGTGTTATAGTTCGTGATTTTATGCGTGAGGCTCAGGTTGACTTCAGTATTTGGTGTCCAGAACAGGTCATTTGGAGTCTGAAACACCTGTTTTTCCTTACTGAGGTAAACTCCTGTGAATAGAGAAACAATTTTAATCATTGTAGAAATAAACAGCCACTGATTAGTGATTAGTGGAAGAAATCTTCCGCCTCAGTTGCTCCACCAATAAAGATTTTTGATGGTTAATTCCAAAATAAATGTGGAAAAAAAAAGATGAATAAATGTGCAGTACCTTTAATCCAGACAACAGTGATGATGGAAATGCTTAAAGGAGATGGCATCTTGTTGATTGTGAAGAACCAGCTAGAATCGCTCAGCTTTGTGGATCAGAAGGAGGGGCAGGAAGTGATGTAGAGAAATCAGAGAATATGTAAATACTGAGAAACTTTTCATTCAGTCTATCTTTTCCAACAGTTACACTCTAGTCAAGGTTATTTACAGGGCAGATTTACACAAGGCAATTACATTATTTCACAAACTAAACTTAGCCTTATTTAGCCTGTGCGTCAATGCAGTTACGACATACATTTATTTAGATTGACCTCAGCTGTACTAGTAGTCGCATGGCGTCCTTGGAGCACAGTGTTAAATTTCTTGTAACTTGGGAACCATTGAGAATATTTAATGCCTTAGCTGTGAGGAATGAAATACTTGTGAAACCTACAAATAATCACATGATCATTAGGGCTGTAGTCAACCAAAGAAAATCTTGGTCTACTAAAGTCGTACATAATCTTTGAATAATCGATTAGTCGTGGGAAAAAAATCTGCACATAATTTTTACTTCTGTGGTGTCTGTGTCACTCTGCAGTTACACCTCCAAAACACTAGTCGGTGGAGGACTATGTTAAGTGCTGTAAAGTTTAGTTCAAATCAAACTTTATTTATATAGTTGAGTCAAAACTCACATTAAATATGGCTTAATAGAGACAATTTCAAACACAAGTACGCAAAATTGGCTTCACTATAAATCGCAGACCTGACAGACAAACACTTGTCTTATCTGGACACATTTCCCCCACCAATACAACATGCTAACTTTATTAGCACAAGTCTGTAGCATTTAACATTGTATAAACTAGCCTAGCGTCTAGCGATCTTTTCCTCTTCTCATATAAAACCAGAGACAACAGCAACATGTAACAAAGGTAACAGCACACTGTTTGGCTCCATTACAACTCACAAGGTTCACCGACAAAACAACTGTCTTATACTAAACACGTTTTCCAAACAAATACAACATGCTATCGTTAGCGCCAGCCTATGGCATTTTACATTGTATATATTAGCTTAGCGACTAGCGAGCTTTCCCTTGTCTCACATAAAGTCAGGGACAACAGCAGCATTTAACGAAGGTAACGGTACATAATTTGGCTCCATTGCAGCTCACAAGATTCACCGACAAAATAACTTTCACTCCAAACACGTTTTCCAAACAAATACAACATGCTAACTTTATTAGCGCCAGCCTATGGCATTTTACATGGTAACGTTATACATTAGCCTAGCGACAAGCGGAGATTTCCTCTGCTCATATGAAGCCAGGATTAATCCCGAAGTATAAATCCCCAAAGGATAAATCACACACAAGACTTAAAATGCTATTTTAGTGGAAGATTTACTGTCTTCACAATTTATTGTTACTTATCTGTGAAATACAAGTAAATACAAGCTTCATTTCCACTGAGGGAAATGGTGTCAGTATACAGAAACTGACAGGAGGTCTGTGTCACGCGACACTGAGCGTGAGGGTGGGCGAGTTCAACTTTCTGTCAACAACGGGGTTTTGAAAACACCCTCATTTTCACAGGTAACTTAGCCTGTCCCCCCCCGCTGCAGGAAATAATGGATTAATCCTGGAAAGCTGTTGATGTAGTACTTTTCCCCTTATGAAAGTAACACGGCGATTATTCGACCAATGACAATTTGGTCGGACAAGAGCATATCGACCAAATAATCAAGTAGTCGACCAGGAGACTACAGCCCTACAAGTAACTCAGCACACAAACAAGGTATCATCAGAAAGAAACAAAATGTACCTATAACCTGATCAGCAGAAGTATTATTTTTCTTAAAATACTTGTCCTGACATTGTCCCATCATCAAAGTTTAAGTTGCAATGCTCTAAACTCGTAAAACATCTCCAATGGTTCAGTATATCCTTTTTTGACTTCATCTGCACAGTGGAGAGCTGAGCATCAATATTACGTTTTGTGTCTGTTTTATCTTAATTGTTATTATCTTGTACATTTCTACCTCACTTCAGTGCATGTTTTCTAATGAAGCAGTTATAATGAAGACTTTTCTCAGAGTTTTGATACGGCGTCACATGGCTTCAGTGGTTTCCTGTCGGTGTGTTGTTATCTGCTGGATCATTATGGAGGTTTTTGTATGCAGAGCGTCCCTGTTTTTATTACTGTGCATACTTGCTGCACGAAATATTCTCCACTGTCTTCAGGGTGTTTCAGGTTCAGGATGTGAAGATCAGCTGTTTTCTCTCCATCTCCACTCAAGTTGAATTTGTTTTCAAACCCTGGCTCAATCTTAGGAGTTTTATATCTCACGTAGGCGATCAGCTTCAGGGCAGTGTCTCCTGCTGAGCGCTGATACCAGAGGATAGTATCATAGCTCGGGATTTTATGTGTGAGGCTCAGGTTGACTTCAGTATTTGGTGTCCAGAACAGGTCATCTGGAGTCTGAAACACCTGTTTTTCCTTACTGAGGTAAACTCCTGTGAAGAGAGAAACAATTTTAATTATTGTAGAAATAAAGAGCCAATGATTAGTGATTAGTGGAAGAAATCTTCCGCCTCAGTTGCTCCACCAATAAAGATTTTTGATGGTTTATTCCAAAATAAATGTGGAAGAAAAAGATGAATAAATGTGCAGTACCTTTAATCCAGACAACAGTGATGATGGAAATGCTTAAAGGAGATGGCATCTTGTTGATTGTGAAGAACCAGCTAGAATCGCTCAGCTTTGTGGATCAGAAGGAGGGGCAGGAAGTGATGTAGAGAAATCAGAGAATATGTAAATACTGAGAAACTTTTCATTCAGTCTATCTTTTCCAACAGTTACACTCTAGTCAAGGTTATTTACAGGGCAGATTTACACAAGGCAATTACACTATTTCACAAACTAAACTTAACCTTATTTAGCCTGTGCGTCAATGCAGTTACGACATACATTTATTTAGATTGATCTCAGCAGTACGAGTCGTTGCATGGCGTCCTTTGGAGCACAGTGTTAAATGTTTTGTGGCTTGGGAACCATTGAGAATATTTGATGCCATAGCTGTGAGGAATGAAGTACTTGTGAAACCTACAAATAATCACATGATCATAGATAGGGGTGATAATTTACTCCTTAACCTACATTCAGAGTGGCGGTGTAAAGAGGTTTTTGTCAAGAGCAGATGGATGTTTGATGTACTGTGCCTCACTGGCTGCACAGAAGTACGTTGCCGTGTGTTCAAGTGGTTTTAGATTGGTTATGGAAAGAGAACCATTTTTCTTGTCTCCAGTCAAATCTCCAGATAATTTGAAATGTTTTCTAAATGGCTCTTCCACGCTGTCGTTTTTGAACTGCACATATCCGTATCCAATAAGTTTCAAAGCTGTGTCTCCAGGTGACCTCTGGTACCACAGCATCACTCTGTAGTCACTTTTTTCATGCGTGCAGAAAAGCTGGACATCGTCACCCGGCTTCCTGATAGCAGAGGGAGACTGATGGATCTGAATCCCCAGAGAAAAACCTACAACGAGAGACATAGCTCAGGGTTTATTTGCTTGTGTGTGAAAGTATACCGTTGTGAGCTGGAGAGTAGATAACATTACCTATAAGGTGACAAAAAAGTAAAGAACAAATCATTTTAGTTGTTTGTCTCATCTCTGTGAAAAAGATAATGGTGATGAGACGTCTGCTTCGGCTACAAGACTGGACTGAGTATGAACAAACCCAGCAGAGTAATGAGGAAGTGAGGTAGGAATCACATGACAGACCTCCTCTGCAGCTGGCTGGTGAAGGTCTTTTCAAGAATTCACAAAACCACAGTTGATAAAGAGTGGTGTTTAGTTTTTGTGTCTTTGAAAGGAGGTCTGCCTCAACGTGCATATCGAGCTGCACAGTAGTACACTGCACTGTGCTCAGACTCTTTCAGGTCCACTATAAACAGAGACCCATTCTTCGCTGTGTTTCCACTCAAATCTCCAGTGATGTTGAAATGCTCTTTATATAATCCTTCATAGCTCATTCTACCATATTCTAAATATCCGATCAGTTTGAGAGCCTTGTCTGCAGGTGACTGCTGGTACCACAGCATCACTGTGTAGTCCGTTTGTCCATGAGTACAGACAAGCTGCACATCATCACCGGCCTTTCTGATGACAGCAGAGGGAGACTGATGGACCTGAACCCCCAGAGAAATACCTGCTGTAATAAAAGTTGGACGGATTATTGATTTAAGATGTGAAAGTAAATTCATTGCATCTTATTTTGCAGTGAAGCAGTTGTTACCTGTGAGGAAACAGGAAATGAGAAATTGAATTATCATGTTTAGATTTGACATGGAGCCCCGTGTTACTCTGATGTCATGGACGAAATGCAATATTTAGTCATGAAAAGGTCTCTGCTGTTTGTGCTTTCTCACTAAACTGAGTCACAGTTACGTAGGAAGCAAATGTGATGTAGAGAAGAGGAGTGGCTTCATTTAATTCTACATCAAGCTGATCTCTAGAAACACACTCTTCCTCAAAAGATGTTTTGGGTTTGATAGATTTCGTTACGTATTAAAGAATTACTGTAAAAGTTTACCTGGTTAAATTAGAATAAAAACAATAAAATAGAAACACAGTTGTATGAGCTATGACTGCATCAAACCAAAGTACGACCACAGAGGCAGGTGTGTGGGAGCAGTTTATTCCATGTGTTATTATAAACCACTGATGAGAAAAGCTTGTGCAGAGTTTTTGTTACGTTCAGGGGGGGATTTTTGTCATTGTGTTTCTCTAGCTGCACAGTAGTAAACTGCACTGTGCTCTTGTTTTAAAAGGTTGACTATAAGAGAGCCATTCTTTGCTGTATTTCCCCTCAAATCTCCAGATATGTTAAAGTCATCTTTATATGGCTCTTCCATTGTGACATCTTTGAAGTACAAATATCCAATGAGTTTCATAGCTGTGTCTCCAGGTGACCGCTGGTACCAGAGCATCACCCTGTAGTCAGTTTTATCATGGCTGCAGAACATCTGCACCTTGTCACCAGGTTTTGTGATGAGATCAGAGGGAGACTGACGGACATCAAGACCCAGGCAAACACCTAGACAAAATAGATCCAGGACAAAAATAGGGAACAAACTTAGTTACATAACACTAGATTGAGGCAAAACAGTGTTGAAAAATCGATTACCTGCCAAACAACAGAGGAGGAGAGAGTGGATCATTTTGGCTTTCTCAAATCGAGATTCATCTGGAGCTTCATGAGCTGACTAAGGTTTAAAGAGGAAAAGGAAGTGATGAAGAAACATCATCACTCTACATCAGCTGGCAAAAACTAAAGCTTCAATGAAACTGCAGCTGGTTGGGAGGGGTTTGTTCAAGGTGTCATTTACAACCATAAATGCTGATAAGGGTTAGTAGTTTTTGTATAAGGAAAACGGAAACTACAGTCACTGTGCTTTGCTGGCTGCACAGTAGTAAACTGCACTGTGCTCAGGTCCAGTTATTTGAACTGTAAGTGAGCCATTTTTTATGCCATCTCCACCCAAATCTCCAGATATGTTAAAAACGTCTTTATTTGGCTCTTCCATTGTGACCGCTTTGTAGTTCAAATATCCAATGAGTTTCATAGTTGTGTCTCCAGGTGACCGCTGGTACCAGAGCATCACCCTGTAGTCAGTTTTATCATGGCTGCAGAACATCTGCACCTTGTCACCAGGTTTTGTGATGAAATCAGAGGGAGACTGACGGACATCAAGACCCAGGCAAACACCTAGAAAAAGGAAGATCAATAATCAATGTCGTAACTATGGATAAAGTGGCATTCCTGAATGGTAAAAGTGATTACCAATGATCCAAGATAAAAAGAATAATGTTGACATGTTGACCTCCCGTCTGAATGAACACAGAACACTGAGCAGCTCTGTTAACTGTAGAATCTTCATCAGCTGCCTCCTATTAAATCTACACCAGCTGTATTAAATGTCAGAGTGTTGAATGCGTTGAGAGTATATCTGGAGCTTCAGCTCCACCTGCTGGAACGATATAAAAGCCAATAGCTGGTCCCTAACACATTCAGCAGATGTATTGGCAACCAGTTTTTGTTCAGCTGCTCATACGTTTCACATCACTGTGTTTGCCGACAGCACAGAAATACACACCGCTGTCATCAGGTTGCAGGTCTTTCACAGTCAGAGCCCCGCTCTCTACGTTATCTTTGATAGCGGCATATTTAGTTTGAGGGTCACCACCATAGTCTGGTTGTCCACCCCAAACTGTGTAGACTATGCGGGTCATGGTCTCTCCTGGACGCTGTCTGTACCAGTACATCTCAGTATGAGAAATGTCTTTATTGTGGCTGCAGTTCATCTCTGCAGTTTGGGAAGCAAAACTCCAGCTGATTTTAGGGTATTGGATCACATCCTGGCAGTGACCTGTGTGGATGAAATACAGAATTGGATATATTTTTTCTTCCTTCTGAAAAAAGTTCTTCAAGCAGTCAAAATGACATATTACATATAAGCTGCCATGTCAATGAATACATGTCAAATTAAAAAGGAAAATGTACACCTCTTATGTTGTTAAAAAGTAAATGTAAATCCCTGTACCTTGAAGCCACAGAGCTGAGACTACAAATATGAATAGAGCTTGTGTCATCATAGTGATCCTGCTAACATCAGATGCAGCCACAGCAGGCATGATGAGTATCTGAGGGAGGTTAAATACTGCGTTGCTCCACAGAGGGAACCTCCCATTAAAACCTGTGTTCTTAAATAAGAGACAAAAAACAGTGTTGGTTGGAGTGAGTCAGTACAGGTGCAACAGGCTGTAATACAGAGATAAAACAAAATGTGTGATGAGGAGGTTTTTGTACTGAGGAGCAGTGATATGTAGCACTGTGTAACCTGGCAGCACAGAAGTACACTGCACTGTTGCTCGGGTTGAGTCCTTCAATTGTTAACATGCAGTTTTGGCCTTTATCTGCACCCCCATCTATCTTCACACTCAGTCCAGCCTCAGGAGTACCCGTACTACCATACATGTATCCCAGGAGCTGTAGTTGGCTATTCTTTGTTTGCTTGTACCAGAGGATTTGATCATAATTCTGAACAGTGTGTGAACAGTTGATTTTGGCTGTTTCTTCAGGTTCGCTGTATATGTCAGCTGGAGTCTGGTAGACTTTGGAGCCTGTGGAAAAAGCATAAACGAAACAACACAACAATATAAAATCACAGAAGATGAAGACAGTGAAGACACTTTTCTTTAGTTATCAGTTAATTCAATTTTTCTCTCATCCCATAAGCGGCACGTCAGAGCCCGTAACATGCAAATTGAATAGCTTCAGAAACTTACTGTAGCTTACTGCAAAATAAGAGTAAATACACTTTCCAAATTGCAAAGAATTTATTACCTGAAACCAGAAAAAGATCAATAGTTATACAGAAGAAAAGGATCATTGTGTTGTTTTCTGGAACTGTGTCTTCACCTCAGTATATGCTGATATACTGATTACTTTCTTCCTTACTTTTTGAGTAAACCCATCTATCAGGAAAAGAAGAGACAAATATGTTAAAGTGGGCGGTGTCATAGTGCTTCCTCTTGCTCTAAATATTAAAACCATCTCGTCGGCGTCACCACTCTACACTGGCTCAGTTAAGCTATACTGCCACCTTCTGACAGGAAGACAAACAACAAAGACTTGTGTACATAGGTTTGTGGGGATTATTTCAACAAGCCAGTTGCATTTAACTAGATTTTTTCCTTCTCTAATAATGCAGTATTAGTTTTTAGTTTGCTGAAAATATTTCTGAAATTATGACTCTGATAATTGAAAAAATTTGGCATGTGCTCTCACTCCATTTCCATCTTCAGTCTGACATTGCATTCATTCTAACTGATTCCCATGTGTGAGGGGGATTCATGAGAGATTAACGTATCTGCCTGAATTGAACATAATTTTAAGTAAGGGGGAGCCATGGCAACATATCTGTTTTGCAGGGGTTTTAAGAGTAGATGGTAGCGAAGTCAAACAAACTACGATATCGGGCGATATGAGAAGACAACGAAGAGGAATCGATTTAGAACAGCCTCACTAGCAACGTCTTATCTTGTCTCTAGTGCTCACCATCATTATTACTCGTCATTGGTTCCAGTGCAGCACTTGACAATGCTTGGTGATAGCTTCTAGAGCTTAGATTCTCTGCCTGAGCCCAAACCTGACCCGAACCCCACCCGACCCATGGGCCATGTCGGGCCGTAAATTCCCGCCACTATCCTCGGGCTTGGACGGGTCGGGCTCCTCCTCATAATAGACCTAAGCTATGGAATCAACTACTTATCACACCGGGGGGGGTGGGGCTGCGGCCTCCCCTTGACGCCGCCACTGGCCGCACACGTGAGTTGTCGACGGTGACAGCGTGTGTGTGTTGGCTTCGTCGGGTGTACCAAATGCAGCACGATGCTGGTATATGACAGCAAAAAAACGGGGACCTCGACACTTGAGAGGCACATGAGGAAGGCTTGCCATGGAAAGAAAGACGAGAGTCAGCCTTCAATGTCCATGTTCGTATCCTTAAAAAAATGTCGGGTTTAAACCAGGCTCGTAATTACAGTTAAAGCAATGGGCCAGGCTGGACTCGGACAGAACATGCGCAGGCTCGGGTGGGGTCGGGATGGATTTTTTGGGCCCGATCTAAGCTCTAATAGCTTTACAACAGTGTTAGACCTGCCCATGGCACTGATCCATGTATCCTCATAGAACCTATCCTATGAAAATGCACACTCAACAAATCATATGATATCTTACAAATTGGTGCTCCAGGAATAATGTTTTGCCCTAACATAAAGTTACACAATTAAAGTAATGTTACCGAAGTTAGGTTTAGGCAGTTAAAGTTACTGTGGTTAGGTTTAGGAAAAGAAACATGGTGAGGACGTAACTTAAAATGACTCACAGTTCACTTGGTACTGAACTTCTGTCTCTTAGCAAAAGTCTCAGGGGAAAGTCCTGTGTTTTGCAAGCCATCCACCACCCCAACCTTTCTCCTTACAGACAGCTTCTTTGTTTGCTCCCATCAGTACACTGGTCACATGATCCCTGCCTTCCAAAATACCTGGGTTATGCAGGAATTGCTTGCTCATGATGACATGGGATATGTACAAATTTGGGTGCATGACTTTTTATAGGAAGTCATACAAACAGTTAATGAGTGGGCGGATTGAACGTTCTGGACCCAGACAGTCAGCAGCAACACTAAAATTCAGCAAGACAAGAATAGAAGTCATATTACTGATCCTGTGTCAGTGAGATGTAGCCTCTGCAGTCATGAATGTATGAGGCTGCTGTTGGGACGCACTGTAAGGAACCTCCGGTTATAATAACTGATCTGGATCAGAGGGAATACCAACAGTGGTTAGAATGGTTAAATGCAGGTGCAAGGGGCTGTGAGCTGTGAAACGGAGATTAAAAAATGTGCTATGAGGAGGTTTTTGTACTGAGGATCAGTGATATGTAGCACTGTGTTTACTAGCAGCACAGAAGTACACTGCACTGCTGTTCAGGCTGAGTTCTTCAATTGTTAATGTGCAGTTTTGGCCTTTATCTGCACCCCCATCCATCTTCACAGCCACTCCAGCTTCAGGATATCCAGTATTAACATCCATGTATCCCAGGAGCTGCATTTGTTTGTTCTTTGACTGTTTGTACCAGAGGATTCTGTTATAGTTCTGAACATTGTGTGAACAGCTGATATTGGCTGTTTTTCCAGTTTCAGCGTACATTTCAGTAGGAGTCTGCTGGACTTTGTTGCTGAGTGAGGAACCTGTGCAAAAAACATAATTAAAAACCACTCAGAGTTCACAACAGTAAACAGTTAGATTAAGTTAAAATATCATGAAAAGAATTTGGGAATTCAGCTTAAAAACAAAAGACGAAAAACACTTTTCTTACCTGAAACCAGTACAGCATTAAAGGTTATACAGAAAATAATTATCATGATGTGTCTTCTGTTCTGAGTAAACTCCAGATCAGTCCTGTTATTGGTTGTGTTTTCATCACAGTATACACTGGTATGCTTTATTTCCACCTCTTTATGTGAGGAAAAAACACACAGCCTTTTAAGGTGGGTGATGTCATGGTGCTTCCTCCTCCTCTAAACATTAAAACCATCACGTCAGCTACTGCCACACACCACGGCTCAGTAAAGATATACTCCCACCTCATGAGAGGAAGCAAAACAACAAAGCCTTGTTATAATCCCTACAAGCTTTTGCACCAAACAGCCTATTTGTTAATAAAAAAAAAAAAAAAAAAAAAAGCATTTGTAATGTAATGCAAATTTAGATGAGTGGACAGCCCTGCCTCTAATGCCAATGAAAGTACACAAAGGTTCATATGTTTTTTAGATTATGAGCTATTGGCAGTCAGTAGCTACACTAGAACTCAGCAGGTTGACGTGATATATGTGAGAAGTCTTCATAAGTCTTGGTCACTGAGAGAGGAACCTGTTGAATAGACATCAACCACAAACAGCTAAATACCAGCACTGTATACTACAAAACTACAAACACATGTTGCTAAAGCTGGGTTAAAATGATTTGATGACGTTACCTGAAACCAGAGTAGCTGTAAAATGAATAGCGAGGAGTAGGATGATCATGTTGTTTTTTTTTGTTTGTAATTTTTTTGTTTGGTAATAATTTTGATATTGATTTGGAAGATATTGTCAGTGTATCTGTAGATACAGTGACCTCCTCTATGAGTAAACCCTCCTGTCAATAAACCAACATAACATAGTAAAGTGGGCGGTGTCATAGCACATCCTCCTCCTCTTAAAGGCACACTTTTCTGATTTTCATCCAGCATTGTGTCAACATGATGTAGGGAGGTTTGGTTAATTTTGCTTTGATAAATCTGTAATCAACTGGTTCATTTTCAAGTTTTTTTAATAAGAAAATACAAAATGATGTGAATTACAAGAGGCCTTTCTTTGTAGTCTGGAGCTTCATTGACTCAGTGAGCTTCAGTGCCACATGTCAAAATGCTATCCATTTATAGGTGGTGAAATTTTAACATTTCATAATGTAAATTTCTTGCCTATTATTTAATTTTCTGTTGGCTTTGCTGACCGACAGTTGACCAGCTGCTTTACCAAGCGGAAATATAGCGCCCATTTCCCACCTTTCAGTGTCCACTAGTTAGCTAATGTTTAGCCTTGACTGCTCTGCACTGCGCACCGGGCCAGGTGGGAGCTAGCTAGCAGCGTTGCTTATTCGCAATTACAGCTGGTTAACACTGTTCCTGCGTTGGCCACCCTCTGGCCTCCCCCCAGGTAGACCTGGTGAGTAAGCAGCTTCATTCTGAGCTGCAAAACCTTTTTTAGCATTGTTAACTATATTAGCACCACCAGCTGTGTTGACACTGCTAACGGTGCTAACAGAGCTAACAGTGACAATGCTACTTAACACCTTTAATCACATGGTGGTGACACAGACCTGATTAACGTATCCCGTAAACATTACGATCATCATGTCAACTACCTGTAGATGCCACTGACTCAGTATAAAGATCTGAATAAATATATACCAGCTCTGTGAAAGGAGGGAGTGCAGGTACAACAGGCTGTGAGCTGCAATACAGAGATAAAAGTGTAATGAGGAGGTTTTTGTACTGAGGAGCAGTGACATGTATCACTGTGTAACCTAGCAGCACAGAAGTACACTGCACTGCTGTTCAGGCTGAGTCCCTCTATTGTTAGTGTACAGTTTTGGTCTTTATCTGCAACCCCCTCCATCTTCACACCCAGTCCAGCCTCTGGATATCTATCTTTATAATACACATATCCCAGAAACTGTAGTTGTGTTTTTGACTGTTTGTACCAGAGGATTTGGTTATACGTTGGAATGGTGTGATGACAGGTGATTTTGGCTGGTTGTCCTGGCATGCTGTAAATGTCAGCTGGAGTCTGGAAGACTTGGTCACTGAGAGAGGAACCTGTTGAATAGACATCGACCATAAACACAATGTATAAGAATGAGCACTGGTTAATTCAGCAATGTAATATAATAAGATGAAATTAAAATTCAGTTACAGCCAAAATAGCAGCACTGTGAACACTGGCTGTTCACAAAACTACAAACAACTTGTATCAAAATGATTTGATGACATTACCTGAAACCAAAATAGTTGTAAAGTGAATGCCGAGGAGTAGGATGATCATGTTGTTTTTCTCTGTTTGGTACTGATTTTAATGTTGATATGTCAGATATTCTCAGCGTATCAGTGGTTACACAGCCTCGTTTATGAGTAAACCCTCCCGTCTGTAAACCAACATGACATCATGAGGTGGGTGGTGTCATCTTGCATCCTCCTCCTCTTAATATTATAACCATCATGTCAACTACCAGTAGATGCTACTGACTCAGTTTAAAGATCTGAATAAATATATACCAGCTCTATGAAAGGAAGGACTGCAGGTGCAACAGGCTGTGAGCTGCAGTACAGATATGAAACAATGTGATGAGGAGGTTTTTGTACTGAGGAGCAGTGATATGTAGCACTGTGTAACCATGCAGCACAGTAGTACACTGCACTGCTGCTCAAGGTGAGTCCTTTAATTGTTAATGTGCAGTTTTGGTCTTTATTTGCACTCCCTTCAATCTTCACATCCAGT